>NC_090754.1:38861737-38979237 GCF_036898095.1 Palaemon carinicauda | reverse complement strand
TTAGATGTGGAGATAGCTATAAATGCTGATCATGAATACACATACTAATGTTTTAAGTCTGGAATAAAAAGATGTGAATTAAACCTTATGGATGAGTGTTCTATATTAATTTTATGTGTAAACATGTAGGCTAAAGATGGAATTAAATTCCTGTGGTCTTGCAATTACAAAGAATCTCAAATATAAATAGCACCATTGTTGTTAAAGTTTATGGTAGATTTGACAACTTAAATTGAATATGCAATATGTTACAATGCACAAATAGTAAGAGTAGCCGACTGTAGAGAAAATTGAGTTAGAATTGACGTATGAAACAGTTTTTTTTTTATTTATATCTTGGGAATAGCAACACATTTTTATACAGTACCCGTTGCAAAAATATTTAATTATTACTATCATTACACGTTACATATAACCTTAGTTGGAAGAGGATGAATTGAAATGTTTATTTACATCGCGTTTGTTTACACATGACGTCATAATTTCCCCCTTGGCCCCCTCAGTCTCAGGACACCATTACTCGGTGTAAAGTTCATTGTTGTGTTGTGCTTCGTAATAATGTAATTTGGCTCCTCAATTTTCAGTTTTGATGCCAATTTCTGTAAATTTCTTACCAATTTCTCAATCAAATTATTTCGTAAGTATATCATATATTTTTTAGCCATTCGTAGGATTGATATTGGTTTAATTGGATAGGTGATGGGAGTAACGAAGAATTTTAAGATCCTTGTGTAGGATGTTTACATTCTTCAGTGATACCGTCCTGTATTTTTTCCCAATTATAAAAATACAGTACTGTAATACATTACATGCAGAAAAAATAACTGGAACCGTAGATGAGAAAATGACGTATAGAAGTCATGTAAATAAATTGGTCTGTTCTCTAACCATTGTCGCATTCTTGTAGGAAATTTGTAACATTTGGTAAATTTTCACTTATGAACCATGTTGATGACGATATCTGTAGGAAACCCTTATTTTTCAAGCAATAATTTATAGATACTTTTGGAACAGTAGTTATAACTGCAATACCCCAGGCTGCATATGAAACCAACATAGACGGGACCTAACCTTAGGTTGCCACCTAATGTAATTGTATTGTAGAAGAGTACAATATTAGAGCAATGGACATACTTTACTACAATTGAAGGTCAATATATAGAAAAACACGGGACAACATTTCTAAGAGAAAAAAGAATTATTACTACAGTAAATGGTGTGCTTTCTACAAATTTGACTTATATTTTCACCACAAATTACTCGTTCTACCGTTGAAGACCCGCCCCCTTCACAAAGGACACAGGTTGGAACCTGGGATTTTGGGTGTGCTAGCATGACAGAACGTGATTATTTGACACTTGAGATTTGTGAAAGGGAACAATACCTAACAAACCCACCGAACCTAACAGTTCCTGGATGACAACTACTTGACCCCTCTTCCTAGGTCACAAAATGTGATTATCTAATACTCGAGATTTGTAATAGGGTATAGAACCTAACAAATCCACCCAACCTAACCTAACCTAGTAATTCCCAGGTCACAACCCCTAGCCTTGGCCAAGCTCCCCCAGATCCACCATCTCAGGTCACAACCCCTAGCGTGGGGTGCAAGCCCCTTGGACCTCCTTTCCTAGGTCACAAACTAGAAGTAATTCACAAATATATCCTTATATTATGATGAAGTAAATCACAAATAATTACTTACCTTATGAGTGACACCGTCTTTTTTTTTTCTTGGCAATTTTTACAAAAGCGTTGTATTAGTAAAGTGTGTCCCGTGTATTTCTATTATGATACCAAATTGTACTTGCTTCTTGTCCTTTTGTCACTACAGTACAGGCATTCCTGTTTAGTTGATCCTGCAAATAGCTCCACAGCACTCGTAACACTTTTCCTTAAGAATTAAATTATGTCTTTGAGCATACTGTATTCAACCACAAGTTCTATACCACCACTAGAAAAATAAGGATAAAATTCTTCACAACCAACATTGCACTCTCCACAATCCGTAGGAATTTGGTTTTTGTCAATATTAACTCCAGAAGGGCCACCCACTGCCTTTGCCATAGCTGCAACAAAAAGAAATGCCTGTTTCTTCCTATTATTCAAAGTATTCAGTCAAACACGGATGCTTGTGGGCGTTAAGGTACTTTATTACGCTGCTGAAATCTTAATAAATCTTGATATAGCGAGATGTTAGGGACTTTTATTTTTGGTACTAACCTACTCAAGAAAAGGAGCCTTAGGGTAAAGCCAAATGCCAGATTAGCAGGGGCACCCGCCCTCCTAATGGGTGAGTCACCCCTAATAAAGAATGTAGGTTTGTATTCCATTTATGGAACAAATGACAAGTTCGGATGTAATTTGTGTTTGTTCCGTAACTGGAATACAAACCACGCTATTTAAAGTGGGTAATTACTTTCGGTGTAGCTGAAAGGATGAGCCATTAAAATTTAATGAGGGTTTACTACCCCACCGCTAGTTAGCGGGGGGTAGGGAGGGTAGTTAGTTACCCTCCCCCCTCACACACCTGCGATGTAAGCTCACTTTGCTTACGGCTCGGGTGCTAGTCGGACATGTCCGCTGTCACCCTCGCCTACACAACAGCCATTTAATCATT
Organism: Palaemon carinicauda; assembly: GCF_036898095.1. Taxonomy (NCBI): domain Eukaryota; kingdom Metazoa; phylum Arthropoda; class Malacostraca; order Decapoda; family Palaemonidae; genus Palaemon; species Palaemon carinicauda. The sequence continues at coordinate 38,976,617 of NC_090754.1, read as the reverse complement.
GCTTTTGCTTTTTCTTTTCTAGAGTGTTGTGAAGTTGGCCTCTACAAGGCGGAAGTGCCCTGGGTTACCTGACCGCCCTTGTGGTACCTTCATGTCTTCAATCGACATGGATCCACACACCTTATCCCCTTATTATAGGGGTCAATGGTGTGAGGGTGATAACGTATGTATTGAATGTAGGGAGTGGCCTACCTCCCAGTGGGAGAGGTTTTCCCGGTGCTGGAAGAAGAAGTTCAAACGGGATATTTCTCCTTCAAAGGTTTCTTTGAAGAAGGAAAATCCTAAGGACTCTTCTTCCGTAGCCCAAACCTCATCCGAAGCTCCCACTCGGTCGGCTTCTCGCGAGAGGCCGTCGAGTGGTAGTGTAGGCCGTACTGTTGTCCGATCTCGGGGTTTGGGAGAGGGAGTTGCCTCTCATAGTGAGGCAGCTCCTCCTCCCGCAGGGGAGAATTTAATTATTTCTCCTGATATTAATAATGATGATTTTTTGCAGCTTTGGGCTTCCATGGGGCTTCAGGGTTCACCCTCCAAGGAAGCCCTGTTTGACATGATCAGATTGGGAGCAGCTGTCAAACAGTCACCGGCGGTAGCAGAGGTTGACCCTCTGTCTATTGTCGAGGCTGTTGTGGCAGAGGCTTCCAATGAGAGTGTTCAAACCCCTGCTCCTGTTGTAGCTGATGGCTTAGCTCCCCCCTCCGAACATCCTTCGAGGGAGGAACTAAGTCCAACTGTCTCTCCTGCGGGTGATTCTCCCCCCGGGGGAGTTCACTGACAGAGACTCCTCTTCGGAGGACTGCCGATGGTTTGCCTGCTGCTCCCTGAGGACGTATCTGACGTAAGGCTCGCCTTCCTCTTCGTCGCCGAGGTCTACCTTCTCCTCACAAGGGTGTTAGGAGGCGCCTCTTCGGATCTTCATCCTCGCAGTTCCCCGCAGAGGAACCTCATCCTTCAGCTACCGTTCCTGCTACTTCCTTGGACCTGGACCTCTCCGCAGATCGTTCGCGATCTCCTTCGCCTGCCAGACCTGCTGACCTGCCCTCACCTTTCCTGGCTGCTGACACGCTGTGGGCGCCCACCCATCCCGTTTCCCAACGGGCACTGGTCCCTTCGGGGCAAAAGGGGCTTTCACACATTGTGTGTAAGTCCCTTAAGCGCCAGGTTTCCCCTGTGCACCAACGTTCGCCTGCGCGCCAGTGCACTACTGCGCGCAAGCGCCCTCCAGTTGCAGTCTCATCTCGCCAGCGCTCTCCTGCACGCCCACGATCTCCTGTTCGCCCTGCAGTTCCAGAGACTACACGCCCACGATCTCCTGCTCGCCAATGGACCTCTGCGCGCCCTCGGCCTGATGCTCGCCATGGACGCCCTCGGTCTCCTGCTCGTCAGCGCTCTCCTGATCGTCAGTGATCTCCTGTGCGCCAGCGCTCTCCTGCTCGCAAGCGCTCTCCTGCTCATCAGCGCTCTTCTGCTCGTCAGCGCTCTCCTGCTTGCCAGCGCTCTCCTGTTCGCCAACGCTTGCCTGCTCGTCATCGCTCGCCTGCTCGCCCTCGATCTTCGGATCAGGGCTCCAAAGGGAAGTCTTCTTCCTCCCCTGCTCGCCAGCGCTCTCCTCCACGATCGCCGACGCGCCATCGGACCTCGCCTGCTCGCCATCCCTCGCCTACGCTCCATCACCCGCAGTCTCCATCGCGCGCCCACGCGCCCACTGCCAGAACTTTTGTTCCTGATGAGCGCCCTCCTGCGTGCCCGCGCGCTAGGGATATTCCCCCTGCACGCGCACGCCCTACGGCTTCGCCCTTCAGGATCCTGTGGCTGCACTCCATCCGAGGTCTCCGGAACGCGCACAAACGCGCCCCTTCACCTACGCGCCCTGACGCCCACACGCCCTGTCGCCTGCGCGCCCACGAGCTCCTTCTCCTGCGTGCCATCGTTCGCCCACGCACCAACGCTCGCCCTCTCCTACGCGCTAACGCTCGCCCTCTCCTACGCGCTAACGCTCGCCTGCGTGCCAACGCGCACCCTCGCCTACGCGCCATCGCTCGCCCGCGCGCCATCGCTCGCCCGCGCGCCATCGCTCGCCCGCGCCCCATCGCTCGCCCGCGTCCCATCGCTCGCCCGCGCCCCATCGCTCGCCCGCGCCCCATCGCTCGCCCGCGCCCCATCGCTCGCCCGCGCGAGCAACCCCCCCCGAGCTAGGCAATGGCCTATCGCGCGAGTGCGATGCCCAGCGCGATCCACAGCGCGATCCATAGCACGTTCCCACACAGGATACTGCAGTATAACGCGCAGTCAGGTCATCTTCATCGCGTTCCCCCCCCGTAAGCGCGGGACAGCGCGCTTGACGGAGGGAGGGAAATCTCCGGACAGGTCTAGGAACATTTCTTCTACAGCTTCTTCCTTTCAGGCAGACCCTGTTGTAGTTTCCACTCCTAGGAATCTAACGATCCCCTTCCCTCCAGAGGGTGTCCCTGACAGTCAGTCGGCTGCCCTGGTTTGGGCCCTTGATCAGAGCGGTTGCGCAGGCTTTCAAGCCCGCTTTCTCTGAACTAGGCCTCAAATCAGCGGCTATCTCGGCCCTCCTGAAGAGGAAGAGGAAGAGAGGAGTGGGCGAAACTGGCTCCTCGGAAGTCGTCGAGGAAGGCTCCCTCCCCTCCCCAGACTTTCTCCCCATCCCCCGTGGACGAGAGTTTTCCGTCCTCAGGGGATTCTCGTGAGGTGAGGCGTTCTCCCATAACACCAATGGGAGAAACCCCACCTCGCGCCGAGAAGTCTCCTCGGGTGGAGGCAGAGAAGAGCCCCCCCACCATCTTTGTTGGAATCCTGCATCCCTCCCAGGAGGGAGTCGAAGGACTCCAAGATGGTTCCGAAATATTCTTCGAGGATCAGACCAGAGGTAGCTAAGCCCGCGGAGAACGTCCACGAGTCCCCCCAAGAAGAGCCTTTGGGGACTGGAGACCTTGCTGCTAGTCCATCAGGAGGAGAGCCGCTGGAGTTGGAGCATGCCTTCTGGCAAGTTTTGACTGATGAGGAACCTTAACGGATTCTCGGATACAGAGATTCCTCCTCGAGAGGGCAAGGACACGGTTCTGGACCGAGTCTTTGGTACCCAAAAGCCCCCTGAAACCAGCGCGGCTTTGCCCTGGTCCCAGGGGGTCAAGAGTGCCCGAGATAAGGTCGAGAGCCAGCTCTCCGAGCTAGCCTCCTCCAGCCGTTCCAGTGCCGGAAACAAACTCCTCCCACCTCCTCGTGTCCACCAGAGGAGGTACTTCGAAATCATGGAGGAGTCCTGTTTAGCTCTTCCCCTCCACCACTCTGTGGAAGAGCTCTACAGGGGAGTCTCTCTCAAGAGACTCTCCAACCGGCCAGTGTCGTTCTCGGCCTCGGAGATTCTCTGCCAGTAGAAGGTAGCGAAGTGTGCCATGCAGGCCACTTAGTGGCTGGATATCTGGCTAGGATCTCTTGGCATCCTGATACGATCCGAAGACTTGTCTAAGGAGAGTACCAGGAAGGCCTTGGAGACCTTCCTTCTTTCAGGCACTCGCACCATCGAGTTTCTGGTCCACCAAGTCTCGAACTTGAGGGCTAACACTATCCTGAAACGCCGTGATACGGTGTCTGAAAGATTCAACTCGAAGGTCCCCAACACCGAGGTCAGTAAGCTCAAACATTCCTCCCTTTTGGGGAGTAGTCTATTTGAGCCGAAAGATGTAGAGCAGGCGGCTGAGAGGTGGAGGAAGTCCAACCAGGGCTCCCTCCTCCAGAGGGCTTTAACATCAAAGCCCTATAAGCCTCCAGCACCTCAACAACCTCACCCTGCAAAGACAACAAAGCCGGCAGTAGCAGCAAAGGCAGCGGTGTCCAAACAGCCCTTTCCCGTCAAGGACAGGAAAGGCAAGAAGTCCTCCAGGGGAGGCAAAAATCCTAGGGGGAGTGGCCGAGGCCGCAAACGCTAGGATTGGCAGTCCCCCCGCATGTCCACCAGTGGGGGGATGCCTCCCAAGTTGCGCGGGCAGGTGGCAGCAACTCAGGGCCGATTCCTGTACGATCTCCGTGATCAGCCAAGGATATCGCGTCCCGTTCATAATATCTCTACCTCCCCTGACAGCGAATCCAGTGTCGTTGAGCTCTCTTGCCATGGGATCGGCAAGAGGGCAAGCCCTTTGGGCAGAAGTCGAGACAATGTTGAAGAAGGACGCTCTCCAAGAGGTCGTCGGCGGGTCCCCAGGCTTCTACAGTCGACTCTTTCTTGTAAAGAAGGTGTCTGGAGGCTGGAGACCAGTCATCGACCTCTCAGCTCTGAACATGTTTGTCAAGCAGACCCCGTTCAGCATGGTGACGGCAGACACGGTCAGGCTCGCAGTGAGACCGCGAGACTTCATGTGCACTCTGGACCTGAAGGACGCGTACTTCCAGATCCCAATCCATCCGTCTTCAAGGAAGTACCTAAGATTCAGCCTAGACAACAAGATCTACCAGTTCAAGGTGCTGTGTTTCGGTCTTTCAACAGCACCTCAGGTTTTCACCAGAGTGTTCACCCTGATATCTTCGTGGGCACACAAGGTCGGCATCCGTCTCCTTCGTTATCTGGACGACAGGCTGATCTTAGCAGACTCGGAGTCAACCCTTCTTCGACACCGAGACAAACTTCTGGGGATTTGCCAAGATCTAGGGATAATGGTAAATCTCGAGAAGTCTTCTCTGCTTCCTACCCAAAGACTGGTATATCTAGGCATGATATTGAAGACCAATCTCCACGAAGCCTTCCCATCAGACGACAGGATAGCAAGGCTGAGGAAGGTCCCAAGTCCTTTCCTCAGACGAGACGAACTCCCAGCCCAATCGTGGTTACGTCTCCTCGGCCATCTCTCATCCTTTGTCCGTCTAGTTCCCAATGGTCGTCTCAGAATGAGATCACTGCAATGGCGACTCAAGTCCCGGTGGAGTCAAGGACACGATTCCCCGGACGTCTTGATCCTTATGGGTCTCGCTGAACGGACGGACCTTCAGTGGTGGGTGGCAGACGAGAACCTACGAAAGGGAGTGGATCTTCTCGTCCTCCCCCGAATTTGATGCTGTTTTCGGACGCCTCAAAGAAAGGGTGGGGGGCCCACGTTCTGAACCACAGGACCTCAGGCCTGTGGTCAGAATCAGAAAAGTGCCTCCATATAAAACTGCTAGAAATGAAGGCCGTTTTTCTGGCCCTTCAACAGTTCCAACAGCACCTGGCGGGTCACTCTGTGTTGGTGATGAGCGACAACACCACAGTAGTGGCTTACATCAACAAGCAGGAGGTACCTTTTCAGAGCAGCCATCCCATCTTGCAGTAGAGATACTGAGATGAACGGAAGTCCACTCGATTCCACTTATGGCTTGCTTCATTCCGGGCAAAAGGAATGTGCTCGCCGACAGTCTGAGCAGAGCGTCTCAGATAGTGAGTACCGAGTGGTCTTTGGATCGTCAAGTAGCCAACAAAGTCCTGACTTTGTGGGGTTCCCCGATTGTGGATCTGTTCGCGACAGCGTTGAACTTCAAACTGCCGCTGTACTGCTCCCCAGTCCCGGACCCCAAGGCTCTCTGGCAAGATGCTTTCTAACAACGGTGGGACAACATCGACGTATATGCCTTTCCCCCGTTCTGTCTGATGAGGAGGGTACTCAACAAGACTAGACTATTGGTCAACCTCTTGATGACTCTCATAGCTCCGCTGTGGCATCACGCGGAATGGTTTCTGGACCTTCTGCAACTCTCGGAGGCTCCCTGCGAGAGAACTCCCTCCGCGACACGAGCTACTCAAATAACCACACGCTAACATCTTTCACAAAGCCGTAGCTTCACTTCGGCTTCACGCCTGGATACTATCCAGTATCTCCTCGCAGAGAGAGGATTTTCGCAACAAGTTGCGGAAAGGATGTCTGGACATCTGTGAAAGTCATCCGCAGGGGTCTACCAGGCGAAGTGGAGAGTTTTCTGTGGTTGGTGTCGTGGGAGGGGTATCTCTCCACTCGATACCACTATTCCAGCAATAGCGGAGTTCTTTGTGTACATGCGAGAAGAAATGCGCCTTTCAGTCTCGGCAGTGAAAGGCTATCGCTCAGCCTTAAGTCTAGCCTTCAGGCTGAAAGGATGGGACATTTCTTCTTCGCTAGAACTTACTCTACTCATACGTAGTTATGAACTTACCTACCCTCAGTCGGAAGTGAGATCTCCTCCATGGAACCTGGTTCGAGTTCTCAGGTCTCTTAAGAGACCTCCCTACGAACCATTACGCCAGGCTTCAGATCGCCACCTGACTTGGAAGACGGTGTTCCTACTAGCTTTGGCGTCAGCCAAGCGAGTTAGCGAACTTCATGTTCTCTCGTATGACATCGCCCATTCAACGGGATGGGGGGGGAGGTAACGTTCAGCTTTGTCCCTGAATTTATTGCTAAGACTCAGAATCCGGGAGTGCCGGACCCTCGCTTCGACTCCTTCCGGATTTCGAGTCTTCGTTCCGTAATAGATGACCCAGACCATCTTCTACTGTGCCCAGTAAGGAGTTTGAGGCTATACCTTAAGAGAACAGCTGCAGCTCTTCCCCAAGTGCAGGCTTTGTTTGTTAGCACTGGGAGATCGAAGAGGAGGGTTACCAAGAACATCATCTCAGCATGGATTCGAAAGGCAATCCATCTGTCCTTGAATCCTGATCCTCCTCCATCACGTCGTCCTAGAGCTCATGATGTCAGGGGAGTAGCTACCTCCCTGGCCTTCAGGAAAAACTACTCAGTGACGCAGGTTCTACAAGCAGGGGTGTGGAAGCGTCAAACGACCTTCACAGCCCACTACCTACAAGACGTGACCCACAGGAAACTCGATACGTTCTCTATCGGCCCTGTGGTGGCTGCACAACAGCTGGTTTAAACCTCAGGCTCCTTAATGGAAAAGTTGCAGAGGGTTGAGGGCATTGTTACCCGGTTTTAGTATGCATGAAAGAAAAGGTATATCTGGCCCTTATTCTTTTCTTCATCCTCCCCTCTCTTGGGGAAAGCAGCATCCTGGGTTCTCTGCACAGCTGACCTCAAACCATTGCAGGTAAACCATGTTCCCTTGTGTTCCTAGTATTAAGTTAATACTGTCGCGTCCCCATACCCTGACGAAGTGGTATTGGGAGAGTCCTAGCCTAAAGTTTCCATCTAAAGAACTTCAGGTCAACTTTCTAGGACGAGTCACACCTTTTTCCTTCACACACAACTTACGTAGGCCGCAGCCCTTGCATAGCAAGGTGCGAACGAGGTGCAGGGACTCTTTATTGTTGAGTGCTGACAAACTCAGATAATGAGTCCCCGGGCAAAGCCAAAAGCCAGTATGGTTGGGACTTATTCCACCCTTCCTAAGGGTTAAATCACCCACTTTAAATAGCGTAATTTGTATTCCAGTTACGGAACAAATGACAAATTCGTAGATAATTTGTATTTTTCCTAACTATACAAACCTTAGCTATTTAATCAAACTTGCCCGCCAGCCCTGTCCCCCATGAAGTCCTACCTCTAAGCAAAGTGAGCTTACAACACAGGTGTGTGAGGTGGGAGGGTAGCTAACTACCCTCCCTACCCCCCCGCTAACTAGCGGTGGGGTAGTAAACCCTCGTTAAATTTTAATGGCTCGTACTTTCAGGTACGCCGAAAGTAATTACCCACTTTAAATAGCTAAGGTTTGTATAGTTAGGAAAAATACAAATTATCTACGAATTTGACATTTTTCTTAATGATACAAACCTTTAGCTTTATACAAACTTACCTACCGACCCTGTCCCCCTTGAAGTCCTACCTCCAAGCAAAGTGAGCTCAAGCACAGGTGTGTGAGCGGGAAGGGTTGTGAGCTACCCCCTCTACCCCTGCTAACTAGTGGGATGGGTAGTTAACCCTCGGTAAATTTTAATGGCTCGTCCTTTCAGGGGCTCGTTAAAAGTAAACATTGCTGTAGATGAAACGTCTCTCCCGACTTAGGAAAAATTGATATAAGAACTTATCAACCTCATTTAATTCCACCTCGTTTGATCTCATGTAAAAACTATACTTTCTATATAGCTTTTCACATGGTCTTTCCATGTAGGTGATTATCGAGTGCAGCATGCTTCTGAAGTTTTACCAAGGATCTCCATATTTTGTGCAATTTTTCATGGATTTTTTATTGTGCGTCTCAGGGAATAAAGGGATTTTGACAAAGGAAAAATCTATTTCTGGGGAGATACCTGTGACGCCCGGTGAAAAGAGTCCTTCTTTACACTTTTCTGATATAAATACTTCCAAATATACCAGAAAAAGATTAAAGCATGGAATGCAGAGGTTACTACCCTCGCACGAACACCCAGTGGGCGTCGTTTATAAAGCAGGGGCGTGTGAAAACCACTATTCACAGGCTGTCTTCCATTTAGATAATTCTTTCATCAAAGGGAAGGGCCGTTACAGAGGCCCTATCTACTTTACTTGAACTACTCTACCGACGCCCGATACCAGCGCCACCTGGACTACATCCCTCTGCAAGAACTGTGGCTTGGAAAGGAGAAAGGGTGGGTCAACGTAAGGGAAGGGTTTCACCGGGCGTCACAGGTATCTCCCCAGAAATAGATTTTTCCTTTGTCAAAATCCCTTTTCTGGGTCGACCTGTGATGCCCGGTGAAAAAGTACCAGAGAATGCCTTCCTAGCCCAAAAACAGTATCAAATAACAGGGATAAAGTCAAACACCATGTACCAAGAACAAAATACTATATTAAGGTATGCAAACTAAAAATAAAACACATTAGCCCAAACAGGAATCCCAAAGATGGAGTAACAATAAATGAGATGCAAGGAACCATCCCGAGAATCAATCACAACACAAAATTAAACCTTACATGGCTAAAGAACAGTAACATGAAATAAAATAAGGCAAGATTAATCATACTAACAGGTAATATCCAGGGTAATAAAGTTTGTATAAATAGCTGAAGGTTTGTATCATTAAGAAAAATGACAAATTCGTAGATAATTTGTATTTTTTAATATTAAACTTAGCCGGTGATTATATAAGCTGCAGCTCTGCTGCCCGACAGAAAAACTCTACGCTCGAAATCCGCCAGCGATCTCTATGCAGGTAGGGGGTGTACTTCAACAGCGCCATCTGTCGAGCAGGTACTCAGTACTCAATGTAAACACAGAACTCAATTTTCTCTCTGTCGTGCCACCGGAAAGACCTACTAAATTCGCTGTTGCTTACTGGATTGGTTTTCACATATTTTGGTGAAGTACACATTTCTAGTTTTGAGCTTTCGCTTTGCAGACGTTATCTTCAATACATCCTTGCATTCTTTTGTTGATTTTGGATTATTTGTTGACGACTTTGGATAGATTTTGAATTCCCCTTTGACTAATTCAAAATGGCTGACCCTTCTCAAGTCCCTAAGTTCAGGAAATGTAATGCTAGGGACTGTTCAAGGCGTCTTCCGAAGGCCTCTATCGATCCTCACACCGTTTGTTCCAATTGTCGGGATAAGACCTGTCAATTGGAAGATCGATGTGAGGAATGCGTTGGGCTTTCGGAATTCGATTTCATCGAATTCCAGAAATACACACGTAGGCTAGAGAGAGATAGAGTCAGGAGAAGTTCATCTCGCTCCGTTGAATTTTCCTCTCCTCATGCCCCACAACCTATTCCTTCCCCTGTAGTGGTTGCTCCTGATCCCCCTTCTAGCACTCAACAACCTTCGATGGCAGATATGATGCGTGCCATCCAGGCTCTGGGTGAGAGAGTCGAGTCATTGGCGAGTGATCGTAACCAACTCATGGCAGACGTCAAGGAGTTGAAGTGTAAGAGTGCAGTGGGTAGTGACAAAGTGAGTGGTAGTGTTGTGGAAAGTGTTGTAGATAGTGTTGCGCTTGAGGGTTCGTCTGTTCGTGCCTGTCGTCCTCCCAGTCCGGGACCTCTTGCAAGCTCCCAAGCCCAGGGGAGAAGCAATGTCGTACGACCAAAGGGTTCGAGAGGCTTTAATCAGCGAACAGACGTTCCCTCCGTGGTTTCGGGCGTATCTAACCAAGATCGCCCCACCCACACGAAGACGAGAGAGCCCATTTATTCCTCGTCTGCGGAAGAGGTTTCTCGAAAGAAACCATGGACCAAGGTCTCGCGGCCTCTTAAGCGCAAGTCGGTCCCTTCCGCGCAAGTCCAACGGCCCAGTTGTAGCCACTGGGTCAGTTCGGACTCGCTGCAGTCTTCCGACGACTGTTCACCTCCTAAGAGAGGCAAAGCGGTACCGCATCAGCCAGTAACACCGTCTGTTGCCGCACCTGCTACTGTAGACCCTAAGTGGTCTTTGCTGCAGAACATGCAGACACAGTTAACGTCATTGATGCAGGACGTTCGTGCGGAGAAGGTTGACGCTGCACCAACCTCTAGCCTACAACCACCCACGGTTGTGCGTCCAGTGGACGCTGAGGCTACCTTCTCCCGCACTCCAGCTGTGAGAGTCCCGCCACCCATGCGTTCCAGTGTACCCTGCCAGCCGCATGTTGACGTTCAGCGACGCACGGAACCTTCCGTTGACGTTCGCGAGTTACAACAACAACCTAAGTTGTTTTGTTTTGACGCGGTGCGTCAACCTCCGCAACCCAGTGTGGATACCTCTACTCGCCCACAGCAGACTAGACAGTCTGGAGTAGACGCTTTGCGTCCCCGCGCTGCTATGGTTGTTGCCAGTTCACAGACTGGGCAACAGTTCCATGACGTTGCGTCCGGTTCAGTCACGCGTGCACCCGTGCTGCCGGACTCAGCTGACCAGCCGATTCCTACTCCTTTGCCGCTTCCTCCTCAGTTTTCAGATGATGGACTCTCTGATGATGACGACGCTGCACACATTGACGACCCGCATACGGACATCGACGAACCCAAGACCACGCAACCCTCCTTGGACTTTAGGAAAGTTCTTGCACTGTTCAGGGAGATGTATCCTGATCAGTTTGTATCTGCGGCCCCACGCTCGCCTCCATCTGAGTTCGCTTTAGGCACGCAGTCATCCGCGCCTACCTTTACGAAACTCGTCCTCGCCCGCTCGTCTAAGAGAGCTTTACGAGTGTTGGGAGAATGGATGCAGTCCAAAAAGAACCTTGGGAAGACAGCATTCATGTTTCCCCCTGCGAGACTCTCTTCCAGATCGAGCGTCTGGTATGCCACGGGAGAAGTTCTCGGCTTGGGAGTTCCTGCCTCTGCCCAGGGCGACTTAGACCATCTGTTGAAAGGAGTGTTCAGAGCCTTCGAGGTTTTTAACTTTTTGGATTGGTGTTTGGGAGCGTTGATCAGGAAGATCTCCCCTTCGGACAAGGAAACTTCCTTGCTCATTATGTCCTGTATGGACAAGGCCATACGTGACGGATCCAGTGAGCTTGCGGCTTCGTTCGTTTCCGGGGTCCTCAAGAAACGGGAAAACCTTTGCTCGTTCCTGTCAGCTGGAGTAACACCGTGTCAGAAATCGGAACTTCTTTTGCTCCCCTCTCAAAGTGCCTCTTCCCAGAGGAATTGATAAAGGAGATTGCTACCTCCTTGATTCAGAAGGACACCCATGACCTGGTTGCGTCCTCTGCCCGCAAAGCCACCCCTTTGCCTACCGTATCTAGACCCAGGATGGACACTCCAGCGTCCAGATTCATTCCGCCCTTTCGTGGCAGAGCCTCCAGCAGAGGAGGTGCTCGTGCCGAAGGGAGACGTGGGAAGAAGAAAGGTACCAAGTCCTTTAAAGGCAGAGTCTGACTGCCACCTTCTTCAGACAGCAGTGGGAGCCAGACTCAAGAACTTCTGGCAGATCTGGGAGAAAAGGGGCGCAGATGCGCAATCTGTGAAGTTGCTAAGAGAAGGGTACAAGATCCCGTTTGTCCGCAAACCCCCTCTAGCAACGTCTCCCATCGATCTCTCTCCCAGGTACAAAGAGGAAGACAAGAGGCTAGCCTTGAAGCAGGAAGTGTCTCTCTTGCTACAAAAGGGAGCTGTAGTCAAAGTCCGGGACCATCAATCCCCGGGCTTCTACAACCGTCTCTTCTTAGTGGTAAAGAAGACAGGAGGGTGGAGGCCGGTGCTAGACGTCAGTGCGCTGAATGTCTTTGTCACAAAGCAGACGTTCGCCATGGAGACCACAAAGTCAGTTCTAGCAGCGGTCAGAAAGGAAGACTGGATGGTCTCTTTAGACCTAAGGGACGCATACTTTCACGTCCCCATCCACCCAGAATCCCAACCTTTTCTGAGATTCATTTACGACAAGGTTGTCTACCAATTTCAAGCCCTGTGCTTTGGCCTAAGCACGGCTCCTCTTGTATTTACGAGGCTGATGAGGAATATTGCCAAATTCCTGCATTTAGCGGATATCAGAGCCTCCCTCTATTTGGACGACTGGCTTCTAAGAGCGTCTTCCAGTCGTCGCTGTCTGGAGAATCTAAAGTGGACTCTAGATCTGATCAAGGAATTGGGTCTCCTGGTCAATATGGAAAAGTCCCAACTGGTCCCATCCCAAACTATAGTGTACTTAGGGATGGAGATTCACAGTCAAGCTTTTCGGGCTTTTCCGTCGGCCCCCAGAACAAGTCAAGCCCAGGTATGCATCCAGAACATGCTAAAGAAGAAACGATGTTCAGTCAGACAGTGGATGAGTCTGATAGGGACACTATCATCCCTGGAACAGTTCGTTTCGTTAGGGAGACTACACCTCCATCCCCTTCAATTTCATCTAGCTGTTTACTGGAAAAAGGACAAGACGCTAGAAGCGGTCTCGATCCCCATTTCCGAGAAGATGAAGTCAGCACTGACTTGGTGGAAGGACAGTATCAACCTCAGAGAGGGTCTGCCACTGGCTGTTCAGACCCCCAACCACGTTCTCTTCTCGGACGCATCGGACACGGGCTGGGGTGCGACACTAGACGGTCGGGAATGCTCGAGAACGTGGAACTCGAAGCAAAGAACGTTACATATCAACTGCAAGGAGCTACTGGCAGTTCATCTGGCCTTGAAATGCTTCAAGTCCCTCCTTCAAGGCAAAGTGGTGGAGGTGAACTCGGACAACACCACGGCCTTGGCGTACATCTCCAAGCAAGGAGGGACCCGTTCTATGACGTTGTACGAGATCGCAAGGGACCTCCTCACCTGGTCAAGAGATCTAAACCTTTCTCTAGTAACGAGGTTCATACAAGGCAATATGAATGTTATGGCAGATTGCCTCAGTCGGAAGGGTCAAATCATCCTAACAGAATGGACCCTACACAAGGACGTGTGCAAGAGACTATGGGCCACATGGGGCCAACCTACCATAGATCTCTTCGCAACCTCGATGACCAAGAGGCTCCCAATATATTGCTCACCGATTCCGGACCCAGCAGCAGTTCATATAGATGCCTTTCTACTGGATTGGTCCCATCTAGACCTTTATGCATTCCCCCCGTTCAAGATTGTCAACAAGGTACTGCAGAAGTTCGCCTCTCACGAAGGGACAAGGTTGACGTTGGTTGCTCCCCTCTGGCCCGCGAGAGAATGGTTCACCGAGGTACTTCAATGGCTGGTGGACGTTCCCAGAACTCTTCCTCTAAGAGTGGACCTTCTACGTCAGCCACACGTAAAGAAGGTACACCCAGACCTCCACGCTCTTCGTCTGACTGCCTTCAGACTATCGAAAGACTCTCTAGAGCTAGAGGCTTTTCGAAGGAGGCAGCCAGGGCGATTGCTAGAGCGAGGAGGACATCCACTCTTAGAGTCTACCAGTCGAAGTGGGAAGTCTTCCGAAATTGGTGCAAGTCGGTATCAGTATCCTCAACCAGTACCTCTGTAACACAAATAGCTGACTTCCTATTATACCTGAGGAAAGAAAGATCCCTTTCAGCTCCCACTATCAAAGGTTACAGAAGCATGTTGGCAACAGTCTTCCGTCACAGAGGCTTAGATCTTTCCAACAACAAAGATCTACAGGACCTCCTTAAGTCTTTTGAGACCACGAAGGAGCGTCGTTTGGCTACACCTGGATGGAATTTAGACGTGGTACTAAGATTCCTGATGTCAGAAAGGTTCGAGCCACTACAATCAGCCTCCTTTAAAGATCTCACTTTAAAGACTCTTTTCCTGGTTTGCTTAGCCACAGCTAAAAGAGTCAGTGAGATTCATGCCTTCAGCAGGAACATCGGATTTTCATCTGAAACGGCTACATGTTCTTTACAGCTTGGTTTTCTAGCCAAAAACGAGCTACCTTCTCGCCCTTGGCCGAAATCGTTCGACATTCCAAGCCTTTCAAATATGGTTGGAAATGAACTGGAAAGAGTCTTATGCCCTGTTAGAGCTCTTAAGTTCTATTTAAGACGAACTAAATCTTTACAAGGACAGTCAGAAGCTTTATGGTGTTCTATTAAGAAACCTTCTTTACCTATGTCAAAGAATGCAGTTTCCTATTATATCAGACTGTTGATACGAGAAGCTCATTCCCATCTGAATGAAGAAGACCATGCTGTGCTGAAGGTAAAGACACATGAAGTTAGAGCTGTCGCTACTTCAGTGGCTTTTAAACAAAATAGATCTCTGCAGAGTATAATGGACGCAACCTATTGGAGAAGCAAGTCAGTGTTCGCGTCTTTTTATCTTTAAAGATGTCCAGTCTCTTTACGAGAACTGCTACACCCTGGGACCATTCGTAGCAGCGAGTGCAGTAATGGGTGAGGGCTCAACCACTACATTCCCCTAATTCCATAACCTTTTTAATCTTTCTCTTGAAATGTTTTTTATTGTTGTTTTTGGGTTGTCCGGAAGGCTAAGAAGCCTTTCGCATCCTGGTTGATTTGGCGGGTGGTCAAATTCTTTTCTTGAGAAGCGCCTAGATTAGAGGTTTTGATGAGGTCCTGTAGTATGGGTTGCAACCCTTGATACTTCAGCTCCTAGGAGTCGCTCAGCATCCTAAGAGGATCGCGAGGCTCCGTAAGGAAGACGTACTTAAAAAAGGCAGAGTAATTGTTCAAGTCGACTTCCTTACCAGGTACTTATTTATTTTATGTTTGTTATTTTGAATAACTGCTAAAATGAAATACGAAATCCTTAGCTCATAATAATGTAAACAATTAATGCTGGTCTCTACCCACCCCCCTGGGTGTGAATCAGCTTATATAATCACCGGCTAAGTTTAATATTAAAAAATGTTATTTTTATAATAAAATAAATTTGTTCCGTAACCGAAATACAAACCAAGCTATTTACAAAGGGTATTACTTTTAGCGTAGCTGAAATGGCGAGCCATTAGAATTTAACGAGGGTGTATTACCCCCGCGCTAGTTAGCGGGGGGTAGGGGAGTGGTAGCTAGCTACCCCTCCTCCCCCTCACACACACGTGAATACTCACTTTAACTTTTGGCTCGGACTGTGACAGACGTCTCTGTCTTGGTCCTCGCTTGGCAGCCATTGTCTGTTTTGTCTTTACTTAATCGCTTACTTTTCATTTACTCAATATATATGTAAACATGTTTTCATGTTTGTATATATATTTGAGTATAGAAATAAGTAAGTTTCCTTTTCAGATGTGTGTGTGTAGTGTACGATATCTACGTGGAGGCCTCGGCAGTTAGGCCACCACGGCGTATTTTATGGGTGGCGATCGAGTTTGACTTATGTCTTTCTCTCTCTCTCTCTCTCTCTCTCTCTCTCTCTTGAGGTCGTTCACCCTTTTACTACGTGTTACTACGCCCTTGTAGCCTAGCTTCCTTTCCGTGTGGGGAGTTGCCACGCCGTACGTTTGTATCAATTAGTTATGAATCTAATTGTAGTTGTTTTTTGTTTAGAACGATTCCTTTCGGGGTTTTCGTTCTTTCTTTAGTGTTCATTCATTTTTAAATTACATAATTACATAGTTACATAATTATAATTGTTATAATTCTGTTTTGGTTACTGCTCCCCTTCCGCGAGTGTAAGTGGTTGTGAGGGCACGTGCCTGTTGTGTAATTCTTGTTCCTTTTCCTCGGGATTCCTCTTCGGAGCCTTCCCGGGGGAATGAATGTGTACTAATATTATTTGTTTTATTTATTTACAGTTACCGATATAGTTAGTTTCTGTAATATAGCAACAATGTGAGCTGTCTGGTGGAGTCCTGGGGATTCGGCTGTTGCTGCCTCCCCCCTTGTATTTTCGTCAGGGGCGTGTCTCCTTCTACTGATAGTACTCCCGTGTCGACGGACAGCTCTCCAGTTCATTTTAGAACAGTCAGGAGGCTTGCCTCCTTGGGCGGATAACTTTCCTTCCGAGGGAAGTTTTTCCTGTCCAGGCTTGAGTTTTTTCCCTTTTGGGGGGTTCTTCTCTTGCCTTTTTTTCGTGCGACTATGCTCTTGGTGCTGAGCGGTCGCACCTGCAGTTTCGCTCAAGGGGCTGGGCAACTGCAGGAGCTCCTCTTCGGAGGATTGCTCCTTTTAGGTCACTGGCTGACCAGTCTCTTCCACGAAGTGTTTCTCTTTCGTTCGCGAGAGTACACTCATAGAGACTCCTCTTCGGAGGTTTCTTCTGTTGCTGTTGCTGTTGGCCTCCCTCGCCGTAAGGCCCACCGTCCGCCTCGTCGTAAGGGCCTCTCATCTCCCTATAAGGGTGCTTGAGGCGCCTTTTTGGATCTCCGTTTGCAGCCTACAACTCCTTTTTCTCGATCTTCCGCCTTGGTGCAGATGGACAGCAGTCTGATCTCGTCTTCCGACGGGCAACGGTCTTCCCGACGGACAACGGTCTGCCCGACGGACAGCGGTCTTCCGACGGACATCAGTCTCCCGGCGGACAACGATCCCTTCGGGGCAAAGGGTTGCCCCCACGGGGGTTCTTCCCTTGCGTGTCAGGGTTTCCCTGCGCGCCCTTCTGCTCATCAGCGCTCTCCTGTTCGTCAGCGCTTTCAAGATGATCTTCCCTGCGGTTCCTGTTGGTTCCTGTTACGTGCCCTGTGCGCCCACGTTCGCCCTCGCGATCTAGAACTTCGGTTCAGGTCGGGGTCAAGGACTCTTCTTCTTTGCGCAGGCTTCCACGCGTAGCCTTCTGCTCGTCAGCGATCATCAGCTCGCCAGCGATCATTAGCTCGCCAGCGATCATCAGCCCGCCAGCGATCTCCGGATCGCCCACGTGTGTTACAGCCGGCGCGCCAACGTTCTCCAACACTTCTGAAGGAACATGGTTCGCCAGCTACTAGCTCACCTGCGCATGCTGATCACCATCGCGCGACCCTCAACTACGGATGCTGATCGCCATCGCACAACCCTCAAACTGCGGATGCTGATCGCCATCGCGCGACCCTCAACTGCGGATGCTGATCACCATAGCGCTACCCTCAACTGCGGATGCTGATCACCATCGCGCTACCCTCAACTGCGGATGCTGATCACCATCGCGCTACCCTCAACTGCGGATGCTGATCACCATCGCGCTACCCTCAACTGCGGATGCTGATCGCCATTGCGCGACCCTCAACGGCGGATGCTGATCGCCATCGCGCGACCCTCACCTGCGGATGCTGATCGCCATCGCGCGACCCTCAACTGCGGATGCTGATCGCCATCGCACGACCCTCAACTGCGGATGCTGATCGCCATCGCGCGACCGCACACCTGCGGATGCTGATCACCATCGCTCAACCCTGCGCATGCTGATCACCATCGCGCGACCCTCAACTGCGTATGTTGTTCACCATCGCGTGACCACCAACCTGCGCATGCTGATCGTCATCGCGAGACCCTGGCATGCTGACCACCATCGCGAGACCCTGGCATGCTGACCACCATCGCGAGACCCTGGCATGCTGACCACCATCGCGAGACCCTGGCATGCTGACCACCATCGCGAGACCCTGGCATGCTGACCACCATCGCGCGACCCTGCGCATGCTGATCACTGCTCGCGATCGCTCACCTTCACACGATCGCTCACCTTCACACGATCGCTCACCTGCGCATACTGCTCGACCATCGCGTCGGCATATCACAACGCGCCATCGCCAACCTGTGAGTTAGCGCTCACCACCGATCGCTTGTTGATCCATATCGCCAGCAGTCCTCCTCGCCCACGCGGCAGCGCGTTTCCTCGCCATCGTGCTAACGCTTGCGTTCGCCGCCTCGGACTCGCTCTCATCCACCTGCCCACCCTCACGACCGCTCGCCTGCGCGCCCGTGCAACCGCGCGACCGCTCGCCTGCGCGACCGCTCGCCCCGCGCAACCGCGCGACCGCTCGCCCGTGCAACCGCGCGACCGCTCGCCCGTCCAACCGCACGGCCACGCTCATGCTCTCCAATCTTCGCCCACGCGTGAACCAAGGGTTTTTTTCCATCGCGCAGACGGATGATGTTCCGTCGCGCGAACCTACAGTGTTTCTTCGCACAAATGTCGGCTTATTTCTTGCAGTATCCATTGCTCGTCTATGGGTTATCGCCCGCCGACCACCAGGAATTCCCGTCGCGCGAGCTCCAGGGCAATTGCGACCACGATTCCCAATGGGGTTTTCGCAGCATGACCAGCCTGGCGAGTTCTTCTGGAGCGTATTTCCAGAACACTGTCTCACCCCGTAAACACAGAGCATGGCACTTGCAGAATAGGAGAAACTTAAGAGAGATCTGAACAACACTCCTCTATTCCTGAACCTGGGTTAGCCCTTCCCCGTCATTCCCTGGAAGGATTTTTGGCGGGGGGGGCTTTCCGTTCGAGATTTCTCCATCGGACAAGGGGTGACTGCTTACCTCTTCCTCTGGGAGCTTACCAGGTTCTTTCCCTCCTCGGTTACGGCCCGAGGTTTGGTTCAAGGAAGCTACAGGAAGATCAAGGGTACTTTCCTCCTCTCGAGCTCAGGCACCTTGGCCTTTCGTCGTTAGTATCTAACTTGCGGACAAGCTCGATGTTGTACCATCTGGACGCGCTGACTGAGGGCTTCCTTCGGGTGTCTCATCTGTGGAGGTCGACGACCTCAGACACCCTTCCATCCTTGAGAAGAGTTTGTTTGTGCCCAAGGACAGAGACTTAGACAGCTGCTGTGCGGAGTAAATCGACTTCCGGTTTCACTCCTCCAAGGCGCTTTCTTCCAGACTCTGCAGGGCTCCAGCGCCTTTTCTTTCAACCACGTCGGCCTAAGTTATCGGCTACGACAACTGGGACAAGGTGTCCAGTTGCAGTTTTCTCCTGTCAGGAACAGATGGCACGGGAGACTCCCCCGGGGGGGCATAGTCCTAAAAGGAGTTCACGAACTCTAGGATTGCAGGTTTTTCGCTGGGAGGATGCTTAAGGTTACTCATCCGAATGACAGCTTCCCGATGCCCATTCCCGCATATTCTCTGTGAGTAGCCAAGGATATCGCGCCTGCCATCTCTGTCAGCGAATTCAGTGTCTCTGAACCTCTATGCCATAGCGTCAGCAGAATTGCCCGGTTGGGCAGAATGATCCATACCTTAGGCGAAGGTCTTCCTTAGGATCATCGACGGCTTCACCCCCGGCCCCCTCAGTTGATCCTTTTTTGTAAGGAAGGATCTGAGAGGGGATGTCCATAGTCGACCTCTCAGCCCAGATCAAGTTTGTCGAACAAACTTCGGCCAGCAGAATCGATCAGACTGGTAACGAGGCGACAGGACTCCTTAAAATCCCTGGATCGGAAGGACGGGTACTTTCAGTTTCATTCCATCCATCTTCCAGGGTGCTCGTCGAATTCAGCCTAGACTGCAAGTATTCCTGCTTATGATGCAGTGTGGCTATCCCGCCGTGGCATGGCAGGTTTGTTTCCCCAGAGAACTCTCCCTGCCTTCCTCTTGGCCGCTCAGGGGCAGACTTCCGCCCCCTCTGCTGTTTGGAGGGCTGATCAACTCCTGTAGGCTCGGGTTTCGACCTTCTTCAACGCCGGGACAAGCTTCCGGATGCTTACCAGGAGTGTGGGCTCATGGTATTTTGCTTGGAGCCTTCTCTTCCTCTGCCTCAACATCTGGAGTATCTGGCCATGATATTGAGTCAACCGCCTTACCACATTGGAAACCCCGCTTCTCGTCCATCCAGCGAGGTTAAGCAACGTCGGTACTTGGATGGGTGACCACCTGGGGACGCCAGATTCTGTTACCACATCCTCCGAGCCTTCCTTTCGGTTGACTGTGGCAAGACTGAGGAGAGTCGCAGTACCTGTTCTCAGTCAAGCAGAGCTTTCAGCCCTACCTTGGAACGTTTCCTAGTTCTTCTTTCCTCATTGACCCGTCTATAGTCCGAACGGTCGCCTCAGGATAAGTTCCATGTGGGGCGATCCAAGTTCCGGTGGCTTCAGGCATGTTTAACCGGACTCCCTGGCCCTATGGGACCAGCGGAACTATTAGACCTGCAATGGGTGTTGACCTATGGAGCCTCTTGATGGTAGTGGATATTCTCGTCCTTTCCCCACATTCTTGATGCGGTTCTCGGACTCGTCAAAGGAAAGGGGGGGGGGGGGCATGTTCCGGTCCAGGCCTATGGTCAAGACCTGAAGGATACCTCTCCATCATTCAGGCAGGCTTAGGGACCTTAGTCTGGCCCCTCTTCAGATCCTACAGCTATTGCCGAGTGTCCCCGTTGCGCGTCGACTTCATTCTAACCAGCAGGGGACGCATTTTCACACCTTCACATCTTGCAGTAGAGATACCGGGATGATTGAGATTCTCTCAATACCACCATCGGCTCTCTCATTCCAGGCAGGGGAATGTTTCTCTCAGACTATCCGAGCAGAGCCTCATAGAGAGAGTGTACCTAGGGGTCTTTGACCTTGGGTAACCAGCAAGTGCTGGTCTGGGGGACCTGATCGCGACAGCTTGGAACCTCAAGCTTCCGCTAGTCTTCCCCCCAGTCTCAGTCCCCGAGACACTGGCAAGATGCATTCCGGTGATGGTGGGACAACTTCGACGCCTGCGTCTTCCCTCCTTTTTGTCTGCGGACAATGGGCCTCAACAAGACCAGGTTGTCTGTCAACCTTTCAATGGGAGAGCTCCACTGGGACTACGCGCAGAACGGTTTCTGGACCCTCTGCTTCCCCTGACGGAACTCCCGGGAGAGCTTCTCCCACGGCGCAGACTACTCAAGCAACCACACTGCGACATCTCTCCCGAACCGGGACGTCGCTTCGGCTTCATGCCTGGAGACACTACGCTTCCTCCTCTAGAAGAGACAACCCGCTACAGTCGCGGTACGGAGGTCGCGTCATCTGCGATAGTCATCCACAGGGGTCTCACAGGCAAAGTGAAGAGTCTAAGGTGGTTGGTGCCGTGGGAGAAATACCCCTTCCCTTGAGGCCTCTTCTCCAGCAATAAGTCTTATTGCCTTTCGGCGGGAGGAAACTCCTTTCCGCTCTCGGCAATGAAGCCTGTCGCTCAGCCTTTCCCTGACCTTCAGGCTTAAAGGGATAACTTTCCTGCCCGCTGGATCTATCCTCGCTCATGCGAAGCTACGATCGTCCCTGCCCTAGTCGGAGGAAGACCTCCAACTTGGAGCATGGCTCGGACTTTTAGTCCTTTAAGAGATCTTCTCAAGACCCCTTTTACGACAGGCCTCGGATTGTATTCCGCCTTGGGTCTTCTGCTCACTCTGGCCACGGCCGGTGTGTAAGCAATCTTCTTGGTCTCTTACTACTCCCCCCTTTCTAAGGAAGAGGGGAAGGCAACATTCAGGCTCGCTCCTGAGTTGTTGGCTAGACTCAGAATCTGAGGGTCCCGGCCCTTCGGTCCGATTCATTCAAGATTTCGAGTCTCCATTCTGTGTCTGATGTCCCAAGACCTTCTCTTTCTTACCAGTAAGGAATCGAGAGGTTAGCGCTGGGAACAGCTGCAGTTTGTCCTCAGTTGCAGCCGATTTGGGAACACAAGGAGGACATGGGGGGAGAGTCACCAGTATACCTCTTCAGCCCGGACTCAAGGACATTCATCTCGTCCTGTTTTCAGACCCTCCCCCGTCACGTCGCCCTACAGCACGATGTTGGATACATCGCAACGTCCCTTGCCTTCGAGTAATACTACTGTGACGCAGGTGCTACAAGCTGGAGTCTGGAAGCGTCTGATGACCTTCGCAGCCCGCTTCCTGCAGGGCGTGACCCACAGGAGTCTCGATACGTTTTCTATCGCTCTGTGGTGGCTACACAACAGCTGGTCTAACCTCAGGCTCCCTTTTGGACAGGTAGCAGAAGGTTGAGGGCATTGTTATCAGGTTTTAGTCTGCATGAACGAAAGAAGTATGTCTGGCCCTTACTTCTTTCTTCATCATCCCCTCTACGGGGAAGCAGCATCCTGGTCTCTGCATAGCTGACCTCGAACCTCTGCAGGTAAACCATGCTTCCTTGTGTTCCGAGTATTGAGTCAATACTGTCGCGTCCCCCATACCCTGACGAGGTGGTATTGGGAACGTCCTAACCCAGAGTTCCTTCTGGAACTCCAGGTCAACTGCCTAGGACGAGTCACACTTCTTCCTTCACACACAAGCTTACGTAGGCCACATGGTTCCTTGCGGAGCAAGGAACTTGTGAGGTGCAGGGACTCCTTTTCTCGAGTGCGACTCACTCGGATTCTGAGTCCCTGGGTAAAGCCAAAGCCAGTATGGCTGGGGACTTTCCACCCTTCCTAAGGGATAAGTCACCCTTTGTAAATAGCGTGGTTTGTATTTCGGTTACGGAACAAATGACAAATTCGAAGATAATTTGTATTTTTCCTAACCATACAAACCTTAGCTATTTACACATATTTGCCCGCCAGCCCTGTCCCCCAAGACAAGTCCTACCTCTAAGTGAAAGTGAGTATTCACGTGTGTGTGAGGGGGAGGAGGGGTAGCTAGCTACCACTCCCCTACCCCCCGCTAACTAGCGCGGGGGTAATACACCCTCGTTAAATTCTAATGGCTCGCCATTTCAGCTACGCTAAAAGTAATACCCTTTGTAAATAGCTAAGGTTTGTATGGTTAGGAAAAATACAAATTATCTTCGAATTTGTCATTTTTGAATATACTTACCCGGTGATTATATATTAAAGGACCCTCCCTTCCTCCCCAATAGAGACCCAGTGGACCGAGGAGAAAATTGAGTTCTGTGTTTACATTGAGTACTGAGTACCTGCTCGACAGATGGCGCTGTTGAAGTACACCCCCTACCTGCATAGCGATCGCTGGCGGATTTCGAGCGTAGAGTTTTTCTGTCGGGCAGCAGAGCTGCAGCTTATATAATCACCGGGTAAGTATATTAAAAAATTTATTTTATTATAAAAATAACATTTTTCCTAACTATACAAACCTTAGCTATTTAATCAAACTTGCCCGCCAGCCCTGTCCCCCATGAAGTCCTACCTCTAAGCAAAGTGAGCTTACAACACAGGTGTGTGAGGTGGGTGGTGTAGCTAACTACTCTCCCTACCCCCCCCCCCCCCCCCCCCCCCCCGCTAACTAGTGGTGGGGTAGTAAACCCTCGTTAAATTTTAATGGTTCGTCCTTTCAGGTACGCCGAAAGTAATTACCCACTTTAAATAGCTAAGGTTTGTATAGTTAGGAAAAATACAAATTATCTACGAATTTGTCATTTTTCTTAATGATACAAACCTTTAGCTATTTATACAAACTTACCCACCGACCCTATCCCCCTTGAAGTCCTACCTCCAAGCAAAGTGAGCTCAAGCACAGGTGTGTGAGTGGGAGCGGTAGTGAGCTACCCCCCCTACCCCTGCTAACTAGTGGGATGGGTAGTTAACCCTCGGTAAATTTTAATGGCTCGTCCTTTCAGGGGCTCGTTAAATGTAAACATTGCTGTAGATGAAACGTCTCTCCCGACTTAGGAAAAATTGATATAAGAACTTATCAACCTCATTTAATTCCACCTCGTTTGATCTCATGTAAAAACTATACTTTCTATATAGCTTTTCACATGGTCTTTCCATGTAGGTGATTATCGAGTGCAGCATGCTTCTGAAGTTTTACCAAGGATCTCCATATTTTGTGCAATTTTTCATGGATTTTTTATTGTGCGTCTCAGGGAATAAAGGGATTTTGACAAAGGAAAAATCTATTTCTGGGGAGATACCTGTGACGCCCGGTGAAAAGAGTCCTTCTTTACACTTTTCTGATATAAATACTTCCAAATATACCAGAAAAAGATTAAAGCATGGAATGCAGAGGTTACTACCCTCGCACGAACACCCAGTGGGCGTCGTTTATAAAGCAGGGGCGTGTGAAAACCACTATTCACAGGCTGTCTTCCATTTAGATAATTCTTTCATCAAAAGGAAGTGCCGTTACAGAGGCCCTATCTACTTTACTTGAACTACTCTACCGACGCCAGATGCCAGCGCCACCTGGACTACATCCTTCTGCAAGAACTATGGCTTGGAAAGGAGAAAGGGTGGGTCAACGTAAGGGAAGGGTTTCACCGGGCGTCACAGGTATCTCCCCAGAAATAGATTTTTCCTTTGTCAAAATCCCTTTTTTGGGTCGACCTGTGACGCCTGGTGAAAAAGTACCAGAGAATGCCTTCCTAGCCCAAAAACAGTATCAAATAACAGGGATAAAGTCAAACACCATGTACCAAGAACAAAATACTATATTAAGGTATGCAAACTAAAAATAAAACACATTAGCCCAAACAGGAATCCCAAAGATGGAGTAACAATAAATGAGATGCAAGGAACCATCCCGAGAATCAATCACAACACAAAATTAAACCTTACATGGCTAAAGAACAGTAACATGAAATAAAATAAGGCAAGATTAATCATACTAACAGGTAATAACCAGGGTAATAAAGAAATGGTAACATAATTCTAGGGCTAAACGACCCACCCAGGAGAGCGGCGAAGTGGCAGGCAGGAGGGAGAAGGAGAGAGATGGATGAAAAGGAAGAATGGAGAAATTATTGGGGGGAGATATTACTCCCAACTGCAACTGTGGGAAATTTGAGGGCCTGTAGGTTCTTTAAATAGTGCCGTCTGAAAACCATAGGAGATTTCCAACCCGTATACTTCTTCAGGTCATCAAAATCCATTTTTCAATATTAAACTTACCCGATAATCATGTAGCTGTCAACTCCGTTGCCCGACAGAATTCTATGGAGGGATACGCCAGCTATCACAATACTAGAAGGGGGTGTATTTACCAGCGCCACCTGTGGCCAGGTACTCAAGTACTTCTTGTTGACACCTCCTCAATTATTCCTCTGTCGTGCTTCCGGCAAGACGTTCTGGGATACGCTTATGTTCTGGGAGTATTTTCACGACTTTGGTGAAGTATTTCTCTTTGATTTCGGCTGTCGCTTTACTGGAAACTTCTATATTAGCTTAGTTAGCTTTTGGAATTAATTTGATTAATTATGGTGACGAGAGAGTATGAACTCTCGTTCACCTTTCAATGGCCGACCCTTCCCTTAGACGGAAGTGTTGGTGTCTAAGAGAGTATAGACTCTCTTTCTTAATTTTGCTTAACAAAAGTTATAGATTTATTTTATATCTCTCTGCCTCTTATAGGCCTCTTCGATTAACTTCCTTTTATTATAAACTCATTAAAATTAATTTTTATATTTGTTTATATTCGACCTTCCTAATAGTAGGCGGTCTTTTACCGAAGTTAATAAACTTTGAGCCCGTCATTTCGGTTTTACCTGTTAACATATTATGCTATTTCCGCCACAGAGTTTGAAAGAATTTCTTTGATAGTCTCGTTCTGTTTTCAAAGTTGAACTAACGTTTTGTTTTGTCTCTGCAGTTGTTGACGTTCAGAACGTTCAACTTGCACTCTATCGTTACGATAGAGAAAGAATGTTCACGGTTTCACGTTGCAGTAAGAGTAACCGTGTCTAGCGTTTTGTTCATTCTTTCTTAACTTAATGGTTTTGATCCTAATAAAGGAACTTTTCAGTTTTTTTCCTTTAACAATAATATGTTTTAACGATATATATGATTGGGCTCTTCTCTCAGGTTCTAAGTCAAGAGAGAGAGAGAGAGGAGAGATAGAGACGGAGGGAGAAAGAGGATAAACGTTTCATTCAAGCCTGCCAGGCGTACGAGTAACGTCGTTATCGTTTTTGCTCTTCTCCCTAGTCTCTTTAGGGGAAGAAACTAAACGTTTCTAGAGTGATCTAGTGTTTAGTCTCTTTCCAGCCACTGAATTATCTTTCATTAGATTTTTCTGTTACATTGTAATTCTGTTTTCGCAATTACTAACTTTGAGAAAGGATAGAATTGCGTATTTCAGGTACAAACCACTTAAAGTTTCGAGTTCAGTGAAATAAGTGCAAACAGAAATCAAAGTGATAAGTGATTAGTGCGTGAGGGTACTTTTGTGCGCGCCAGTCGTCCTCCCAGTCCGGGACCTCTTGCAAGCTCCCAAGCCCAGGGGAGAAGCAATGTCGAAGGGCATAAGGGTTCAGCAGGCCTTGATCGGCGCACAGAAGTATCCTCGGTGGTTGTGGGCGTGTCTTACCGAGACCGTCACTCCCACCCGCAGACGATTGAGCCCTTATTTTGCTCGTCTGCAGAAGAGATTAGGGGAGAAAATAAAGGCAGAGTAACGCTGGTCTCAGGTCTCAAGACCTCTTAAACGTTAAGTCCAGACCTATGCCAGACGTACGAAGTTAAAGTTCACAACCCGAATGCAGTCATTGGGTTAGCTCTGACTCTCCTCAGTCATCAGTTGATTACACCGCCTAAGAGGAGTAAGGTTCTGCCGCAACAGATCTCTGCTGTTAAGGCTTTACCTCAGCAGACCTTAGTGTCTGCCGACCCCAAGTTGACTCTACTGCAGTCCATACAGTCACAACTTTCGGTCTTGATGCGTGAGTGTCGGGCTGAGAGTGTTGCGCCTCCGCCTCCGCCTACACTCCCCCCCGCCTATGATCGCTCCGCCTGATCGCAGTACCACCTGCCAGGCGTACGATGTTGTGAACTCTACTACAGTCCATGCAAGCACAGCTTTCGGACTTGATGCGTGAGTGTCGGGCTGAGAGTGTTGCTCCTCCGCCTCCGCCTACACTCCCTCCACCTACACTCGCTCCGCCTGATCGCAGTACCATCTGCCAGGCGTACGATGTTGTGGACTCTACTACAGTCCATGCAAGCACAGCTTTCGGACTTGATGCGTGAGTGTCGGGCTGAGAGTGTTGCTCCTCCGCCTCCGCCTACACTCCCTCCACCTACACTCGCTCCGCCTGATCGCAGTACCACCTGCCAGGCGTACGATGTTGTGGACTCTACTACAGTCCATGCAAGCACAGCTTTCGGACTTAATGCGTGAGTGTCGGGCTGAGAGTGTTACTCCTCCGCCTCCGCCTACACTCCCTCCGCCTACGCTCGCTCCGCCTGATCGCAGTACCACCTGCCAGGCGTACGATGTTGAGCCACGTGCTGAGTTTGCTGTTCCCTGTGGTGTTCAGCCTCCGCCTTCCTTAAGGCAACCTTTACAATGGGATCAGGAGGATTATACCTCTCTTCCTCCGCCTCCACTTGCTGCTCCACCAGTGATGCAACACTCGGTTGAGGTACAACAACCTCTCCCGTCCATGAGTCAGTCTCCTCAGCTCTCGCTGCAGCGAGCTCAACCCTCCACAAGGCAAGCACCACAACACCTTAGCCTTGCGCCTCAGGAGCCTCAGCTTGCGAGACATTTACCTTGTTCTGCGCAGCCTCTTCCTCATCGCGCTCCGCTCACACCACAGGAACTGGAACTTGCTACTCCGCTTCCGCCAACCGCTCAGCAAGCGCAACCCTTGGGTTCAACCACTCATGCTAGGAGTCAGCCTCCTCCACCCATGCGCCTTCCTTCTGCTTGTCTTTTATTCAGCCTTTGCAGACTGAGCCTCAGGTGTTCCCTCAACGGAGTCTTGAAGAGGAAACCACAACTATTGTTGTTCCAGCTCGTTCTGACTCTGCTGTTCAGCATACCTTATCTCCATTTTCATACCATGGTTTAAACCCCATGCAAGCATGCATAAAGCACTCTAGCACTGGTCATGGAATTTCTGAGAAATGTTAAACGCCATGCACACGCTCTGCTTTCCTTACAGCAGGCTCTGCTTACAGCAGGCTCTGCTTACTACATGCTCAGCATACAGCATGCTCTGCTTTCAGCATGCTCTGCATACAACATGCTCTGCATACAGCATGCTCTGCATTCAGCATGCTCTGCATACAACATGCTCTACATACAGCATGCTCTGCATACAGCATACTCTGCATACATCATGCTCTGCATACCTTACCGCATGCTTCTCAACACATCTTGGGTTGTTGCCATCTCACTAGACTGTCAAGCAGTTTCATAACGTTGCCTTCTAGTCTGCTGCTTTTGCACCAGTGAACCCTCACTCAGAGAACTTAGCTTTTCTAGGATAAGGTCCCTGTAGATGAGAAAGTTCTTTTCTCCCTCCTTCTGATATTCCCTTGAGGACTCTGTCATTTGGAGGGAGCCTTTAGCTGCATAACCTCTTATGGACTTTTATTTAAGCATAACATGCTTACAGGGAAGGTAATGGTTCCACTTCAGTCGCTAATCCCGTCTGTTACCACACCTGCTCCCATAGACCTTGAGCTGTGTTGCATGACATGCAGTCCAAGCTTAGTCCTTGTTAGAGGATTTTTTGTTTACGGAGTCAATGTGTCACGGGGAAGACGTTCAACAACCAACAGAAGTGACTTGTTGTGACGCAGTGCGGCAACCTCAGCAACCCGTTAAGGAGTTGTCTGTACGACCCAGACAGTCTAGACAGATTCGGGTTGTCACTGTACTTCCTCGCTTGCCCATGATTGACAGTTCACAGACTGTGCAGCAGTATCATGATCTTGTGTCCGGCTCCGTCAGACGACTGGCTTTTAAGAGCTCCCACAAGTCGTCGCTGTCTGGAGATTTTCAAATGGACTATGGATCTGACCAAGGAACTGGGCCTCCTGGTCAATTTTGAGGAGTCTCAGCTCGTTCCATCCCAGACCATTGTCTCCTTGGGTATGGATCTTCAGAGTCGAGCTTTTCGGACTTGTCCGTCGGCCCCAAGGATCTTCCAAGCCCTAGAATGCATCCAGAGCATGCTGAGAAGGAACCGATGCTTAGTCAGGCAGTGGATGAGTCTAACAGGGACACTTTCATCGCTGGCCCTGTTCATCGAGTTAGGGAGACTCCACCTCCGCCCCCTTCAGTATCATCTAGCTGCTCACTGGATAAAGGACATGACGCTAGAGACGGTCTCAGTTCCTGTTTCCGAAGAGATGAGGTCTACTCTAACGTGGTGGAAGAACAGCATTCTTCTCAAGGAAGGTCTACCATTGGCTGTTCAGACCCCCGACCACCGTCTCTTCTCGGACGCATCGGACACGGGCTGGGGTGCGACACTGGACGGACAGGAATGCTCGGGAACATGGAATCAGGAGCAAAGGACACTTCACATCTATTGCAAGGAGTTGTTGGCAGTTCATCTGGCCTTGATAAACTTCAAGTCCCTCCAGCTAAACAAGGTGGTGGAGGTGAACTCCGACAACACCACAGCCTTGGCTTACATCTCCAAGCAGGGAGGGACTCATTCGAGGAAGTTGTTCGAGATCGCAAGGGACCTCCTCATTTGGTCTAAAGATCGAAAGCTCACGCTGGTAACGAGGCTCATTCAGGGCGATATGAATGTCATGGCAGATCGCCTCAGCCGGAAGGGTCAGGTCTTCCCCACAGAGTGGACCCTTCACAAGAATGTTTGCAGCAGACTTTGGGCCCTGTGGGGTCAGCCAACCATAGATCTATTCGCTACCTCGATGACCAAGAGGCTCCTCTTGTATTGTTCTCCGATTCCAGACCCAGCAGCAGTTCGCGTGGATGCCTTTCTGCTGGATTGGTCCCATCTCGACCTGTATGCATTCCCGCCGTTCAAGATTGTCAACAGGGTACTTCAGAAGTTCGCCTCTCACAAAGGGACACGGCTGACGTTGGTTGCTCCCCTCTGGCCCGCGAGAGAATGGTTCACCGAGGTACTGCAATGGCTGGTCGACGTTCCCAGGACTCTTCCTCTAAGAGTGGACCTTCTGCGTCAACCTCACGTAAAGAAGGTACACCCAAACCTCCACGCTCTTCGTCTGACTGCCTTCAGACTATCGAAAGACTCTCAAGAGCTAGAGGCTTTTCGAAGGAGGCAGCCAGAGCGATTGCCAGAGCAAGGACGACATCCACTCTCAGAGTCTATCAGTCTAAATGGGAAGTCTTCCGAAGCTGGTGCAAGGCCAATGCAGTTTCCTCAACCAGTACCACTGTAACCCAGATTGCTGACTTCCTGTTACATCTAAGGAACGTAAGATCCCTATCAGCTCCTACGATCAAGGGTTACAGAAGTATGTTGGCAGCGGTTTTCCGCCACAGAGGCTTGGATCTTTCCTCCAACAAAGATCTACAGGACCTCCTTAGGTCTTTTGAGACCTCAAAGGAACGTCGGTTGTCCACTCCAGGCTGGAATCTAGACGTGGTCCTAAGGTTCCTAATGTCATCAGGATTTGAACCGCTCCAATCAGCCTCTTTTAAGGACCTCACATTAAAAACTCTTTTCCTCGTGTGCTTGACAACAGGTAAAAGAGTAAGTGAGATCCACGCCTTCAGCAGGAACATAGGTTTCACATCTGAAACGGCTACATGTTCCTTGCAGCTCGGTTTTTTGGCTAAAAACGAGCTTCCTTCCCGTCCTTGGCCTAAGTCGTTCGAGATCCCAAGCCTGTCCAACATGGTGGGGAACGAACTGGAGAGAGTACTTTGCCCAGTTAGAGCTCTTAAGTACTATCTAAGAAGGTCAAAACCATTACGAGGACAATCAGAAGCCTTATGGTGTGCTATCAAGAAGCCTTCTCTACCAATGTCTAAGAACGCAGTTTCTTACTACATCAGGCTTCTGATTAGAGAAGCAAATTCTCATCTGAAGGAAGAAGACCTTGCTTTGCTGAAGGTAAGGACACATGAAGTGAGAGCTGTGGCTACTTCAGTGGCCTTCAAACAGAACCGTTCTCTGCAGAGTGTTATGGATGCAACCTATTGGAGAAGCAAGTCAGTGTTCGCATCATTCTATCTCAAAGATGTCCAGTCTCTTTACGAGTACTGCTACACCCTGGGACCATTCGTAGCAACGAATGCAGTAGTAGGCGAGGGCTCAGCCACTACATTCCCATAATCCCATAACTTTTTAACCTTTCTCTTGAATACTTTTTATGGGTTGTACGGTCGGCTAAGAAGCCTTCCACATCCTTGTTGATTTGGCGGGTGGTCAATTCTTTCTTGAGAAGCGCCGAGGTTAAAGATTGTGATGAGGTCCTTTAGTATGGGTTGCAGCCCTGTATACTTTAGCACCTTTGAGTTGATTCAGCCTCCCAAGAGGAACGCTGCGCTCAGTAAGGAAGACGATCTTATTAAAGGCAGAGTAACGGTTCAAGTCGACTTCCTTACCAGGTACTTATTATTTCATTGTTATTGTGGATAACTGATTATATGAAATACGGGATACTTAGCTATCCTTTAGTCTTGTACACTGGTTTTTCACCCACCCCCCTGGGTGTGAATCAGCTACATGATTATCGGGTAAGTTTAATATTGAAAAATGTTATTTTTATTAATAAAATAAATTTTTGAATATACTTACCCGATAATCATGATTTAATCGACCCTCCCTTCCTCCCCATAGAGAACCAGTGGACCGAGGAATAATTGAGGAGGTGTCAACAAGAAGTACTTGAGTACCTGGCCACAGGTGGCGCTGGTAAATACACCCCCTTCTAGTATTGTGATAGCTGGCGTATCCCTCCATAGAATTCTGTCGGGCAACGGAGTTGACAGCTACATGATTATCGGGTAAGTATATTCAAAAATTTATTTTATTAATAAAAATAACATATTCTGAAAATAATTGATGGAGGTTACCACCGAACGGATATCATGAGCATGAGGAAACGACTCCGGGTTAGCTTCCTTAATAAAGTAAAGGATTTGTTGTCTGATGCCTTGAATGGAAATAGTACCTCCCTGTTCTCTGAGAAACAAAGGTCCAGACGAGCGGTCAGCGGTTCTAGCTAAGAATGCCTTGAGTGTAGTGACGGGACACAGAGACGTATCCTGGGGAAGAGGGATAATCTTCCAAGGGGAGCACCTATTCTGTGGGTCCTCGTTTTTAGCTAGGAAAGCTCTGTCTGGAGAAAGTAGAACTTCACCTGACGGGAGGAAATCCATATTTTTAAATATTTAACTTAGCCGGTGAATATATAATAGCTGCTACTCAGCGGCTCGACAGAAAACACACTCAAAAACTCGCGAGCGATCGCTATGAAGGTTGCGGGTGTGCCCACCAGCGCCACTATCGGCCAGATACCACTCTTGCATGTAAACAAACCCTTCAATTCTTCTCTGTCGACCTTGACGACAAGACGTATCATTACTCGCTGTAGAACCTGGAGTTTTCTCAACATATTTGGTGAAGTACTTCATTTTGGTTTGAGCTTTCGCAGTACAGGTGTTTTATCTTCAACTTAAATCTTGAACTCGTTTTTGGATAGATTTAATTTTTGATGACTTTGGATTGTTTTTTGGACTTTCCTTGACTTTTAAATGGCCGACCCTTCCCTTAGTACGGAAGTGTGTTTAGGCTTTTAGCAATTATCTTATCACGTTATAAATTAATTATAGATTTTCCTCTATATATTTTATATCTCACCCGCCTTTATTAGGCCTCTTCGATTAGCTTTCCATTTATAATAAACATCAAGATAAATTTTAATGATTTGTTTATAAGCGACCTTTCCTGAGAGTAGGCGGTCCTAACTTGGAAACCGAAGTTAAACAACGTTGAGCCCTTTCAATCGTAAATAACTTTTACAGAGCTAATGATTTAAAACTTATTAAATGAATATTTTTTAGTAGATATTTTATGAAAGATTTTCTTTGAATAGTCTTCGTACTGTTTCAAAGATGAACTAACGTTTAGTGTATTTATGCTACGCAGTTTGCGCTCTATCGTTACGATAGAGAGAGAGAATATCACGGTTTCACTTTGCAGAAAGAGTAAATCGATTCTGACGTTTTGTTCATTCTTCTTTCAAAGCTTAAATGTTTTAAATTCTATTTTAAAGGAACTTTTTAATTGAAAAACCTTTCAGTTTTTTCCTTTGGTCAAATAACCTGTTTTTTTGACGAAACGTAAGTGGGCTCTTCTCTTCGGTGCGTAATCAAGAGAGAGAGAGAGAGAGAGAGATAGAGACGGAGGGAGAGAGATAGAGACGGAGGGAGAGAGAGGAGAGAGAACGTTCCGATCTTTATCTCGTCCCAAGCGAGTAACGTTGTTCTCGTGTTACTCTCGTCCCTAGTCTCTGTACGGGGAGAAAGGATAAAACGTTTTTAGTTTTTTATTCTCGTCCCAAGGCACTGTACGGTGAGAGATTGAAAACGTAGTTTTGAATGAACTAGTGTTTAGTCTCTTCCCTAGCCACTGATCTTTTTGTCGTAAAATATGTTTACTGTTTTTTTGCTGGTATTAATGTGCTTACATTATATGACTGATTTTGCAATTATAACCTTTTGATGAGGGTAGAGTTGCGTGCTTCAGGTAGAAATCAGTTTTATTCATACCTAATGTGAATTGTTAAAAAATTCGATTTCAGTGAAATAAGTGCTAAACAGAAAATCGTAGTGATAAAGTGATATTGCGCAAAGTGTTATCAGTGTTGCGACCGAGGGTTCGTCTGTTCGTGCCTGTCGTTCGCCTAGTCCGGGACCTCTTGCAAGCTCCCAAGCCCAGGGGAGAAGTAATGTCGTACGACTTACGGGTTCGAGAGGCCTTGATCAGCGAACAGACGTTCCCTCTATGGTATCAGGCGTATCTCACCAAGATCACCCCTACCATAAGGCGAGAGAGACGATTTTCTCCTCGTCATCCGAAGGCTTTTCGCATAAGAAACCGTGGAACAAGGTTTCGAGGCCCTTTAAGCGAAAGTCAGTCCTTTCAGGACAGGTCCAGCGTCCTGGTTTTAACTTTTAGGACAGCTCTGACCCTATGCAGTCATCGGAAGACTGCTCGCCGCCTAAACAAAAGCGTAACAAAGACTCCGAGAGTCTTTTTGTAGGCAAGGTTTTGCAGTCGCAGACGTTACCCTCGTCTCTTACCGCAACCATTCCCGTTGATCCTAAATGGGTTGTACGGCAAGACATGCAGAATAAGCTTGCCTCCCTTATGGAAGACTATTCTGCCGATAAGTCCGTTGAGCCTAGCCGTTTATCTCATCGAGATCCTGGCCTTCAGCCACCCAAACGTTCCTTTGTGCGTCCTGTTGACGTTGGCGTAGCCAAGTCACGTCAGTCAGGTTGTTTAGAACCACACTCGATGCGGTCTCGTGTGGTTTTTCAGCCGCATTTGGACGTTAGGCCACTTGCTGATGCTCCTGTTGACGTTTAGGACGTTCGCCAACCATCGGAGTTGACTTGTTTTGACGCTGAGCGTCAACCTCCGCATTCTAGAGTTGTTTTGACTGCTCAGACTAGGCGGTCAAAGCAGTCTCGAGTGGACGCTGTGCGTCCTCACGCACCTGTTGTTGTTGACAGTTCACAGACTGTCAAGCAGTTACATGACGTTGCGTCCTGGTCCGCTACTAATGCACCAGTACGTGTGGACTCTGCTTGTAAAGCATTGCCACCACGGTAGGTCTCTCCCTTGCTTGAGACTCGGCTATTGTCGGACAAGGTTCCTTCAGATGAGGAAGTTGCTGTTCCCCCTCCTACTGATATTCCCTTGAGGACTCTGTCAGACGGAGAGGAGCCTAAAGCTTCTTAGCCCTCTATGGACTTTAAATAAATCATACTGATTTTTAAGGA
This sequence comes from Palaemon carinicauda, assembly GCF_036898095.1. NCBI lineage: Eukaryota > Metazoa > Arthropoda > Malacostraca > Decapoda > Palaemonidae > Palaemon > Palaemon carinicauda. The sequence continues at coordinate 38,941,828 of NC_090754.1, read as the reverse complement.
TCTTTGTCTGGATCTTTTTGTAACTGCTGCTCCTCGTTCGCCTAAACGTCAGAGTTTACACTAGGCCTAGCTACTTCGAAGCCGTTGTTTTATAAGCTAGGGCTCTCTCGCTCTTCTAAGAGAGCTTTACGTTTGCTAAGCGACTGGTTTATCACCAGGAGGAGTTTGGGGGAGACAGCCTTTGCTTTCCCTACTTTTAAGCTGGCTTATAGAGCGAGAGTCTGATATGACACTCATAGACTCTCCCTGGCGCCTGGCCATGAGAAGCTCCAAGATTTTATGGTCGACTTCAGAGCTAGACCATCTCCTGTTAGGAGTCTTTTTTCAATATTAAACTTACCCGATAATCATGTAGCTGTCAACTCCGTTGCCCGACAGAATTCTATGGAGGGATACGCCAGCTATCACAATACTAGAAGGGGGTGTACTTACCAGCGCCACCTGTGGCCAGGTACTCAAGTACTTCTTGTTGACACCTCCTCAATTATTCCTCTGTCGTGCTTCCGGCAAGACGTTCGGGGATACGCTTATGTTCTTGGAGTATTTTCACGACTTTGGTGAAGTATTTCTCTTTGATTTCGGCTGGCGCTTTACTGGAAACTTCTATATTAGCTTAGTTAGCTTTTGGAATTAATTTGATTAATTATGGTGAAGAAGAGAGTATGAACTCTCTTTCACCTTTAAATGGCCGACCCTTCCCTTAGACGGAAGTGTTGGTGTCTAAGAGAGTATAGACTCTCTTTCTTAATTTTGCTTAACAAAAGTTATAGATTTATTTTATATCTCTCCGCCTCTTATAGGCCTCTTCGATTAACTTCCTTTTATTATAAACTTATTAAAATTAATTTTTATATTTGTTTATATTCGACCTTCCTAATAGTAGGCGGTCTTTTCTTGGTACCGAAGTTAATTAACATTGAGCCCGTCATTTCGGTTTTACCTGTTAACATATTATGCTATTTTAATGTCTTTGAAAGAATTTCTTTGATAGTCTAGTACTGTTTTCAAAGTTGAACTAACGTTTTGTTTTGTCTCTGCAGTTGTTGACGTTCAGAACGTTCAACTTGCACTCTATCGTTACGATAGAGAAAGAGTTTTCACGGTTTCACGTTGCAGTAAGAGTAACCGTGTCTAGCGTTTTGTTCATTCTTTCTTAACTTAATGGTTTTAATCCTAATAAAGGAACTTTTCATTTTGGGAAATATTTCAGTTTTTTCCTTTAACAATAATATGTTTTAACGATATATATGATTGGGCTCTTCTCTCAGGTCTAAGTCAAGAGAGAGAGAGAGAGAGAGAGAGATAGAGACGGAGGGAGAAAGAGGAGGATAAACGTTTCATTCAAGCCTGCCAGGCGTACGAGTAACGTTATCGTTTTTGCTCTTCTCCCTAGTCTCTTTAGGGGAAGAAAGTAAACGTTTCTAGAGTGATCTAGTGTTTAGTCTCTTTCCAGCCACTGAATTATTTATCTTTCATTAGATTTTTCTGTTACATTGTAATTCTGTTTTCCCAATTACTAACTTTTGAGAAAGGATAGAATTGCGTGTTTCAGGTACAAACCACTTAAAGTTTCGAGTTCAGTGAAATAAGTGCAAACAGAAAATCAAAGTGATAAGTGATTAGCGCAAAGTGTGTCAGTGTTGTGCGTGAGGGTACTTCTGTGCGCGCCAGTCGTTCTCCCAGTCCGGGACCTCTTGCAAGCTCCTAAGCCCAGGGGAGAAGCAATGTCGAAGGACAAAAGGGTTCAGCAGGCCTTGATCGGCGCACAGAAGTATCCTCGGTGGTTGTGGGCGTGTCTTACCGAGACCGTCACTCCCACCCGCAGACGATTGAGCCCTTATTTTGCTCGTCTGCAGAAGAAATTTAGGGGAGAAAACGCTGGTCTCAGGTCTCAAGACCTCTTAAACGTAAAGTCCAGACCTATGCCAGACGTACGAAGTTAGAGTTCAACAACCCGGATGCAGTCATTGGGTTAGCTCTGACTCTCCTCAGTCATCTGTTGAATGCACTCCGCCTAAGAGGAGTAAGGTTCTGCCGCAACAGATCTCTGCTGTTAAGGCTTTACCTCAGCAGACCTTAGTGTCTGCCGACCCCAAGTTGACTCTACTGCAATCCATGCAGTCACAACTTTCGGTCTTGATGCGTGAGTGTCGGGCTGAGAGTGTTGCGCCTCCGCCTCCGCCTACACTCTCTCCGCCTGCGCTCGCTCCGCCTGCGCTCGCTCCGCCTGATCGCAGTACCACCTGCCAGGCGTACGATGTTGAGCCACGTTCTGAGTTTGCTGTTCCCAGTGGTGTTCAGCCTCCGCCTTCCTTAAGGCAACCTTTACAATGGGATCAGGAGGATTATACCTCTCTTCCTCCGCCTCCACTTGCTGCTCCACCAGTGATGCAACTCTCGGTTGAGGTACAACAACCTCTCCCGTCCATGAGTCAGTCTCCTCAGCTCTCGCTGCAGCGAGCTCAACCCTCCACAAGGCAAGCACCACTACACCTTAGCCTTGCGCCTCAGGAGCCTCAGCTTGCGAGACATTTACCTTGTTCTGCGCAGCCTCTACCTCATCGCGCTCCGCTCACACCACAGGAACAGGAACTTGCTACTCCGCTTCCGCCCACCGCTCAGCAAGCGCAACCCTTGGGTTCAACCACTCATGCTAGGAGTCAGCCTCCTCCACCCATGCGCCTACCTTCTGCTACTTCCTTTGATCAGCCTTTGCAGACTGAGCCTCAGGTGTTCCCTCAACAGAGTCTTGAAGAGGAAACCACAACTATTGTTGTTCCAGCTCGTTCTGACTCTGCTGTTCAGCATACCTTACCTCCATTTTCAAACCTTATGATAATGGAGGTTATTTGTATTACTTATAAAAATATATTTGTATTCCTTGCAATATATTTTTAACAATATCGCAAAATATGGCAAAAATATGAATCATGAGTTATGAATGTAAGGTAAATATTATGTTGATATTAAAACCCCATGCAAGCATGCATAAAGCACTCTAGCACTGGTCATGGAATTTCTGAGAAATGTTAAACGCCATGCACACGCTCTGCCTACCTTACAACATGCTCTACATACAGCATGCTCTGCTTACAGCATGCTCTGCATACTACATGCTCTGCATACAGCATGCTCTGCATTCAGCATGCTCTGCATACAACATGCTCTACATACAGCATGCTCTGCATACAGCAGCATGCTCTGCATTCAGCATGCTCTGCATTCAGCATGCTCTGCATACAACATGCTCTACATACAGCATGCTCTGCATACAGCATACTCTGCATACAACATGCTCTGCATACCTTACCGCATGCTTCTCAGTCACACATCTTTGGTTGTTGCCAACTCACTAGACTGTCAAGCAGTTTCATAACGCTGCCTTCTAGTCTGCTGCTTTTGCACCAGTGAACCCTCACTGAGAGAACTTAGCTTTTCTAGGATATGGTCCCTGTAGATGAGAAAGTTCTTTTCTCCCTCCTTCTGATATTCCCTTGAGGACTCTGTCATTTGGAGGGAGCCTTTAGCTGCATAGCCTCCTATGGACTTTTATTTAAGCATAACATGCTTCCAGGGAAGGTAATGGTTCCACTTCAGTCGCTAATCCCGTCTGTTACCACACCTTCTCCCATAGACCTTGAGCTGTGTTGCAAGACATGCAGTCCAAGCTTAGTCCTTGTTAGAGGATTTTTTGTTTACGGAGTCAATGTGTCACGGGGAAGACGTTCAACAACCAACAGAAGTGACTTGTTGTGACGCAGTGCGGCAACCTCAGCAACCCGATAAGGAGTTGTCTGTACGACCCAGACAGTCTAGACAGATTCGGGTTGTCACTGTACTTCCTCGCTTGCCCATGATTGACAGTTCACAGACTGTGCAGCAGTACCATGATCTTGTGTCCGGCTCCGTCAGACGACTGGCTTTTAAGAGCTCCCACAAGTCGTCGCTGTCTGGAGATTTTCAAATGGACTATGGATCTGACCAAGGAACTGGGCCTCCTGGTCAATTTTGAGGAGTCTCAGCTCGTTCCATCCCAGACCATTGTCTCCTTGGGTATGGATCTTCAGAGTCGAGCTTTTCGGACTTTTCCGTCGGCCCCAAGGATCTTCCAAGTCCTAGAATGCATCCAGAGCATGCTGAGAAGGAACCGATGCTCAGTCAGGTAGTGGATGAGTCTAACAGGGACACTTTCATCGCTGGCCCTGTTCATCGTGTTAGGGAGACTCCACCTCCCCTCCCTTCAGTATCATCTAGCTGCTCACTGGATAAAGGACATGACGCTAGAGACGGTCTCAGTTCCTGTTTCCGAAGAGAGGAGGTCTTCTCTCGCGTGGTGTAAGAACAGCTTTCTTCTCAAGGAAGTCTACCTTTGGCTGTTCAGAAACACGACCGCCGTCTCCTCTCGGACGCATCAGACACGGGCTGGGGTGCGACTTTGGACGGACAAGAATGCTCGGGAACATGGAATCAGGAGCAAAGGACACTTCACATCAATTGCAAGGAGTTGTTGGCGGTTTTTCTGGCCTTGATAAACTTCAAGTCCCTCCAGCTTAACAAAGTGGTGGAGGTGGACTCTGACAACACCACAGCCCTGGCTTACATCTTCAAGCAGGGAGGGACTCTTTCGTGGAAGTTGTTCTAGATCGCAAGGGACCTACTCATCTGGTCTAAAGATCGAAAGCTAACTGGTAACGAGGTTCATTCAGGGCGGTATGAATGTCATGGCAGATCACCTCAGACGGAAGGGTCAGGTCATCCCCACAGAGTGGACCCTTCTCAAGAATGTTTGCAGCAGACTTTGGGCCCTGTGGGGTCAGCCAACCATAGATCTGTTCACTACCTCGATAACCTAGAGACTCCTGTTGTATTGTTCTCCGATTCCAGACCCAGCAGCAGTTCACGTGGATGCTTTTCTGCTGGATTGGTTCCATCTCGACCTGTATGCATTCCCGCCGTTCAAGATTGTCAACAGGGTACTTCGGAAGTTCTCCTCTCACAAAGGGACACGGCTGACGTTGGTTGGCTCCGCTCTGGCCCGCGAGAGAATGGTTCTTAGAGGTACTGCAATGGCTGGTCGACATTCCCAGGACTCTTCCTCTAAGAGTGAACCTTCTAAGTCTACCTCACGTAAAGAAGGTACACCCAATCCTCCACGCTCTTCGTCTGACTGCCTTCAGACTTTCGAAAGACTCTCAAGAGCTAGGGGCTTTTCGAAGGAGGCAGCCAGAGCGATTGCCAAAGCAAGGAGAACATCCACTCTCAGAATCTATCAGTCTATAGGGGAAGTCTTCCGTAGCTGGTACAAGACCAATGCAGTTTCCTCAACCAGTACCACTGTAACCCAGATTGCTGACTTCCTGTTATATCTAAGGAAAGTAAGATCCCTTTCAGCTCCTACGATCAAGGGTTACAGAAGTATGTTGGCAGCGGTTTTCCGCCACAGAGGCTTGGATCTTTCCACCAACAAAGATCTACAGGACCTCCCTAGGTCTTTTGAGACCTCAAAGGAACGTCGGTTGTCCACTCCAGGCTGGAATCTAGACGTGGTCCTAAGGTTCCTTATGTCATCAAGATTTGAACCTCTCCAATCAGCCTCTTTTTAGGACCTCACATTAAAAACTCTTTTCCTCGTGTGCTTGACAACAGCTAAAAGAGTAAGTGAGATCCACGCCTTCAGCAGGATCATTGTTTTCACATCTGAAACGGCTACATGTTCCTTGCAGCTCGGTTTTTGCTAAACGAGCTTCCTTCACGTCCTTGGCCTAAGTCGTTCGAGATCCCAAGCCTGTCCAACTTGGTGGGGAATGATCTGAAGAGAGTACTTTGCCCAGTTAGAGCTCTTAGGTACTATCTAAAAAGGTCTTAACCTTTACAAGGACAATCAGAAGCCTTTTAGTGTGCTATCAAGAAACCTTCTTTTCCAAGTTCTAAGAACTCAGTTTCTTACTATTCAGGCTTCTGATTAGAGAAACACATTCTCATCTGAAGGAAGAAGACCTTGCTTTGCTGAAGGTAAGGACACATGAAGTGGGAGCTGTGGCTACTTCAGTGGCCTTCAAACAGAGCCATTCTCTGCAGAGTGTTATGATGCAACCTATTGGAGAAGCAAGTCAGTGTTCGCATCATTCTATCTCAAAGATGTCCAGTCTCTTTACGAGTACTGCTACACCCTGGGACCATTCGTAGCAACGAATGCAGTAGTAGGCGAGGGCTCAGCCACTACATTCCCATAATCCCATAACCTTTTAACCTTTCTCTTGAATACTTTTTATGGGTTGTACGGTCGGCTGAGAAGCCTTCCACATCCTTGTTGATTTGGCGGGTGGTCAATTCTTTCTTGAGAAGCGCCGAGGTTAAAGGTTGTGATGAGGTCCTTTAGTATGGGTTGCAGCCCTGTATACTTTAGCACCTTTGAGTTGATTCAGCCTCCCAAGAGGAACGCTGCGCTCAGTAAGGAAGACGATCTTATTAAAGGCAGAGTAACGGTTCAAGTCGACTTCCTTACCAGGTACTTATTATTTCATTGTTATTGTGGATAACTGATTATATGAAATACGGGATACTTAGCTATCCTTTAATCTTGTACACTGGTTTTCACCCACCCCCCTGGGTGTGAATCAGCTACATGATTATCGGGTAAGTTTAATATTGAAAAATGTTATTTTTATTAGTAAAATAAATTTTTGAATATACTTACCCGATAATCATGATTTAATCGACCCTCCCTTCCTCCCCATAGAGAACCAGTGGACCGAGGAATAATTGAGGAGGTGTCAACAAGAAGTACTTGAGTACCTGGCCACAGGTGGCGCTGGTAAGTACACCCCCTTCTAGTATTGTGATAGCTGGCGTATCCCTCCATAGAATTCTGTCGGGCAACGGAGTTGACAGCTACATGATTATCGGGTAAGTATATTCAAAAATTTATTTTACTAATAAAAATAACATTTTTCGAGCGTTTGAAGTTTTGCTTACAATTATGTCATGCATAAACAAGACTTTCAGGGATGGCTCCAATGATCTGACAGCCACGTTCTCTGCAGGAACAAGTTCCTCAGGGATGGCTCCAATGATCTGGCAGCCATGTTCACTGCAGGAGTACGTAAGAGGCAAGTGCGCTCAATGTGTTCATTGTCAAGACAAACTTCACGATGAAGTCTACCAGGCTGTCTTGACAGCATTAATGGAAGGCATACTTCCACATTCCTATACACCCGGATTCCCAATCGTTTCTGAGGTTTGTTTACAGGAATGTGGGGTACCAGTTTCGAGCCCTGTGCTTTGGCCTCAGTCCTGCTCCTCTCGTGTTTACAAGGCTCATGAGGAATGTGGCAAAATCCCTCCATCTATCGGGGATCCGAGCCTCCCTGTACTTGGACGACTGGCTTCTCAGAGCATCGTCCAGTCTTCGCTGTCTGCAGGATCTACATTGGACGTTGAGTCTGGCCAGGGAGTTGGGACTTTTGGTTAACCTAAAAGTCCCTACTGATCCCATCCCAGATTATTCTATATTTAGGGATGGAGATTCGCAGTCCAGTTTTTTCCGGGCTTTTCCGTCTGCCACGGATTAGAACAAGCCCTGCTCGAAGTCCAACTAATGCTGAAAAGATAACGTTTGTTCAGTCAGGAGTTGGAACAGTCTCGTAGGGACTCTCTCATCCCTGGAGCAGTTTGTCTCACTAGGGAGACTACACCTTCTGCCTCTCCGGTTCCATCTAGCCTCTCACTAGAACTAGGACAAGACGTTAGAGACGGTATCATTCCCAGTCTCCGAACCGGTGAAGGCATGCCTGAAATGGTGGGACAGCAATATCAGTCTGAGAGAGGGACTATCCCTAGCAGTCAAGAACCCAAACCACGCGTTGTTCTCAGACGCGTCGGATTTGGGTTGGGGTGCGACCCTGGACGGTCGGGAATGCTCGGGTTTGTGGACCTCAAGTCAGAAGAGCATGCACATCAACGGCAAGGAGCTATTAGCAGTCCACTTGGCCTTGATGATATTCGAAAGCTTCTTCGAAACTAAGTGGTAGAGGTCAACTCAGACAACACCACAGCTTTGGCGTACATCTCCAAGCAAGGAGGCACACACTCCTTCACGCTGCTCGAGATCGCAAGGGACCTTCTCTTATGGTCAAGAATTCGAGGCATCTCCCTGTTGACGAGATTCATCCAGGGGGACTTGAACGTCTTGGCAGACTGTCTCAGTCGGAGGGGTCAGGTGATACCCACGGAATGGACCCTCCACAAGGACGTGGGCAAGAGTCTTTGGGCTACTTGGGGTCAACCCACCATAGACCTCTTTGCCTCCTCGTTGACCAAAAGGTTACCAATCTATTGCTCTCCAGTCCTAGATACAGAAGCAATCTACATAGATGCGTTTCTACTGGATTGGTCTCTTCTGGACTTATATGCATTCCCACCATTCAAGATAGTCAACAAGGTACTGCAGAAGTTCGCCTCTCACGAAGGGACAAGGTTGACGTTGGTTGCTACCCTCTGGCCCGCGAGAGAGTGGTTCACCGAGGTACTTCAATGGCTGGTAGACTTTCCAAGAAGTCTTCCTCTAAGAGTAGATCTGTTACGTCAGCCCCACGTAAAGAATGTCCATCAAAGCCTCCCCGCTCTTCGTCTGACTTCCTTCAGACTATCGAAAGACTCTCAAGAGCTAGAGGCTTTTCGAAGGAGGCAGCCAGTGCGATTGCAAGAGCTAGGAGAGCTTCTACCATTAGAGTATACCAGTTGAAGTGGGAAGTCTTTCGAGACTGGTGCAAGTCAGCATCTGTGTCCTCGTCCAGTACCTCTGTAGCCCAAATCGCAGATTTTCTTTTACATCTGAGAAAGGTTCGCTCCCTTTCAGCTCCCACGATTAAGGGCTACAGGAGCATGTTGGCTTCGGTCTTTCGACATAGAGGCTTAGATCTTTCCAACAATAAAGATCTCCAAGATCTCCTTAAGTCTTTCGAGACCTCTAAGGAACGTCGTTTGGCAACTCCTGGATGGAACTTAGACGTGGTCCTAAGGTTCCTCATGTCAGACAGGTTTGAGCCATTACATTCAGCCTCCCTGAAGGATCTCACCCTCAAGACACTTTTCCTAGTGTGCTTGGCTTCGGCTAAAAGGGTCAGTGAAATTCATGCCTTCAGTAAGAACATCGGCTTTTTTTTACAGAAAAAAGCCACTTGTTCACTTCAACTTGGTTTCCTGGCCAAAAAATGAACTGCCTTCTCGTCCTTGGCCTAAATCTTTTGATATTCCTTGCTTATCAGAGATAGTAGGCAACGAACTGGAAAGAGTATTATGTCCTGTTAGAGCTCTTAAGTTCTATTTAGCACGTACTAAGTCATTACGAGGTAAATCTGAGGCATTATGGTGCTCAGTTAAGAAACCATCATTGCCTATGTCAAAGAATGCTTTGTCATATTTTATCAGATTTTTTAATACGAGAAGCTCATTCTCACTTGAATGAGAAAGACCGATGTTTGCTTAAGGTTAAGACGCACGGAGTTAGATCTATAGCAACCTCCGTGGCCTTCAAGCAAAATAAATCTCTGCAAAGTATTATGGACGCGACTTTTTGGAGAAGCAAGTCAGTGTTCGCGTCATTTTACTTAAAAGATGTCCAGACTCTTTACGAGGACTGCTACACACTGGGTCCATTCGTTGCAGCGAGTGCAGTAGTGGGTGAGGGTTCTACCACTACATTACCCTAATTCCAATATCCTTTTTAATCTGTCTCTTGAAATGTTTTTTAATATTGTTTTTTGGGATGTACGGAAGGCTAAGAAGCCTTTCGCATCCTTGTTGATTTGGCGGGTGGTCAAAGTCTTTTCTTGAGAGCGCCCAGATTAGGGTTTGATGAGGTCCTGTTGTATGGGTTGCAGCCCTGGATACTTCAGCTCCTGGGAGTCTTTCAGCATCCTAAGAGGATCGCTGGGCTTCATGAGGAAGACAGACTTATAAGGCAGAGTAATCGTCTAAGTCAACTTCCCTACCAGGTACCTATATATTTTGGTTTTGTTATATTGATAACTGTCAAAAACTCTTAGCTTATACGCTGTAAACTTAATTAACTCTGGTCTCTACCCACCGCCTTGGGTGTGAATCAGCTATTATATATTCACCGGCTAAGTTAAATATTTAAAAATGATATTTTAATTATAAAATAAATTCTTGAATATACTTACCCGGTGAATATATAAATTAAAGGCCCTCCCTTCTTCCCCAATAGAGACGCAGCGGGACGAGAAGAATTGAAGGGTTTGTTTACATGCAAGAGTGGTATCTGGCCGATAGTGGCGCTGGTGGGCACACCCGCAACCTTCATAGCGATCGCTCGCGAGTTTTTGAGTGTGTTTTCTGTCGAGCCGCTGAGTAGCAGCTATTATATATTCACCGGGTAAGTATATTCAAAAATTTATTTTATAATTAAAATATCATTTTCGGAATTACGTGAGAGAGCTGCTAATTTTGAGATTCTAGCCCCTGAAGCCAAAGCCGTTAAAAATAAGGTCTTCCTAAGAAGAGTGATGTAGGGGCAGGATTCGTTATCCGTGTCTGAAGCTAACTTTAGTACGTCGTTCAGAGACCAAGAGACCTTTTGTGGTCGTACCGAAGGTCTGAGCCTAGCGCATGCCTTCGGAATAGATGAAAAATAGGAATCCGACAGATCAATATTGAAACCCAAGAGGAAGATCTTCTTTAGAGCCGACTCAACCGTGGCTATAGTGCTAGCTGCCAGTCCCTTGTCAAACAGGGACTTAAAGAATGAGATGGCCAAATTAGAGGTCATGCGAGAATGATCTGAATTCTTTAGGAAACCTGCTAATTTCTTCACGGCCGAATCGTATTGTCTATTTGTGGAATCCCTTTTGTCTGATTCTATGAAGAGGACATTTTCCGGGTCAATGTTTGCATCACTGCGGGCTGCAAATTTCATGAAACCCACAAAGTTAGGATTTTGGCTATCCTTGAGGAATCTGACACAGTCTGAGTTTGGACTAATTGGGTCAGCTTGGGGAATGGAATCCGGAAGGGGCGAAGTTTCAACTCGAGGAGGAGAGGAAACCAACTGCTCTTTGGCCAGTGCGGTGCCACTAAAGCTACTGCTCCCCGGAAGGAGCGTAGTTTATGTAGGACTTTCATCAGAAGATTCACCTGAGGAAATAGGTAAATCTTCTTCCAATGGTTCCAATCCAGGGTTAACGCATCCATGGCGTATGCCTGAGGGTCCAGGTTTGGGGTCACATAACAAGGAAGTTTGTGGTTCAGTTGTGTCGCGAATAGATCCTCCTGGAGGCTGGGAGCCATCCTGGAAATCCACCGGAAAGAATTCACGTCCAGAGACCATTCTGACTCCAGTGGGTTCGTCCTGGATAGCGAGTCCGCTATCACGTTCTGGACCCCTGCAAGGTGAGTCGCAGACAGGAACCAGTTCTTTTCTGCTGCCAAGGCGAAAATTGTGACCAGGATTTGGTTGAGATTGGGAGATTTTGATCCACTTCTGTTTATGCAGTGCACCACCGCTGTGCTGTCTGAGATTATCCTGACGTGGGTGGACCGTGGAGGGGATAACCGCTTCAGGGTTAAGAACACTGCCATAGCTTCTAGCACATTGATGTGGAAGTGTCTCATGGCGGGGGACCAGGAGCCCTGGAACATCTGTTGGTTGTAATATCGCCCCCATCCACTCAGAGACGCGTCTGTATGGATCGTCACCTAAGGAGGAGGGAATTGCAGAGGAACCGATTTGGAAATGTTCTCTGGTTTGGACCATGTCCGAAGTCTCTCTTTCAGGATTGGGGGGACCTCCGAGATTTTGTCTCGTAAATGTATAGTAGCCCTCTTTCTCCAAACCTGGTTGATGTCCTTGAGTTTGGCTTTCAGAAAGAGGTCTGTCACTGACGCAAACTGAAGTAAGCCGAGGATTCTCTCTAAGGCTCTTCTGGACACCTGTTTGTGCTTGAGAAAGTTTTTTGTCTTTGCAGCTATCTCCCTGACCTTCTTGGAAGGAAGAGAGAGCTTGTGACTTCTGAGGTCCCATTGGATGCCTAACCATTCGAAACGGCTTGCCGGTTGCAGGCGAGATTTTTGCAAATTGACCTTGAAACCTAGCTTGCTGAGGACTTGGATCACTTTGGCTGTAGCTTTGTTGCATTCCGAGATGGACTGCGCCCAGATTAGCCAATCGTCCAGATAGGCAACTACTTTGATCCCTTGGTTCCTGAGTTATTCGAGCACTGTCTCTCCCAGTTTTGTAAATATCCGGGGGGCTATGCTGAGACCGAAGGGCATGACTCTGAATGCGAAGGCCTTCCTGCCTAGGCGGAATCCGAGGTAGGGGGAGAAGTTTCGAGCTACAGGAACGTGATAATAGTCGTCTGTAAGATCGATAGAGGTGGTGACGGCCCCATGGGGAAGTAAGGTCCGTACCTGCGAGACAGTCAACATACGGAACTTGTCGCATAGAATGTAAGAATTCAGTTTTGACAAGTCTAGGACTACTCTTAACGCCGTCGAATTCTTCTTGGGGACTGTGAACAGCCGCCCCTGGAATTTCAGTGACCGTATCCTCTTTATGGCCTTCTTTTTGAGCAATTCTTTGGTGTATTCTTCCAAGATCGGAGTCGGTTTCTGGAAGAAGGTCACTGCTGGAGGTGGAGAACCTTGTGACCATTTCCAACCTAGGCCCCTTGACACTATGCTGTGGGCCCAAGGACTGAAGGTCCAATGGTCCCGGAAGTGGTATAGTCTCCCTCCTACCTGATTCCCTTCATTGAGAGGGGGTGAATTTAGACCCCTGCCCTCCACGAGGACCCCTGGTTCTTGGTCCGCCGCAGTGGTGAAACTGACCTCTACCCCTGTTGCCGCCTCTAAGGTATCCTCGAAAGGTATTAGAGGATTCGTAAGCTGGATTGTAGGCTGGGGAGGGCATCCAAGGAGCCATTGGGGTAGGGTGGTTACCTTGGGGAGCAGGAAGGTAGACCACCTGTGGTGGAGGAGCAGAATGCGGAGAAGCTGTCTTAGAAGTAGGAGGAGTTGATGAGTGAGGGCCTTGATGGAACTGACCACGACTGGTCTTGTATGGGGTGAAGCGTTGTCTCTTTTTGAAGAAAGACTGCTTCCCTGAGTCTACCCTCCTCTTAGTCGAAAGGCCCCCATCTCACTTGCAACCTCTGGTTAGCTCTAGCAATGTCTTGCATGACCTTGTCCACTCCCTCCTGTGGAAACAGGTTCTTGCCCCAACAGGAGGAGGCTATGAGCTTATTCGGTTCATGCCTAATGGAAGATTCTGCCAGAACATACTTCCTGCAGTTTATCCTGGATGTCCAGAAGTCGTGCAGGTCGAACTGGAACGTTTGGAGGTTGTTCTTAGCAAACACTCGGAATAGAGACTCATCCGGGTATAGGGAGGCTAACATTTCTGCCGAGATCATGGTATGAACTGATCTAGCGAGTCTGTTACGAGCGTCGAGCTCTGACTTGAGAAGGTGATCCGGTAGTTTGGGAAGCTTCTCAGAGAAGAGAGATGAGGCGCAGTCCGGGTCGAGCTTATTCACCGAAAAAGTATCCGAGGCATCCCTCCAAAGGGCGGAAGAGCCCGGAAGAAGCAGCGAGGTGGAGTCCGTCTCCATGAGGACAGGAACAGGGGAGCCCTCCTTGGCCGATTGGATGGTCAACTCGGCCACTTTATCCGTAAGAGGAATCGGAACGGATTGGGGCGTGGTAAAGATTGTATAGGGTCCTTTATGTTGGGTCCGTTTGGAGTTGACGCAACCCCAGTCAGCAAGAGTCCTAGCCCATACAGCTTGGGCCTGCTCCTTAGGGAAGATGACAGTCTCTTTAGGGACTTTATCCATCCTAACAAGAGCATGCTCCTTCAGCCGGGCGAAGCCATTGAAGGGGAACTGAAGTCCCGGAGGGAAAAATTCAAGATCATCTAGAGGGCGGGTCCTGAATCCCTCTAGGGTTAAAGTACCATCTCTGTAGGGTGCATGGAGAGCGAACCTCCATGGGTTGTTCTTCTTGAAAGGGGGCAACTTAGAAGGATCCGGGGCTACCGGGGGCGCCGCCTGGTTCCCCGCGCGGAGTATATTGGCTACCATATCCTTCAACTCTGTTATTGCCCCCGATTGCTGCATCTGAGTCCTCGCTAAACCTTCCATCATCTCTGTCCACGGCGGTACCGAGGGACTGATCCCTGACAAAGCCTTAGCCTTAGCGGACTTTCTTTTCTTGGAAGGTTGAAGCCTGGATCCCATAGGGATGTCGGGAGTAGTGGAGGGTCCTGGGACCGGAGATATAGCGACTGGCAAAGCTGAAGTACTAGACTTAGGTTTGTAATTGCGTAGGGGCTTCACCTTGGGTCGTACAGATAGAGAGGGATCCAAAGTAGAAACCTGAGGCTTATCAAAGCCGCGGAAAGAAGCAGGAGATACAGAGGGTGAGAGAAAAGGGTCTGCCAACTCCGCACCACTTACCTGCTCATCCATGGGCTCAACGTTAATATTCAGATCGGCGACGTCTCCTGAGAGTTGATTCTCATCTTGGGGGATAGTCGCTCTGATGGATTCCATAATAGATTCCGCTAAGATAGAGGGAACCGCCGTAGAGGAGGAGCCTGGAAAGAGACGTGAGGCCATGTCATCGTCAAGGAGGTAGGGGGATCCAGAGGGAGCATTACGGCCAAAGCCTGAGACCCAGGACCGGAGGCTCGTTCTGGCAATCCGGAGGACATCCTCGTCGACCTGGAAGTGATGAGAATATTATAGAGATTGACGGAGAGAATCCCCGATAGTACCCAATATCAGTAATACAGAAAGAATTCAAGTAATTCAACATAAAATATGTTATCATCATATCAATTAATATAGAAAATACTCACATCGTCATTCCACAGGATTGACGTAAGGTCATAACACAGCGTGCATGCCTCCGGGAACCACACCATGTAAGGGGATTGGCCCGGCTCACGGACGAAGGGGATGGCGCAATGCGCGTGAGACCGGCAGACATCGTGGCCTACCGGATCACTAAAGGAGGCGGAGCAACCCTTGGCAGCACAGCGAACTTTCTGTAATAAAAAGAAGACATAAGTCTGTATGCTCTCGGGAACTCTGAGATAACAAGACAGGTTATAAAGAGTCTGAGAGTAAAATAAAATCTACGGTTCGTCTGAAAGGGGGCCGAAGTTCTGTGTAATACTACAATAAATAAACGAGTGAACCTAAGATGACAAGAGTACCAACGGGCAAAACAAGTTAACACCAAACCGTACAAGAACAATGGCCGCCAACATCCTGGAAGGCCCAAACTGTACGCACTAAAAAACACTCAATTAAATAAATATAACACTAGCCCGGTACTAACAAACCTGTCAAAACAATCTATGGTACTTAACATTGGTGCAGGAGTAAGAAGAGCCTCGGTCATGATGAAATTACACGAAAAAGGCTAAAAACCCAAGCAGCACACAAAAAACAAAACGGCGCTTATGAAGTCCAACAGAAGGATGTTGTCCAGGTGGCGCTGGCATCGGGCGTCGGTAGAGTAGTTCAAGTAAAGTAGATAAGGCCTCTGTAACGGCCCTTCCCTTTGATGAAGGAATTATCCAGATGGAAGACAGCCTGCGAATAGTGGTTTTCACACGCCCCTGCTTTATAAACGATGCCCACTGGGTGTTCGCGCGAGGGTAGTAACCTCTGCATTCCATGCTTTAATCTTTCTCTGGTATATTTGGAAGTATTTATATCAGAAAAGTGTAAAGAAGGACTCTTTTCACTGGGCGTCACAGGTCGACCCAGAAATGTACAGTATAGAGAAGAAAAGGTGAGTTGTTCCGTAACTGGAATACAAACCTAAGCTATTTATTAGGGGTACAGTGATCCTTTGCCACTTCGCGGCTCGACTATCGCGAACTTTGTGCATCGCGGGTTTTTTTTTTTGTCGAAAAATAAAAATTGAAAATACTGCTGTATTGCGGAAAGCAGCCATGTTTCATCTTGATGCACGAAAGAAACGGCTTCCTGGGTTGCCAGACAAGGAGAGCAGCTTGCTGTTATATCCTCTGGAAGTCAGACAAGGCATGTGATTGGTTATCGGTGCGAGATTGACGAATCACAGCATGAGTGGATGTATCCCGTTAGCTGATTGGCTGCGCATCATCTCATCCTTTCCCAGCATCTTCCCTTGGTGTATCCTGCCGCTCCGGCAGTCTCTCGTTCACACTGCACTGCACTCTTACAAAAGACTCGCGTTCGTAGTGTTCTGTGATTCATTTAACTTTTGTAAATCTATTAAAATGCCAGCTAAGCGCCGTGCCCCTATGAAACATTTCTCTAGTGAGCCGAAGATGAGATGGCAGATGATGTCAATCACTGAAAAGGTAAAACTTTTAGAATATTGAAGGAAGGAAGGAAGAAGTTATGCCGAGGTGGCACGCCATTAAAGCGTGAACAAAAGTACTTTGCGCTATATAAAGGAAGATGAAGTGAGTATCCGCAGAACTGCGATAATAACGTTTAACAAAGAAGCGAAACGTGTGGTAACGCCACATAATAAGCAAATTATTAAGATGGGAGCTGCATTAGCCTTGTAGAATGCAGATTGTAGAAAAAAAACGTGAGTTTGGATACTAATATGATCAGGACAAAGGCCAAGTCTCTGCCCGATGACGACGGCAAAGAAGAAGAAGCCGATGAAGATGATGCTGAAGAACCACAGCGTACTAGGGTGAAACTGATTCCTGTTACGCCTTCGAGGCCTGTCTCTCCTGACTCGCCCTCCGGACGCTCTCCTGCCTCACCTCTGCCAAGGGAGTCATGAGAGGTTCAAATTTCCTCCTTTCCAACTTCGGAGGAAAATTCTTCTCGCTCAGGGAGTTCTCCACTACCGGCAGAAGTCAGGAAAGACAACTCCATCCAACTTTCGATGCTGGAGTCCTATCTCCCTCCTCAGAAGGAACTGAAGGACTCCAAGACTCTTCTTAAGTCCTCTTCAAGGACCTCCAGGCCTTCAGGAACTACCAGTCACTCTACGGATGTTCACGACCCATCCCGAAAGGAGCTGTCTGGGGTGGACAAAAGGAGACTTAGCTGCAGGTCCCACTTCAGATGGGGATCAGAAAGAGTCAGAACATGCATTCTGGCAAGTCCTGACTCTCGACAGGTTACTCAACGGGTTTAACAACCCGGAAGTTTACTTGAGAGGGCATAAACACGGTCTGAGATCGTGTCTTTGGCCCTCAGAAGCCCTCTAAGACCAGTGCAACCTTGCCCTGGTCTCAAGGGCTAAAGAGTGCCCGGGCAAAGATTGCCCAACAGCTCTCCGACCTCTCCTCCTCTCAACGTTCCGGCTTTACCGCTAAGCTTCTCCCACCTCCACGCGTCCACCAGAGGAGGTATTTTGAAGTTTTGGACGAGCCTTGTCCAGCTTTTTCACTCCACCACTTTCTGGAAGAGCTCACCAAGGGAGTCCCTCTTTAGAGGCTTTCTAACCGTCAGGTCACCTTCTCGGCAGCTGAGACCTCAACCAGGTAAAGGTCATAAAGTATGCCATTCAGGCTATTTCGTGACTTGATCTTTGGTTGGGGACCCTTGGAATCCTGGTGCGAATTAAGGATGTCTCCAAGGAACGCACCAGGAAAGCTATGGAAACTTTTTTCTCTGGCACTTGTACCATCAAGTTACTTGCCCATCAAGTCTCGAACTTATAGGCGAACACCATCCTGAAATGTCGGGATGCTTTGTCTGAGATATTCCATGAGCAGGTCCTGAATGCCGAGAACGCTAGGCTCAGGAACTCGTCTCTAGAGGGATCCTCTCTTTTTGAGCCAAGTGACGTAACACATGCTGCTGAGAGATGGAGGAAGTCCCACCAGGACTCCCTCCTTCATAGGGCTTTGACATCCAAGCCCTATAAGCCACCAGCTTCTCAGCAGTTCCGTCCAGCTAAGACCGCAACGAACAAGACAGCAGCAAAGACAGTGGTGTCTAATAAGCCCTTTCTAACCAAAGACAGGAAAGGCACCAAGTCCTCCAGGGGAGAAAAATTTTCTAGAGCAAGTGGCTGAGGCCACAATTGCTAGGAACGGCATTCCCCAGCTTGTCCACCAGAGGGGGGGATGCCTACAAAGTTGCTGGGACAGGTGGAAGCAACTTGAGGCCGAACCATGGACAATCTCTGTGATTCGTTCAGGGTATTGTGTCCCGTTGACAACATCTCTCTCTCCCCTGATCAGGAATCCAGCGTCAATAGACTCCTTTGCGATTGGATTAGTAAAGGGGCTAGCCCTCTGGGCAGAAGTCCAAACCCTGTTGAAGAAGGGAACTCTCCAGGAGATCCTCGACGAGTCCCCAGGCTTCTTCAGTCGACTCTTTCTTATGAAAAAGGCGTCTGGAGGCTGGAGACCCGTCATCGACTTCTCAGCTCTGAACAAGTTTGTCAATAAAATTCCGTTCAGCATGGAGACGGAAGACACAGTCAGACAAGCGGTAAGACCGTGGGACTTCATGTGCACACTGGACCTAAAGTATGCATACTTCCAGATCCTAATCCATCCGTCTTCAAGGAAATACATAGGATTCAGCCTAGACTACAGGAAATACCATTTTAAGGTGCTGTGCTTTGGTGTTTCCATAGCACCACAAGTCTTCACCAGAGTGTTCGCCCTAGAGTCATCTTGGGCACATAGGATTGGCATCCATCTCCTCCATTATCTGGACGACTGGCTAATCCTAGCGGACTCTGTGTCAACCCTTCTTCATCACTGAGACAAACTTCTGAGGTTTTGCCAAGATCTGGGGATCATGGTAACCCTCGAGAAGTCCTCCCTGCTTGCTACGCAGAGACTGGTATTCTTAGGCATGATATAAGACACCAATCTCCACAAAGCCTTCCCATCCAACGACAGGATAATGAGGCTGAGAAAGGTCGCAACACCCTTTCTCAGACGAGAAGAACCACCCTTTCTCAGACGAGAAGAACAACCAGCCCAAACGTGGCTACGTCTTCTCGTGCACCTTTCATCTCTAGCCCGTCAAGTTCCCAACGGTTGCCTCAGGATTCGATCTCTCCAGTGACGACTCAAGTCCCGGTGGAATCGGGCTTTCAACTCTCCATACATCCTGGAGAACAGACGGACCTCGAATGGTGGGTGTCAGACAAGAACCTACAAAAGGGAGTCAGTCTTCTCTTCCTCCTCCAGATTTGATGCTGTTCACAGACGCTTCCAAAAAAAGGGTGAGGGGCCCACGTGCTGCACCACACGACTTCAGACCTCTGGTCAGAGTCAAAAGAGAACCTCCACATAAATCTCTTAGATATGAACCGTCTTCCTGGCCCTTCAACAGTTCCACCAGTTCCTGGCGGGCCGCTCAGTTGTGGTGATGAGCGACAACACCAAAACAGTGGCTTACATCAACAAACAAGGAGGTACCTGTTCGCAGCCCCATCCGATCTAGCAGTAGAGATACTGAGACGGGCCGAGATTCTCTCGATTCCACTATCGGCATGCTTCATTCCAGACAAAAGGAATGTGCTTGCTGACAATCTGAGCAGAGCATCACAGGTAGTGAATACTGAGTGGTCTTTGTATCATCTAGTAGCCAACAAAGTCCTGACTTTGTTGGGTTCTCCGACTGTGGATCACTTCGCGAAGGTCCTGAACTTCAGGCTCCCGTTGTACCGCTCCCCAGTCCTGGATCCCTAAGGCTCTCTGGAAAGATGCATTCCAACAACGGTGGGACAACATCGATGTTTACGCCTTTCCCCTGTTCTGTCTGATGAGGAGGGTACTCAACAAGGCCAGAACATCGGTCAACCTCTCATGACTCTCATAGCTCCGCTATGGCATCATGCGGAATGGTTTCCTGAGTTTCTGCAACTCCTGACGGAGTCTCCAAGAGAACTCCCTCCACGACATGATCTACTCAATCAACCATATGCCAACATTTTCCACAAAGCTGAAGCTTTGCTACAACTTCACGCCTGGAGACTATCCAGCATCTTTTCACTCAGAGAGGATTTTCACAATAATCTGCGGAAAACATCAGCAGCAATCTACCAGGCAAAGTGAAAAGTCTTCTGTGGTTGGTGTCCTGGAATGGGTATCTCTCCTCTCGATGCCACTATTGCAGTAATAGCGGAGTTCCTCGTGTATATGTGTATTTGCCCTTCGGGCAGAAGTCCAGACCTTGTTGAAGAAGGGCGCTCTCCAAGAGGTCCTCGACGGATCCCCAGGCTTCTTCAGTTGACTCTTTTTGTAAGGAAGGCGTCTGGAGGCTGGAGACCAGTCATTGACCTCTCAGCTCTGAACAAGCGTGTCAAACAAACTCCGTTCAGCATGGAGACGGTAGACACGGTCAGATTAGCAATAAGACCGCAAGACTTCATGTGCATACTGGACCTAAAGGACGCGTACTTCCAGATCCCAGTCCATCCGTGTTCACCAGAGTGTTCAACCTAGTGTCATCTTGGGCACACAGGATCGGCATCCGTCTTCTCCGTTATCTGGACGGCTGGCTAATCCTAGCAGACTCGGTGTCAACCCTTCTTCAACACCGAGACAAACTTCTGAGGTTTTGCCAGGATCTGGGGATCATGGTAAATCTCGAGAAGTCCTCTCTGTTTCCCACTCAAAGACTGGTATACTTAAGCATGATTGTAGACACCGTTCTCCACAAAGCTTTCCCATCAGATGACAGGATAGCAAGGCTGAGAAAGGTCGCAAGACCTTTTCTCAGACGAGAAGAACTTCCAGCCCCATCGTGTCTACGTCTCCTCGGTCACCTTTCATCGCTGGCCCGTCTAGTTCCCAATGGTCGCCTCAGGATGAGATCCCTCCAGTGGCGACTCAAGTCCCGGTGGAATCAAGCACATGACTCCCCGGACCTCCAGTGGTGGGTGAGAGACGAGAATCTACGAAAGGGAGTGGATCTTCTTTTCCTCCCCCCAGATTTGATGCTGTTTTCAGACGCTTCAAAAAAAGGGTTGGGGGCCCATGTGCTGCACCACACGACCTCAGGCCTCTGGTCAGAGTCAGAAAAGTACCTCCACATAAATCTCCTAGAGATGAAGGCCGTCTTTCTGGCCCTTCAACAGTTCCAACAGTTCCTGGCAAGTCACTGTGGTGGTGATTAGCGACAACACCACAGTAGTGGCCTACATCAACAAACAAGAAGGTACTTTTTCGCTGCAACTATTCCATCTAGCAGTAGAGATACTGAGATGGGCCGAAATCCACTTGATACCACTATCGGCACGCTTCATTCCAGGCAAAAGGAATGTGCTCGCTGACAACCTGAGCAGAGCATCTCAGATAGTGAGTACCAAGTGGTCTTTGGATCATCTAGTAGCCAACAAAGTCCTGACTTTGTGGGGTTCTCCGACTGTGGACCTCATCGCTACGGCCCTGGACTTCAGGCTCCCGCTGTACTGTTCCCCAGTCCCAGACCCCAAGGCTCTCTGGCAAGATACTTTCCAACAACGGTGGGACAACATTGACGTTTACACCTTTCCCCCGTTCTTTCTGATGAGGAGGGTACTCAACAAGACCAGAACATCGGTCAATCTTTCAATGACCCTGATAGCTTCGCTATGGCATCACACAGAATGGTTCCCTAACCTTCTACAACTCCTAATGGAGCCACCAAGAGAACTTCCTCCATGACACAATCTACTCAAACAACCACACGCCAACATCTTCCTGGAGACTATCCAGCATCTCCTCTCTGAGAGAGGATTTTTGCAACAAGTTGCGATTAGGATGTCTGGACATCTGCGAAAATCATCAGCAGCAGTCTACCAGGCAAAGTGGAAAGTCTTCTGTGGTTGGTGTCGTGGAAGGGGTATCTCTCCACTTGATGCCACTATTCCAGCAATAGCGGAGTTCCTCGGGTATTTGCGTGAAGAAATGCGTCTATCGGTCTCGGCAATGAAAGGCTATCTCTCAGCCTTAAGCCTCGCCTTTAGACTGAAAGGAATGGACATTTCTTCATCGTTAAAACTTTCTCTATTCATACAGAGTTATGAACTTACCTGCCCCCAGTCAGAAGTGAGACCTCCCCCATGGAACGTGGTTCGAGTTCTCAGGTCTCTTAAGAGAACTCCCTATGAACCATTACGCCAGTCAACAGATCGCCACCTGACTTGGAAGACGGGGTTCATGCTAGCTTTGGCCTCGGCCAAGCGAGTCAGCGAACTTCACGGTCTCTCATATGACATCGCCAATTCAAGGGGATGGGGGGAGGTAACGTTCAGCTTCGTCCCTGAGTTTATTGCCAAGACTCAGAACCCGGGAGTAGCGTATCCTCGATTCGACTCCTTCCAGATCTTTAGTCTCCGTACTGTAACAGATGACCCAGACCATCTCTTACTATGCTCAGTAAGGAGTTTGAGGCTGTACCTTAAGAGAACAGCCGCAGCCCGTCCTAGTGTGCTGTCACTATTTGACAGCACAGGAAGGACGAAGAGGAGGGTCACCAAGAACACCATCTCAGCATGGATTTGCAGGGTCATTGACCTTGCACTGAATCCTGACCCTCCTCCGTCACGTCGCCCCAGAGCACATGATGTCAGGGGCATAGCTACGTCCCTGGCCTTCAAAAGAAATTATTCAGTGACGCAGGTTCTTCAAGCTGGGGTGTGGAAACGTCAAAACACATTCACATCCCACTACCTGCAAGACGTGACCCACAGAAGACTCGATACATTTTCTGTCGGTCCTGTGGTGGTTGCACAACAGCTGGTTTAAAACCTCAAGCTCCTTATTGGACAAGTAGCAGAAGGTTGATGGCATTGTTACCCGGTTTTAGTCTGCATGAATGAAAAGGTTTGACTGGCCATTATTCTTTTCTTCATCCTCCCCTCTCTTGGGGAAAGCAGCATCCTGGGTTCTCTGCATAGCTGACCTCAAACCACTTCAGGTAAACCATGCTCCCTTGTGTACCCAGTATTAAGATTAATACTGTTGCGTCCCCATACCCTGACGAGTTGGTATCGGGAAAGTCCTAGTGCACAGTTTTCCATCTAAAGAACGTTGGAACAACTTTCTAGGACATGTCACATTTCTACATACCTTCACACACAGCTTGCGTAAGCTGCGAACCTTGTGTAGCAAGGTTTTAGCGAGGTGCAGGGGCTCCTTATTTCTTGAGTGCTAACACACTCAGATAAAGAACCCCCGGGTAAAGCCAAAAAGCCAGATTGGCTGGGATGTCCACCCTTCCCAATGGGTGAGTCACCCCTATTAAATAGCGTGGTTTGTATTCCAGTTACGGAACAAATGACAAATTCGTAGATAATTTGTATTTTTCCTAACCATACAAACCTTAGTTATTTAACCAAACATGCCCGCCAGACCTATCCCCCTTGAAGCCCTACCTCCAAGCAAAGTGAGCTCAATCACAGGTGTGTGAGGGGGAGCGGTAGCAAGCTACCCTCCCTACCCCCGCTAACTAGCTGTGTGGGTAGTTAACCTTTGTTAAAAATCAATGGCGTGTCATTTCAGCTATGCTGAAAGTAATACCCCCTATTATAAATAGCTAAGGTTTGTATAGTTGGGAAAAATACAAATTATCTACGAATTTGTCATATTAAGCTAATATAGTACTGTTGCGTCCCCATACCCTGGCAAGTTCGTATTGGCAAAGTGCTGGTTACAACAGTTTTTCCTACAAAGACTCGGATTAACTTTTACGTGGACAGTCACGTTTTTAAACACCTCAACATTCAGCTTGCTTAGGCCGTGGACCTTCTGTAGCAAGGCTTAGCGAGGTGTAGAGACTCCTTATTTTTGGTACAAACCTATTCAAAATAGGGAGCTCCGGGTAAAGCCAAAAGCCAGATTGGCAGGGACGTCCACCCTTCTAAGGGGGTAGTCACCCCCTAATAAATAGTGTAGGTTTGTATTCCAGTTACGGAACAAATGACAAATTCGTAGGTAATATGTATTTTTCCTAAAGATACAAACTTACCCGACAGCCCCTATCCCCTGTGAAGTCCCACCTCCAAGCGAAGTGAGCTAAATCACAGGTGTGTGAGTTGGAGCGGTAGCAATCTACCCCCTCCTACTCCCGCTAACTATTGGAATGGGTAGTTAACCCTCGCTAAAATTTTAATGGCTCGTCCTTTCAGCTTCTCCTAAAGTAATAAGCCCTAATAAATAGCTAAAGGTTTGTATCATTAGGAAATATACAAATTATCTACGAATTTGTCATGTTAAGGGAATAACTTTTTAATGTCATATAATTAATGCTCTTGATAATTTCACTATAATAGATGGGCTACATTCCTTATTTGTTAATGAACAGATGTACTGGTTATTAAAATAGTAATTAGCCCACGTTACTTAGGAATGTACTGTACAGTATAATGATCTATTTTGTGAGTATTTTGTGTTTTTGACAAATTTGACATTTTCTTTAATTAACTTCTTACACTTTTAATTTCTAACAGTTGGATACTGGACCAGCTGGGGTCAAAGTTAGCTGAGGGGAACCGAGGTTTCCTATACCCTTTATGAATGCAGATGAAAAGTACGTCAGATAGGCAAGGTATGTACAATAATTAAATAATTGTTTATTTTTTACCTCCGAGTAGGGTTCCAGGGGCTTTGGTAAGAGAGGCCAGTCTACGTTGAGTTAAGATGCCTTTTTGTATTTGATTGATTTTAGCTTCTCCAACTAAAATCTCCATTTTAAATATTTAACTTAGCCGGTGAATATATAATAGCTGCTACTCAGCGGCTCGACAGAAAACACACTCAAAAAACTCGCGAGCGATTGCTATGAAGGTTGCGGGTGTGCCCACCAGCGCCAACTATCGGCCAGATACCACTCTTGCATGTAAACAAACCCTTCAATTCTTCTCTGTCGTCCTTGACGACAAGACGTATTATTACTCGCTGTAGAACCTGGAGTTTTCTCAACATATTTGGTGAAGTACTTCATTTTGGTTTGAGCTTTCGCAGTGCAGGTGTTTTATCTTCAACTTAAATCTTGAACTCGTTTTTGGATAGATTTAATTTTTGATGACTTTGGATTGTTTTTTGGACTTTCCTTGACTTTTAAATGGCCGACCCTTCCCTTAGTACGGAAGTGTGTTTTAGGCTTTTAGCAATTATCTTATCACGTTATAAATTAATTATAGATTTTCCTCTATATATTTTATATCTCAACCGCCTTTATTAGGCCTCTTCGATTAGCTTTCCATTTATAATAAACATCAAGATAAATTTTAATGATTTGTTTATATGCGACCTTTCCTGAGAGTAGGCGGTCCTAACTTGGAAACCGAAGTTAAACAACGTTGAGCCCTTTCAATCGTAAATAACTTTTACAGAGCTAATGATTTAAAACTTATTAAATGAATATTTTTTAGTAGATATTTTATGAAAGATTTTCTTTGAATAGTCTTCGTACTGTTTCAAAGATGAACTAACGTTTAGTTTATTTATTCTACGCAGTTTGCGCTCTATCGTTACGATAGAGAGAGAGAGTATCACGGTTTCACTTTGCAGAAAGAGTAAATCGATTCTGACGTTTTGTTCATTCTTCTTTCAAAGCTTAAATGTGTTAAATTCTATTTTAAAGGAACTTTTTAATTGAAAAACCTTTCAGTTTTTTCCTTTGGTCAAATAACCTGTTTATTGACGAAACGTAAGTGGGCTCTTCTCTTCGGTGCGAAATCAAGAGAGAGAGAGAGAGAGAGATAGAGACGGAGAGAGAGAGAGGAGAGAGAACGTTCCGATCTTTATTCTCATCCCAAGCGAGTAACGTTGTTCTCGAGTTACTCTCGTCCCTAGTCTCTGTACGGGGAGAAAGGATAAAACGTTTTTAGTTTTTATTCTCGTCCCAAGGCACTGTACGGTGAGAGATTGAAAACGTAGTTTTGAATGAACTAGTGTTTAGTCTCTTTCCCAGCCACTGATCTTTTTATCTTAAAATATGTTTACTGTTTTTTGCTTGTATTAATGTGCTTACATTATACGACTGATTTCGCAATTATAACCTTTTGATGAGGGTAGAATTGCGTGCTTCAGGTAGAAATCAGTTTTATTCATTCCTAATGTGAATTGTTAAAAAATTCGATTTCAGTGAAATAAGTGCAAAACAGAAAATCGTAGTGATAAAGTGATATTGCGCAAAGTGTTATCAGTGTTGCGACCGAGGGTTCGTCTGTTCGTGCCTGTCGTTCGCCTAGTCCGAGACCTCTTGCAAGCTCCCAAGCCCAGGGGAGAAGTAATGTCGTACGACTTATGGGTTCGAGAGGCCTTGATCAGCGAACAGACGTTCCCTCTATGGTATCAGGCGTATCTCACCAAGATCACCCCTACCATAAGGCGAGAGAGACGATTTTCTCCTCGTCATCCGAAGACTTTTCGCATAAGAAACCGTGGAACAAGGTTTCGAGGCCCTTTAAGCGAAAGTCAGTCCTTTCAGGACAGGTCCAGCGTCCTGGTTTTAACTATTAGGACAGCTCTGACCCTATGCAGTCATCGGAAGACTGCTCGCCGCCTAAACAAAAGCGTAACACAGGCTCCGAGAGTCTTTTTGTAGGCAAAGTTTTTGCAGTCACAGACGTTACCCTCGTCTCTTACCGCAACCATTCCCGTTGATCCTAAATGGGTTGTACGGCAAGACATGCAGATAAGCTTGCCTCTCTTATGGAAGACTGTTCTGCCGATAAGGTTCACGTTGATCCTAGCCGTTTATCTCATCGAGATCCTGGCCTTCAGCCGCCCAAACGAACCTTTGTGCGTCCTGTTGACGTTGGCGTAGCTAAGTCACGTCAGTCACGATATGTAGAGCCTCACTCGATGCGGTCACGTGTTGATTTTCAGCCGCATTTGGACGTTAGGCCGCTTCCTAATGCTCCTGTTGACGTTCAGGACGTTCGCCAACCAGCGGAGTTGACTTGTTTTGACGCTGAGCGTCAACTACCGCAGTCTAGAGTTGTTTTGACTGCTCAGACTAGGCAGTCAAAACAGTCTCGAGTGGACGCCGAGCGTCCTTCCGCACCTGTTGTTGTTGACAGTTCACAGACTGTTAAGCATTTTCAGCCGCATTTGGACGTTAGGCCGCTTCCTAATGCTCCTGTTGACGTTCAGGACGTTCGCCAACCAGCGGAGTTGACTTGTTTTGACGCTGAGCGTCAACTACCGCAGTCTAGAGTTGTTTTGACTGCTCAGACTAGGCAGTCAAAACAGTCTCGAGTGGACGCCGAGCGTCCTCCCGCACCTGTTGTTGTTGACAGTTCACAGACTGTTAAGCAGTTACATGACGTTGCGTCCTGGTCCGCTTCTAATGCACCAGTGCGTGTGGACTCTGCTTGTAAAGCATTGCCACCACGGTAGGTCTCTCCCTTGCTTGAGACTCGGCTATTGTCGGACAAGGTTCCTTCAGATGAGGAAGTTGCTGTTCCCCCTCCTACTGATATTCCCTTGAGGACTCTGTCAGACGGAGAGGAGCCTAAAGCTGCTTAGCCCTCTATGGACTTTAAATAAATCATGCTGATTTTTAAGGATCTTTGTCCGGATCTTTTTGTAACTGCTGCTTCTCGTTCGCCTAAACGTCAGAGTTTACACTAGGCCTAGCTACTTCGAAGCCGTTGTTTTATAAGCTAGTGCTCTCTCGCTCTTCTAAGAGAGCTTTACGTTTGCTAGGCGACTGGTTTATCACCAGGAGGAGTTTGGGGGAGACAGCCTTTGCTTTCCCTACTTTTAAGCTGGCTTATAGAGCGAGAGTCTGATATGACACGAGAGAAGTTCTCGGCTTGGGAGTTCCTGCCTCTGCCCAGATAGACTTCTCAAACCTCATAGACTCTCCCTGGCGCCTGGCCATGAGACGCTCCAAGATTTTATGGTCGACTTCAGAGCTATTTTCGAGCGTTTGAAGTTTTGCTGTACAATTATGTCATGCATAAACAAGGCTTTCAGGGATGGCTCCAATGATCTGACAGCCACGTTCTCTGCAGGAACAAGTCCCTCAGGGATGGCTCCAATGATCTGGCAGCCATGTTCACTACAGGAGTACGTAAGAGGCAAGTGCGCTCAATGTGTTCATTGTCAATACAAACTTCACGATGAAGTCTACCAGGCTGTCTTGACAGCATTTATGGAAGGCGACTGGATGGTCTCTCTCGACCTTCAGGAGGCATACTTCCACATTCCTATACACCCGGATTCCCAACCGTTTCTGAGGTTTGTTTACAGGAATGTGGGGTACCAGTTTCGAGCCCTGTGCTTTGGCCTCAGTCCTGCTCCTCTCGTGTTTACGAGGCTCATGAGGAATGTGGCAAAATCCCTCCATCTATCGGGGATCCGAGCCTCCCTGTACTTGGACGACTGGCTTCTCAAAGCATCGTCCAGTCTTCGCTGTCTGCAGGATCTACATTGGACGTTGAGTCTGGCCAGGGAGTTGGGACTTTTGGTCAACCTAAAAGTCCCAACTGATCCCATCCCAGATTATTCTATATTTAGGGATGGAGATTCGCAGTCCAGTTTTTTTTCGGGCTTTTCCGTCTGCCACCGAATAGAACAAGCCCTGCTCGAAGTCCAACTAATACTGAAAAGAAAACGTTTGTTCAGTCAGGAGATGGAACAGTCTCGTAGGGACTCTTTCATCCCTGGAGCAGTTTGTCTCACTAGGGAGACTACACCTTCTGCCTCTCCGGTTCCATCTAGCCTCTCACTGGAACTAGGACAAGACGTTAGAGACGGTATCATTCCCAGTCTCCGAACCAGTAAAGGCATGCCTGAAATGGTGGGACAGCAATATCAGTCTGAGAGAGGGACTATCCCTAGCAGTCAAGAACCCAAACCACGTGTTGTTCTCAGACGCGTCGGATTTGGGTTGGGGTGCGACCCTGGACGGTCGGGAATGCTCGGGTCTGTGGACCTCAAGTCAGAAGAGCATGCACATCAACGGCAAGGAGCTATTAGCAGTCCACTTGGCCTTGATGATATTCGAAAGCTTCTTCGAAACTAAGTGGTAGAGGTCAACTCAGACAACACCACAACTTTGGCGTACATCTCCAAGCAAGGAGGCACACACTCCTTCACGCTGCTCGAGATCGCAAGGGACCTTCTCTTATGGTCAAGAAATCGAGGCATCTCCCTGTTGACGAGATTCATCCAGGGGGACTTGAACGTCTTGGCAGACTGTCTCAGTCGGAGGGGTCAGGTGATACCCACGGAATGGACCCTCCACAAGGACGTGGGCAAGAGTCTTTGGGCTACTTGGGGTCAACCCACCATAGACCTCTTTGCCTCCTCGTTGACCAAAAGGTTACCAATCTATTGCTCTCCAGTCCTAGATACAGAAGCAATCCACATAGACGCGTTTCTACTGGATTGGTCTCTTCTGGACTTATATGCATTCCCACCATTCAAGATAGTCAACAAGGTACTGCAGAAGTTCGCCTCTCACGAAGGGACAAGGTTGACGTTGGTTGCTACCCTCTGGCCCGCGAGAGAGTGGTTCACCGAGGTACTTCAATGGCTGGTAGACTTTCCAAGAAGTCTTCCTCTAAGAGTAGATCTGTTACGTCAGCCCCACGTAAAGAATGTCCATCAAAGCCTCCCCGCTCTTCGTCTGACTTCCTTCAGACTATCGAAAGACTCTCAAGAGCTCGAGGCTTTTCGAAGGAGGCAGCCAGTGCGATTGCAAGAGCGAGGAGAGCTTCTACCATTAGAGTATACCAGTCGAAGTGGGAAGTCTTTTGAGACTGGTGCAAGTCAGCATCTGTGTCCTCGTCCAGTACCTCTGTAGCCCAAATCGCAGATTTTCTTTTACATCTGAGAAAGGTTTGCTCCCTTTCAGCTCCCACGATTAAGGGCTACAGGAGCATGTTGGCTTCGGTCTTTCGACATAGAGGCTTAGATCTTTCCAACAATAAAGATCTCCTTAAGTCTTTCGAGACCTCTAAGGAACGTCGTTTGGCAACTCCTGGATGGAACTTAGACGTGGTCATAAGGTTCCTCATGTCAGACAGGTTTGAGCCATTACATTCAGCCTCCCTGAAGGATCTCACCCTCAAGACACTTTTCCTAGTGTGCTTGGCTTCGGCTAAAAGGGTCAGTGAACTTCATGCCTTCAGTAAGAACATCGGTTTTTTCTACAGAAAAAGCCACTTGTTCACTTCAACTTGGTTTCCTGGCCAAAAAATGAACTGCCTTCTCGTCCTTGGCCTAAATCTTTTGATATTCCTTGCTTATCAGAGATCGTAGGCAACGAACTGGAAAGAGTATTATGTCCTGTTAGAGCTCTTAAGTTCTATTTAGCTCGTACTAAGTCATTACGAGGTAAATCTGAGGCATTATGGTGCTCAGTTAAGAAACCATCATTGCCTATGTCAAAGAATGCTTTGTCATATTTTATCATTTTTTTTTTAATACGAGAAGCTCATTCTCACTTGAATGAGAAAGACCGATGTTTGCTTAAGGTTAAGACGCACGAAGTTAGAGCTATAGCAACCTCCGTGGCCTTCAAGCAAAATAAATCTCTGCAAAGTATTATGGACGCGACTTTTTGGAGAAGCAAGTCAGTGTTCGCGTCATTTTACTTAAAAGATGTCCAGACTCTTTACGAGGACTGCTACACACTGGGTCCATTCGTTGCAGCGAGTGCAGTAGTGGGTGAGGGTTCTACCACTACATTACCCTAATTCCAATATCCTTTTTAATCTGTCTCTTGAAATGTTTTTTAATATTGTTTTTTGGGCTGTACGGAAGGCTAAGAAGCCTTTCGCATCCTTGTTGATTTGGCAGGTGGTCAAAGTCATTTCTTGAGAACGCCCAGATTAGGGGTATTGATGAGGTCCTGTTAGTATGGGTTGCAACCCTTTATACTTCAGCTCCTGGGAGTCTTTCAGCATCCTAAGAGGATCGCTGGGCTTCGTGAGGAAGACAGACTTACAAGGCAGAGTAATCGTCTAAGTCAACTTCCTTACCAGGTACCTATATATTTTGGTTTTGTTATATTGATAACTGTCAAAAACTCTTAGCTTATACGCTGTAAACTTAATTAACTCTGGTCTCTACCCACCGCCTTGGGTGTGAATCAGCTATTATATATTCACCGGCTAAGTTAAATATTTAAAAATGATATTTTTAAATATTTAACTTAGCCGGTGAATATATAGCTGCACCTCTGTTGCTCGACAGACAAACTGTACAGAAAAAACTCGCCAGCGATCGCTATACAGGTTGCGGGTGTGCCCAACAGCGCCATCTGTCGACCAGATACCCAGCTCTATGTAAACAAAGACTCAATTTTCTCTCTGTTGACGTGTCGACAAGACGTACTTTACTCGCTGTTGCTAAACTGGAGTTTTTCACATCTTATTGGTGAAGTACTATATTCTGGTTTTGAGCTTTCGCTGTGCAGGGTTTTTCTTCAAACAAATCCTTGAACTCTTTTTTGTAACTGATTCATTGTTGATGACTTAGATCGTTTTTGGAATTTTCCCTTGACCAATTCAAAATGGCTGACCCTTCACAAGTTCCCAAATTTAGAAAATGCAATGCTAGGGACTGTTCTAGGCGTCTTCCGAAGGCTTCTATCGACCCTCACACTGTTTGTTCCAATTGTCGGGGTAAAACCTGTCAATTGGAAGATCGGTGTGAGGAGTGCGTGGGCCTTTCGGAATTCGATTTTATCGAATTTGAAAAGTACACACGCAGGCTAGAGAGAGATAGAGTTAGGAGAAGTTCTTCTAGGTCTATTGATGTTTCCTCTCCTCATGCCCCACAACCTATTCCTTCCCCTGTAGTGGTTGTTCCTAACCCCCCTCCTAGCACTCAGGAACCATCGATGGCTGACATGATGCGTGCCATCCAGGCTCTGGGTGAGAGAGTTAAGTCCCTTGCAAGTGACCGCAATCAGCTCATGGCGGATGTTAAGGAGCTTAAGTGCCAAAGTGCAGTGGGAAGTGCTAAAGTGCCAAGTGATAGTGTTGTGAACAGTGTTGCGCTTGAGGGTTCGTCTGTTCGTGCCTGTCGTCCTCCTAGTCCGGGACCTCTTGCAAGCTCCTAAGTCCAGGGGAGAAGCAATGTCGTACGACGCATGGGTTCGAGAGGCTTTAATCAGCGAACAGACGTTCCCTCCATGGTATCGGGCGTATCTCCCCAAGATCGCCCCTACCTACGAGAGAGCCCATTTATACCTCGTCGTCTGAAGGTGTTTCTCGTAAGAAACTTTGGACCAAGGTCTCACGGCCTTTAAAACGTAAATCGGTCCCTTCAGGACAAGTCCAACGTCCCGGTTGTAGCCACTGGGTCAGTTCGGACTCGTTGCCGTCATCTGATGACTGCTCACCGCCTAAGAGAGGCAAAGCGGTACCGCTTCAGACACTAACACCGTCTGTCGCCGCACCTGCTCCCGTAGACCCTAAATGGGCTTTGCTGCAAGACATGCAGTCCAAGCTTACGTCTTTGATGCAGGACTTTCATGCGGAGAAGGTTGCTGCCGTACCAGCAGCGAGTGCAGTACCTAGCCTACAACCTTCCAAGCGATCGGTTGTGCGTCCTGTTGACGCTGAGGTAACCTTCTCACGTACACCAGTTGAGGGGGTTCCTCCACCGATGCGATCCAGTGTGGGCTGCCAGCCGCATGTTGACGTTAAGCGACGCACGGAGGTTGTTGTTGACGTTCTGGACGTTCAACAACCATCAGAGGTGACTTGTTTTGACGCGGTGCGTCAACCTCCGCAACCCAGTGTGGTTTCCACTGCGCAACCCAGTCAGTCTAGACAGTCTCGGGTAGACGCTGTGCGTCCTCGCGCTACCATGGTTGTTGACAGTTCACAGACTGTGTAGCAGTTCCATGACGTTGCGTCCGGCTCCGTCACGCATGCACCAGTGCGACCGGACTCAGCGAACCAGACTTTACCCACTCCGTTGCCGTTTCCTCATCAGTTTTCGGATGAGGAACTTTCTGATGATGATGTTGCTGCACATCAAGATGATCAACAATCAGAACTGGATGAGCCTAAGTCAACTCAACCCTCTTTGGACTTTAGAAAAGTTTTGGCTATTTTCAAAGAGTTGTTTCCTGACCAGTTTGTTTCTGTGGCTCCTCGTTCTCCGCCTTCAGAGTTTGTTTTAGGCATGCCTTCTACCGCACCTGCCTTTACTAGACTCGTCCTCGCACGCTCGTCTAAGAGAGCTTTGCGGGTGATAGGAGACTGGTTAGAGTCCAAGAAGAGTTTAGGGAAGACAGCATTTGCTTTTCCCCCTGCTAGACTCTCTTCTAGATCGAGCGTCTGGTATGCCACGGGAGAAGTTCTCGGCTTGGGAGTTCCTGCCTCTGCCCAGGGCGACTTCTCAAGTCTTGTAGACTCTCCCCGCCGCCTTGCCATGAGACGCTCAAAGATTTGTTGGTCATCATCGGACCTGGACCACCTTATGAAAGGAATCTTTAGGGCTTTTGAAGTCTTTAACTTCTTAGACTGGTGTCTAGGAGCCCTGAGCAGGAAAATCTCTTTGACAGATAAAGAGACTTCTTTGCTCATTATGTCCTGCATGGACAAGGCCGTCCGTGATGGGTCCAATGAGCTTGCTGCCTCATTTGTGTCCGGAGTCCTGAAAAAGCGAGAGTCTCTCTGCTCGTTCCTTTCTGCTGGAGTTACACCGTGCCAGAGATCTGAGCTTCTCTTTGCTCCCCTTTCCAAGTGCCTATTTCCAGAAGTCCTGATTAAGGAAATAGCTGCTTCGTTAGTGCAGAAGGACACTCACGATCTAGTTGCGTCCTCAGCTCGCAAAGCTCCCCCTTTGCCTACATTGTCAGCTAGACCGAGGATTGACACTCCAGCGTCTCGCTTTATTCCGCCCTTTCGTGGCAGAGCCTCCAGCAGAGGAGGTGCTCGTGCCGAAGGGAAGCGACGGAAGAGGAAAGGATCCAAGTCCTCTAAGGGCAGAGTCTGACTGCCCGCAACTTCAGACAGCAGTGGGAGCCAGACTCAAGAACTTCTGGCAAGCCTGGGAGAAGAGAGGCGCAGATTCACAATCTGTGAAGTTGCTCAGAGAGGGGTACAAGATCCCTTTTGTACGCAAACCCCCTCTAGCAACGTCTCCCATCGATCTCTCTCCCAGGTACAGAGAGGAAGGAAAGAGACAAGCCCTGAAACTGGAAGTGTCTCTTTTGCTAGAGAAGGGAGCGGTGGTCAAAGTCTCGGACCTTCAATCACCGGGATTCTACAACCGCCTCTTCCTGGTTTCAAAGAAGACAGGAGGGTGGAGGCCGGTGCTAGACGTCAGTGCTCTGAATGTCTTTGTCACAAAGACGAAGTTCTCCATGGAGACCACAAAGTCAGTCTTAGCAGCGGTCAGAAGGGAAGACTGGATGGTCTCCCTAGACCTAAGGGACGCCTACTTCCACGTCCCCATCCACTCAGACTCCCAACCTTTTCTGAGATTCGTTTTCGAAAATGTGGTCTACCAGTTTCGGGCCCTGTGCTTTGGCCTAAGCACAGCTCCTCTCGTGTTTACGAGGCTGATGAGGAATGTAGCCAAATTCCTCCATTTATCGGAGATCCGAGCCTCCCTTTATTTGGACGACTGGCTTCTCAGAGCCTCTTCCAGTCGTCGCTGTCTGAAGGATCTCAAGTGGACTCTAGATCTGACCAAGGAATTGGGACTCCTAGTCAATTTGGAAAAGTCGCAACTGGTCCCATCCCAAAATATTGTGTATTTAGGGATGGAGATTCACAGTCTAGCTTTTCGGGCTTTTCCGTCGGCCCCCAGAATAAGTCAAGCTCTGTTATTCATCCAGAACATGCTGAAGAAGGAACGCTGCTCAGTCAGGCTGTGGATGAGTCTGGTAGGGACGCTATCATCCCTGGAACAATTTGTGTCATTAGGAAGACTACACCTCCGTCCGCTTCAATACCATCTAGCTTTTCACTGGAAAAAGGACAAGACGCTAGAAGCGGTCTCGATCCCGATTTCCGAAAAGATGAAGTCTTGTCTGACTTGGTGGAAGGACAATATCAACTTAAGAGAGGGTCTTCCCCTGGCTGTTCAGACTCCCAACCACGTTCTCTTCTCGGACGCATCGGACGTGGGCTGGGGCGCGACACTAGACGGTCGGGAATGCTCAGGACTGTGGAACTCGAGTCAGAGGAACATGCATATCAACTGCAAGGAGCTATTGGCAGTACATCTGGCCTTGAAAAGCTTCAAGTCTCTCCTTCGAGGCAAAGTGGTGGAAGTGAACTCAGACAACACCACGGCCTTGGCGTACATCTCCAAGCAAGGAGGGACCCACTCACTGACGTTGTACGAGATCGCAAGGGACCTGCTCATCTGGTCAAAAGGTCAAGACATCTCACTAGTAACGAGGTTCATCCAAGGCAACTTGAATGTCATAGCAGATTGTCTCAGTCGGAAAGGGCAAGTAATTCCAACAGAATGGACCCTCCACAAGGATGTGTGCAAGAGACTTTGGGCCACTTGGGGCCAACCAACCATAGATCTCTTTGCAACCTCGCTGACCAAGAGGCTTCCAATCTATTGCTCCCCAGTCCCGGACCCAGCAGCAATACATATAGATGCCTTTCTCCTAGATTGGTCACATCTAGATCTCTACGCATTCCCACCGTTCAAGATTGTCAACAAGGTACTGCAGAAGTTCGCCTCTCACGAAGGGACAAGGTTGACGCTAGTTGCTCCCCTCTGGCCCGCGAGAGAATGGTTCACCGAGGTACTTCGATGGCTAGTAGACGTTCCCAGAAGTCTTCCTCTAAGGGTGGACATTCTACGTCAGCCTCACGTAAAGAAGGTACAGTGAACCCTCGCTACTTCGCGGTTCGACCATCGCGGATTCACCACTTCGCGGATTTTTTTCATAACGCATGTATATACATATATCGCGGATTTTCCGGAAATTTCGAAAATACCGCGATGTGACCGATGGTACGAGATAGGAGAAAGTAAGGAAAATTGAATCATGATTGATTTTCAATATAAATGAAACTTTGAGGAGCAACAAAGATATCATTTGTTAGAGAGATAGAGAGAGGTAAGGAATGGGAGGTAGTGAAAAGTAGCCCACAGAGAGAGAGAGAGAGAGAGAGAGAGAGAGAGAGAGAGAGAGAGAGAGAGAGAGAGAGAGAGAGAATCAGCTGTTGTAATTGAATGGCTTGTTTTTGTTTCGTGAGAATTTCATCGCCACGACTATAACAACAACATACTGTACTGAACTTTACAGTATTATACAGACTACTGTAATATGATAAAGTAAAATATTTGTAATAACCTATTTTATTTGAAATGGGGCTATTTTTTTTTTTTTTTAAATTTACATTTACGTACGTAAAACAACTCTCTCTCTCTCTCTCTCTCTCTCTCTCTCTCTCTCTCTCTCTCTCTCGTAAATTGTTTTCTTGCTTTGCTACGCATGTATGATTTTATATAGATACAGTAAATAATATTTGTAATAACATATTTTCTAAAAGCTTTTACTGTAATATCATTATTTATCACTTTCATCATGCACGTTAAATTCCTTAGTTTGTTTACTGAGCGTACTTTATGACGCCGTCGTTTCAGGCGGCGTCATAAAGATAAACATTTAATTTGGAAGTCCTAAGAAAAATTAAGTAAAACATTGGTAATAACAAAATCAACATACTGTACTGAATAATCAATATAATCGATGCAAAAACTAACCTATACACAGATGTGTAAATGCGTTTGTTTCTTCATTATGATCAGAGATAAACGTAAACAAAACATTGGTTGCCATTTTTTATCGTGCTTTTTAGCGTGTTTAGGAAACGCATGATATAAAATCGCCTTTAATATTTGTGCCTGTTTTAGTTTAGGGTGCTGTAGTACATGCATTAAGTGTTCTGTACATTAAAGGGTAGTTTGTTAACAGTACTACGTACAAGGGAAGGTTTTAAAAGTCTGAATATACATGTTAGATAAATAGGTAAATATGGTGTCACTACTTCGCGGATTTTCACCTATTGCGGCCGGGTCTGGAACCTATCTACCGCGATAAACGAGGGTTCACTGTACACCAAAGCTTCCTCGCTCTTCGTCTGACTGCCTTCAGACTATCGAAAGATTCTCGAGAGCTAGAGGCTTTTCGAAGGAGGCAGCCAGTGCGATTGCTAGAGCAAGGAGAGCATCCACCATTAGAGTCTACCAATCGAAGTGGGAAGTCTTCCGAGACTGGTGCAAGTCAGTCTCTGTATCCTCGACCAGTACCTCTGTAGCGCAAATAGCTGATTTTCTCTTATACCTGAGAAAAGGACGATCCCTTTCAGCTCCCACTATCAAGGGCTACAGAAGCATGTTGGCATCGGTCTTCCGGCATAGAGGCTTAGATCTTTCCAACAATAAAGATCTTCAAGACCTCCTTAAGTCTTTTGAGACCACTAAGGAGCGTCGTTTGGTTACACCTGGTTGGAATTTAGACGTGGTACTAAGATTCCTCATGTCAGACAGGTTTGAGCTGCTACAATCAGCCTCCCTGAAAGATCTCACTCTAAAGACACTTTTCCTGGTATGCTTAGCCTCAGCTAAAAGAGTCAGTGAGATTCATGCCTTCAGCAAGAACATCGGATTTTCGTCAGAAAAAGCCACATGTTCGCTACAACTTGGTTTTCTAGCCAAAAATGAGCTGCCTTCTCGGCCTTGGCCTAAATCTTTCGATATTCCCAGCT
Organism: Palaemon carinicauda; assembly: GCF_036898095.1. Taxonomy (NCBI): domain Eukaryota; kingdom Metazoa; phylum Arthropoda; class Malacostraca; order Decapoda; family Palaemonidae; genus Palaemon; species Palaemon carinicauda. The sequence continues at coordinate 38,904,160 of NC_090754.1, read as the reverse complement.
TATCGGAGATTGTAGGCAATGAACTAGAAAGAGTCTTATGCCCTGTGAGAGCTCTTAAGTTCTATTTAAAGCGTACTAAACCTTTACGAGGCCAATCTGAAGCTTTATGGTGTTCAGTTAAGAAACCATCTTTGCCTATGTCAAAGAATGCTTTATCATACTTTATCAGACTGTTAATACGAGAAGCTCATTCACATCTGAGTGAGGAAGACCAAGCTTTGCTTAAGGTGAAGACGCACGAAGTTAGAGCTGTTGCAACTTCCGTGGCCTTTAAGCAAAATAGATCTCTGCGAAGTATAATGGACGCAACCTATTGGAGAAGCAAGTCAGTGTTCGCGTCTTTTTATCTAAAGGATGTCCAGTCTCTTTACGAGGACTGCTACACTCTGGGACCATTCGTAGCAGCGAGTGCAGTAGTGGGTGAGGGCTCAACCACTACAATTCCCTAATTCCATACCCTTTTAATCTTTCTCTTGAAATGTTTTTAATGTTGTTTTTATGGGTTGTCCGGAAGGCTAAGAAGCCTTTCGCATCCTGGTTGATTTGGCGGGTGGTCAAAGTCATTTCTTGAGAGCGCCTAGATTAGGGGTTTGATGAGGTCCTGTTGTATGGGTTGCAACCCTTGATACTTCAGCTCCTAGGGGTCGATCAGCATCCTAAGAGGATCGCGAGGCTCCGTAAGGAAGACGTACTTAAAAGGCAGAGTAATCGTTCAAGTCGACTTCCTTACCAGGTACCTATTTATTTTGTTTTTGTTATTTTGATAACTCCTAAAATGAAATAAAAAACTCTTAGCTCATAAAATATAAACATATATTACTGGTCTCTACCCACCATCCTGGGTGTGAATCAGCTATATATTCACCGGCTAAGTTAAATATTTAAAAATGATATTTTGATTATAAAATAAATTTTTGAATATACTTACCCGGTGAATATATAAATTAAATGACCCTCCCTTCCTCCCCAATAGAGACGCAGTGGGACGAGGAGAAAATTGAGTCTTTGTTTACATAGAGCTGGGTATCTGGTCGACAGATGGCGCTGTTGGGCACACCCGCAACCTGTATAGCGATCGCTGGCGAGTTTTTTCTGTACAGTTTGTCTGTCGAGCAACAGAGTTGCAGCTATATATTCACCGGGTAAGTATATTCAAAAATTTATTTTATAATTAAAATATCATTTTAATTATAAAATAAATTTTTGAATATACTTACCCGGTGAATATATAAATTAAAGGCCCTCCCTTCCTCCCCAATAGAGACGCAGCGGGACGAGAAGAATTGAAGGGTTTGTTTACATGCAAGAGTGGTATCTGGCCGATAGTTGGCGCTGGTGGGCACACCCGCAACCTTCATAGCGATCGCTCGCGAGTTTTTTGAGTGTGTTTTCTGTCGAGCCGCTGAGTAGCAGCTATTATATATTCACCGGGTAAGTATATTCAAAAATTTATTTTATAATTAAAATATCATGTTTCTCATTTTCAGGAATGAAAGTAGTCTCTTTATCAAATTTGACTGTATTTAACATGAATTTACACATGTACTTTATTAGCATACAAGAGTACTGTGTTGTATTGTATAACTGTAACTTTTGTTCTTACGTTTATACTGTACAAACTTTTCATCATTTGAAATAGAAGGATACGTTCCCAGCAATGCTAAAACAAACATTGAATCATTAACAAAGTACAATAGTTGGCCAATGAGAGGTTGCGTGAGGAGGCAACCCCTCCCACCTCCGCTTGTCATTGAGTCATAGAGTACGTACTATTGTCACTTTTGTCTTTGGCAGCAATGGGTACAGATTCTCTCATACTGCTTTCTTGACTGTTTGATCTTTTCTTACATTTGTTTATGATAAGTATTGGTTTTATATTTTTGTGATTGCTCTTGCCTGTAAGTGGAAGCATACTGAATGGTAAGCATATGGTGAAGTGAAATTTGTTCTTTTGAGGAAATAAACCTTTGAAAACCCCATGTGTTGTGTACCTTTATGAAAGGGTGACAGTATCAGCCTTTTCCTTTATAGTGTTGTTCTTGCTCTTCCATTTAGGATGACGATGAAATTGTGGTAGTTTTTTCACCTGATTCAGGCCGAGTGTCGCTTGTATTTGTGGGCCTGGTAGTAAATTATTAGTTTGGCAGCCTCACTTGACACTGACAGTGTTCCCCAGATGGTGATCCCTGTTTTGGAGTGTCAGTGAGTGTTCTCAGTGTCCCTTTTGGGACAAAACCCCCATGTAGTGTTTTTTTTTTTTTTGCAGAAAAGAAAGTTCTTGTAGCTCCCTCCACAGAGGGAGTGCAGTCATTATTGGTCGTCCAGACCATGACTCCTCTGTTGCAGCAAGAAAAAATGGTTGGCATGGGAAAGGAAAGTTCATCCCTTTCTCCTCCTCCTCTACCAATCTCTTTTCCCATACCCTTCTTCAGACTTTTCATCCTTGAGAAGAAGATGACAAAGAAGATAATTGTATGGGCATGCTTATCTGTAAAAGTTCTTTGGGATTTACAGCTATGAGTCTCTTCCTTCAAGAATGAGTGACTGTACTCACCTGTTAACTGGTACCTTTCAGATCAGTCAATGACTATGAACACATGTTGCAGTTACCAATGCATTGCAACTGGAGCAGGGGACCAGTCCCACCTGGACTGAACATCAGCACTGTATACCAAGGGAAGGTAGGAGTGTATGTGCCCCTGTGTCTTGTGACTATTGCAATATGGAGGATTGTTTCTCATCCTGTTATGCATGCTGTGGCATACAGAACTTACCTACTGATCTGTACTTTTGGGTCAGTTAGCAATTATGAACCTGGTGTTACAGCCATTGCAGTTTCGTACGGTAAGCTAGTGGGTCTCGATTACTCTTGGGCCTTGTGGCATACGGAGCTCATGCATTAGCTGGTACCTTAGCTGTCAGTTAGCGATTGTAAGCATGGTATGATAGTCACCACTGTTTCATCAGTTGCAGGTGAATAGTTCTAACTGAACCAATCTCCAGTACCATTCGGTAGGCTGATACAGGTATTGTTCACTCTACCTCCTCATTCTTATACAAAACTCCTGTATTGAATAATACCTTCAGCGGTGGCAAGTGATCATGGTTCTGTGTTACCATAGCTTTTTCATCAGTTGTAGTTAAAAGGTTCTATTTTGGACTGATCTCCAGCACCATATGGTAGGCTGATATTGAGGTAGCATTTACGCCTTGTGCTATTTCGGAGTGTAGCCGACAGAGTTCACATGCCGACAGGTACTTGTGACGTTGGTTAGTGATTGTGTGCTTGGGGTAACAGCTGTGAAGTTTTCTCACCGACTGGTGTCTTCTGAGTCGGTCAGTAAGATAACACCAGTACAGCAGTGACAACCATTTGCATCAGTATCAGGTGATCAGTCTCCTCTTCATTCAATCTCAAGCCAGGTGAAATGTTCCCACTGGCTCGTGAAGTAGGGAACATGATAAAAGCTTGTGAAGTAGGGAACACTGTAACCTGTTGGCTCTCTTTCTGAATGGCTTGTACATGTGTTGAGGAGGAAGTTCCCACATACACACAATAAGTGGAACAAGAACACTTGACCATCATGTTCCATTCTCAGTGCTTCTACAAGCACCATTATGTTCTGTCTTGCAGGTGTGATCAGGAACAAGGTTTAACATCACCAAGTGACCAGTATTCACACGATGTGACTGCTCACCATTCATTGCTATGCTCAACTGTACATTCTGTCTGCTTCAGAAGGAATTAGAGACAGACAAACAAGTTCTCTCTCTTATGATGATCATGATTGCCTGTGACTGGGTCTGGCATTGGCCTCTTGTGGGTGCGATGCCAGTTTTGTTTACAAGCCAAAGAATTTTATTCTAAGAAGATGAAAACTCCTTCACCAAATACCCAGCTACACTTTGTGCTATTGAGAAACATAGTATCATACCTAGATGTATCTGATCTAGAAGTCTTTGCTTTTTCTTAGGATACAGACTCAGCCTCTGTTGGTTCTGGCTATGGCATCCTCCTGGATGGAATATCATCTTGATTGAATGACTCAAGAGATGTCAGTTGTCCAACTAGTTTAGTACTGGACCACGATTTCTTGTGGGGTTGGAGATGGTCTTGACCCTCTGGAAGGGGCTGAGCCTTCCTTGCTTCCTTAACTCACTGTGTTCTTTACCTCCTTCCATGCTTCCTTACCTCTTTGGTGGCTTGGTTCATGAAGGTGTTTGGGAGGAAGAAGGGCCAGAAGTGACACAGAGGATGTCTTCTTCTGTCAGTAAGGGTTTACAGTAAGTGTCTTTCTCTTCATCCCCTACCTGGATCAAACGTTTCCAGTTCCATCTGTGGATATGCAATAGAGGTAGAATGATTTCAGTTCCTGGAGCACAAGACCATTCTGCTCTTGGTGACTCAAAAGATTAGTAGTGCATGCAGGCCTTCAGTTATTCCAAAGTGCCTCTTTCGTTCCCAGTTTCACATGTGCATCCACCGGAGTATTATGCTTAGGCTGCCTGGAATACTTTTCAGAGTCTTTCCCAGATAAATTGAGAATACCCCGCAATCATTTTACAATCAGAATTTTGATCACTTTTCTTAGCAAAGGATGAATATGTGGGTATGATTTTTGTGATTTCTTTTGAGGTGCTGTCTTGTCTTTGGTGTTATATAACTGTGAATCCTTTCATGTATTTGGTGTCATATAATGATGAACACATGATTTTTTCTAGTTATACTGTATGAAGGAATAGGGATCTTGGAATAGCATTAAAGGGGACAGGAAACCGAACAAATTTTAATTTTTTACCGTATGCTGCTGTTGACTAACATCTGCCTCGGTGTAGTCATGGGAATTGTCAAGAGAACCAAAAATATTTTTAAAAGAACTAAAAACAATGATTCAGATAGAATAGGTGGAAGAAGGATAATCAAGTTCTACACTTTATCACATTCAAGAATATGGTACAGTACATGTTTTCTAGCACAACACATGGGTATTATGTAAAAAAAAGCTACTTTCCACTAATGTGTCAAAGGGTAGCATTATGGTAGCAACAGTGCTCTCTCAACAGCCAAATGCCACACAGCTGGAACTGTGAAGTGCACAGTTCCATACAAAGATTTATTTTTTTCATTTTTTCCATAAACTGAAGGATGGCTAGTGACATCAAGCGTAAGGATTATATATTGCAAAAGTGTAAAGAAAGATTTAAAGAAAATTATTATATTGAATGTTATTGATAATGTCAAGTGGAAATAAGGGGTGCTGCTGTTTCAGAGTGCCTGTACACAAGCCCCACTGCTGTGGAACTGTTTTTGATATTTTCTTCATAGTGCAAATGCTGAGTTTAGCCCAATTTCACCTTGGCACTGAAATTTAATGGTCTCCCTAGTCCCAGTGCCTGTGTCCAAATTCCATAAATCTTGACCAAGACTGGTGGTGGTGTTCAGTGACAACAATGTCTTGGTGCTTTAGGGCAACAAACTTGTTGGCCTGCAGATATGTGAGTGAACAGATATCCAATTCAACAATGTGTCAGCCAGGTAAATTTTTGGCATCTGGGTTGCTGTGGCAGATCAATTTAGTTGCCAGGGGTGGCTTGTAGAGACAGAGAACTCCCTACATTTTCATAATTCGAGAAAGTTCTTCATCTTGTACGGATTATTGTTAATTGACATGTTGACCATACGGCAGAACAGGAAGTTCCCAGTGAGTGTTCTCTGCCATGATTCCAACCTTTTGGACTGCAAAGGAGTTGGCCTTTCCCCTGCTGCCCCTGATTTGTTGGGTGATCAACAGAGAGGTACCGTTTCTTCTTATTGAGGCACTGTAAGAGATTTCTCTCTGACCCACTTTTCTTCTTCATCCCTATCTGCTGATGTACCATTGGTCAGTCGGGGGTCTTCTTCTTTACAGTTGGAGACCATCCTCCATCTGCAAGAGAGAAGCTTTTTTTTTTTTTTTTTTTTTTACAGGTCTACACTAAATTGTCTGAGCCAGTCAAAAGCTCTTCAGTAGATATTTACAGTACTACATTGGGGAAATTATGCCTTCTTGTTCACCCGTGCCAGATCTCTTAGCTTGGAAGCTAGATATTCTGTTACAAGACTGGTGAAATCTGGATCTTTATGCATTTCCCCCATTTGCCATGATTTCGCAGGCACTAAACAAGTTCAGAAGCTTTGTGAACAGCAGGATGACTCTTATACTCCCTTAGTGGTCACAGAGTGAATGGTTCACAGATCTGTGGCCCAGAAGGTTGCAGTACAGAATTGATTTACTCAAACAACCAATATCAAATGTTATACATCGAGACCCATCATAACTACATCTAACCTCGTGGAGACTGTCCACAGTACAGTGATCTTAGAAACAAAGGTTTTCAAATCCCTCTAGACTCTATTTTAGGTTTTTAAAGGTAGTCTACTTATAACTTGTGTCAAAAACAATAGAAGGTTTATTTAGAAGGTTTATTGTGAATAGTGAAAATTTAGAATCTCTCCATGACTAGAACTAGCTTGAATAATCTTGTTAAATTTTTCCATTTTCTTTCTTATGACAAGAAACTTTCTTTTTCAACCATGAAGGGATTGAGGTCCATGCTTAATTTTGTACAAAAGCATTGAGGATTAGATATATCCCTTACTGATATTATTATAGATTAGATCTTTCAGTACTGAAAAACCTCTAGTTGTAAGGTAAAAAATCTTCAATTTGGGTGTGGTTTTACAGTACAGTATTTCTGGGTCGACCTGTGGCGGCCGGTGAAAAGTCCTTCTTATATATCTTTTCTGATAAAACCTTCCAATTATACCAGAGAAAGATAAAAGCATGGAATGCTGAGGTTACAACCCTCGCGCGAGCACCTTTTGGGTGTCGTGTATAAAGCAAAGGCGCGTGAAATCCACTATTCACAGGTTGTCTTCCATTTAGTTAATTCCTTCGTCAAAGGGATGGGCCGATACAAAGGCCCTAGCCAACCCCCAGCGCCACACCACCCACGCCACGACGCGAGCGCCATCTGAACAACATCCTTCTTTTTGGAATCTTAAGTGTTGAATTTTTTTGTGGTGCTCTCGATCTTTTTTATCAATCGTGGATTTATTTTGTTATGTCCGAAGCTCCATCTTCACACATTCCAATGTTAAGTACCATAGTTTGTTTTGACAGCTTTTTATAGTACCGGGCTTTTATTTTATATCCAGTATAGTCTGTTTTATTATTCCCGTCTGGCCCTTCACGGCGGCCATTGTTTGTTCACTTGTTTGGGAATTCATCTTTGTCTGCCCGTTTAGTACTCTGTCACTTAGGTTCTTGGTTAAGTCCCTGGCCTTATGCCTTTAGAACCGTTACTATTTTTGTGTATTTATGCTCATGGTACTTTTTGCTAGCAAGTCCAGCCTACGAACGAGATAGCGATCTAGCTTTGTTATTGTTTAGTACCCGCCCCTCCGAGGCGTTCGTCACTCGACTGTGCTATTTATTTTAAGTTTTAGCAGATGCTATTCTTCGATCGTAGTTTTATATGGTTGTACATTTTTATTTTACACGTTTATAATAGTGTTGTGTGTTTTTTAGTCCTGATATTGTGTCCAAGAGAGCGAGAGCTTTGGGTCCCCGTTTTCTGTTCGCAGTCACGAGTTACCCCTTTCTCTCGTTTTCTTTCTTAGCTCCGGTGGGGGAGCGGATTTCCCGTTTTCCGTTTTGTGCGTTCAACGGGTTCTCCCTCCCTCACCTCTCCCCCTCTGGGTGGATGATAACTTACGAGTTATTTATTTTTCGTGACTTTTCAATTGTTAGCGTTATTTTGGTCCGTGTTTCGTCCTCTCCCCGTTACGCTCGGGAGTAGTTATGAACGTTTTCCACTCCGCCTTGAGTTCTACTCTGCCATGAGGGATTTTCAATGACTTTCGTTCTATTGTTATATTTATAAATTGTTTACTACATGGGACGGGCTTCATATTGTTTAGATACGACCCTCCGGTGGCCCTTACTCCGGTCTCAGGCCACGGCCATATCCACAATAGCCATTGTTATTACAATTGTGTTTTTATTCACAGTAATTATTCAGGACCTTTCTTCTCCCTCCGGCCTCACCGAAGATCGTAAATACGCTTTGCTATGATCTAAGCTTTAGCCTTTAGCTGCGGCTTAGCTTTTTATCTTTCACAATTGAATTATTAGCCACAATTGAATTATTCAGGGCATCTCATTATCCTCCGGCGTCACCGGAGGTCGCCCATACACTTCACAATTATATTTGCCTTGCCTTTAGCTAAGGCTGCTTTATTCAGGACATCTCATTACGCTCCGGCTTCACCGGAGGTCGCCCATAATACACTTCGCACTTATATTTGCCTTGCCTTTAGCTAAGGCTCCGGCTTCACCGGAGGTCGCTTATACACTTCACACTTATATTTGCCTTGCCTTTAGCTAAGGCTGGTGTTTATATTTATTTTAAGGGCATGTCACTGCTTCCCCGACCCTTGGAGGTCGGCAGATTGCTTTAAGTTATTTATCCTTATGTCATTAACAGACATTAGGTACATTACAAATATACAAACAATTGAATATTAAAGTGCCAACAATGGTATGGGGCGGTATCATCTTAAAAGTAATATTCGGTTGTTAGGTCAATGCAATATTGGTGCTTAGGGAATTCAGTGAGTGCCGGAACTCTAGAATAATAGGTTGTTTATCCCCTTATCAGAGTTTCAAGAAACACCAGACTCATGTCTCCTTTCTTTTACAGAAGGCCCGTTGTACTGCTGAAGGATGCCCTGCCTCATTCAACGACCCCGTTGGGCATGACCTCTGCCGGTCTCATGCACACTGCTCCATTCCCTTTATCCAGGAACCGGGACAGGCCCAATACATGGTCTGGTTCCCGGATTTGTGCTCGCTCTGTTACGAGCTGTCGTCAATTCTACTGAACGATGATGTAAGTGGGTTTTCCCTTTGTTCCTTATTTCTCTTTGGCAGACACTAATATAGACATGATTATGATATACACAGTATATTTTGGAGAGCAAAACCCCCTCCTCCATCACTAATCACTGCAAATCTTACAGGCCGATGATGTCTCTCTTCGTTCAGCAAGGGCTACTCTTCGTCCGTGGGTGTCGGGCTTCGGCAGGAATGCCCCGTCTGGCGCACCCTATCTCCTCGATGGGGACATGGCCTCCCGCCTCTTCCCAGGCTCGACTACTGCTGCAGTCTCCCCTGACCTTGCTTCCCCCTTAATTGAAGAAGTCAGGGCTACCATTTCCGTGGAGGACGAACTCCTCGTACCGCTGGACGTGGCGGGTCTGGATATAGACGTAGAACCCAGGGACGAGCAGGTAAGTGGTGCCGAGTTGGTGGAAACCCTTTTCTCTCCTACTCCCTCTCCTACCTCTTCCTTTCTAGGTTTTGATAACTCTAAGGCTTCTCCTCGGGATCCCTCTGCCTCCGTACGACCCAAGGTGAAGCCACTTCGAACTTATAAGACTTCAGCTTTGCCAGTATCAACGTCACCGGTCCCCGGACCCTCGACAGCTCCTGATATTCATATTGCTCCTCGTAAAACCACTACTCCTAAGAAGTCTAAGTCCACCAAATCCAAGACAAAACCAACGGGTGGCTTTCAGGTACCCTGGGGTGATCTCGTCCCCATCGAACTGGTCAAAGAATTGGTCAGAGATCAAGTTCAACATCACTCTGGGGCGATAACATAGATTAAGGATATGATGGCTACTCTGATCCGCGCCGGAACTCAGTTTCCTCCCCCTTCTGCTCCAGACGCATCGAAGCTGCCGCCCTTCGATAAAAACAATCCTTGGCGGTTTGCCTTGCATGCTCCATTCGTAGATGGTTCCCTAACTCTGGAGGGCATAGGCACCCGCCCTCTAGAGGACCTGGAGTTCTATCCCCCGGGCCTAGCATTCCCGTTCAATGGTTTTGTACGTTTAAGGGAACATGCATTGGTCCGTATGGACAAGGTACCGAAGGAAACGGTCATATTTCCAAAAGAGCAGGCCCAGGCTATCTGGGCCAGAACACTATCAGAGTGGGGGTGTATTAACTCCAAGCTCACCCCACACAAAGGTGCCTACACTATTTTTACGACAGCGGCCTCCATCTCTTTGCCGCTCATAGACAAAGTCACAGAGCTGACTATACAGGCCATCAAGGAAGGCTCTTCCATGCCGGCTCTCAAGGAGACGGACCCCACCTCTTTGCTTATTCCAGGTACCTCGGCAGCCTGGGATGCTGCGGCTTCTACCTTCACGGTGGGGAAACTAGACCCGGACTGTGCCTCTACTCTTTTCTCTGAGAAGCTTCCCAGATTAATAGAGAGTTCTCAAAACTGAGTTCGAGACCCGTACTACACTAGCTAGGTCCCTCCAATCCATCACCTCCATGGAGTCCCTAGCATCTCTTTACCCAGAGGAAACGCTGTTCAGAGTCGCCACAAAGAACCAGCTGCTATCCTACCAAATAGACCTCCATGACTTCTGGTCAGCTCGGGTTAGTTGCAGGAAGTTCGTTCTGTCGGAGGCCACCATCAGGCATGAGCCGAACAGGCTGATAGCGTCCTCCTGCTGGGGTAAGACCCTCTTCCCTCAGACCGAGATGGATAAGGTTCTTCAGGACGCAGCGAGGGCAAACCAGAATTTACAGCCAAAAAGAGGTTCGAACCCCAGAGACACACGTTCTTCAAGAAGAAGCAGAGGTTTATTCCTTACAAGACGGCCCGTGGTACCTCGTCCCCACAGTCTTCTGCGGCCTCGACTTCTCGACAACAGGCGCCTCCTCAGCAGGTAGTCTACCTCGCTACTCCCCTTGGTACACAGCCCAACCCCTCTTGGATGCCCTCACCTGCATACAACCCTGCCTACGAATCCTCCGGTTCCTTTCGTGGATACCAAAGAGGGAGTTTCAGAGGTAGAGGACAGTTCCGCCAACGAGGCGGGCCTAGAGCAAGGGGTTCCCGTGGAGGGAGGGGCCCTAGGTTCACTCCCTCCCAATGATGTGATGCCGGTAGGAGGGAGACTTTATCACTTCCGGGACCATTGGACCTTCAGTCCATGGGCTCACAGCATAATATCCAGGGGCTTGGGTTGGAAATGGTCACAGGGATCCCCTCCTCCACCAGTGACCTTCTTCCAGAGATCCACTCCCATCCTGGAAGAGTACACCGCGGAGTTACTCAAGAAGAAAGCAATCAAACGGGTTCGATCCCTGAAATTCCAAGGCCGCCTGTTTACAGTCCCGAAGAAAGACTCGTCGGGGTTGAGGGTAGTTCTGGACTTGTCGAAGCTCAACTCTTACATCCTTTGCGACAAGTTCCGTATGCTGACTTTCTCTCAGGTACGGACCTTACTTCCCCGTGGGGCCGTCACCACCTTTATCGATCTTACTGACGCCTATTATCATGTCCCAGTAGCTCGAAACTTCTCTCCTTACCTAGGCTTCCGTCTCGGCAAGAGAGCCTTTGCATTCAAAGTCATGCCCTTCGGTCTCAGCATTGCCCCCAGGGTATTCACGAAACTGGGGGAGACTGTGCTCGAGCAACTCAGACACCAAGGGATACAGATCGTCGCCTATCTGGACGATTGGCTCATTTGGGCCCAGTCGCACCAGGAATGCAACAGAGCTACGTCGAAGGTACTCCATTTTCTCGCCAAACTGGGCTTCCAAGTCAACCTCCGGAAGTCCCGCCTACAACCATCAAGCCACTTCGAATGGTTAGGCATCCGTTGGGACCTCTCAAAGCACAAGCTCTCCCTTCCTCCCAAGAAGGTAAGGGAGATAGCTTCCAAGGTCAGGAACTTTCTCAAACACAAACAGGTGTCCAGAAGAGCTTTAGAACGAATCCTCGGCCTTCTCCAATTTGCCTCACTGACCGATCTCCTATTAAAAGCCAAACTCAAAAACATCAATCGAGTTTGGAGAAAGAGAGCGACAATACCTTTAAGAGACAAGACCTCGAAGATCCCCTCTGTCTTGAAAATGAGACTACAACCATGGTCTGAACGGAGGAACCTCTCCAAGTCGGTTCCTCTACAGTTTCCCTCTCCACAAGTGACAATTCATACCGACGCGTCTCTGAGTGGTTGGGGGGGTTACTCCCAACATCAGATGTTTCAGGGCTCTTGGTCACCCGCCATGAGACAGTTCCATATCAATGTTCTCGAAGCCATGGCGGTGTTCTTGACCCTGAAGAGAATCTCCCCTCCGAGGTTGACCCACATTAGAGTAGTCTCAGACAGCACGGCCGTAGTCCACTGCCTCAACAGGGGGGGGGGGTCCAAATCACCCAACCTGAATCAGATCCTGGTCACTATCTTCACCTTGGCAGCCGACAAGGACTGGTTCCTGTCAGCAACTCACCTAGCAGGAGTCCAGAATGTGATAGCAGACTCATTATCCAGGACGAGCCCACTGGAATCGGAGTGGTCCCTGGACATGCACTCCTTCCGGTGGATACTCAGGCGGGTTCCAAGTCTCCAGGTAGATCTATTCGCGACCCGACTCAATCACAAACTCCCATGTTATGTGACACCGAACTTGGACCCTCAGGCTTATGCCATGGACGCATTAACCCTGGATTGGAACCATTGGCAGAAGATCTACTTATTCCCTCCAGTGAATCTTCTACTGAAAGTCTTGCACAAACTCCGCTCCTTCAACGGGGCAGTAGCTTTAGTGGCACCTCACTGGCCAAAGAGCAGTTGGTTTCCTCTCCTCCTCGAGTTGAAACTCCGTCCCTTCCGGATCCCATTCCCCAAACTGACCCAGGTGGTCCAAACTCGGACTGTGTCAGATTCCTCAAGGATAGCCAAAACCCTAACTTTGTGGATTTCATGAAGTTTTGCGGCGCGTAGGGACGCAAACATCGACCCAAATAATGTCCTCTTTATAGAATCAGACAAAAGGGACTCTACGATTCGCCAATATGATTCGGCGGTTAAGAAACTAGCAGATTTCTTAAGGACTTCAGACCATTCGGTTATGACTCCTAATTTAGCTATCTCCTTCTTTAGGTCCATATTTGACAAAGGCCTAGCAGCTAGCACTATAACCACCATTAAGTCAGCTCTGAGGAAAGTCTTCCTGGTTAGGTTTAACATTAACCTGGCGGAGTCTTATTTCTCATCTATTCCAAAAGCATGTGCTAGGCTTCGACCTTCGGTTCGTCCACAAAAGGGCTCTTGGTCTCTAAATGATGTCCTCAAACTGGCCTCCGACACGGACAACGAATCCTGCTCCTATATCACTCTTCTTAGGAAGACTTTATTTCTAACAGCTTTGGCCTCGGGTTCCAGAATCTCAGAACTAGCAGCTCTCTCACGAAACTCAGAGAACATGGATTTCCTCCCTTCAGGTGAGGTACTTCTTTCACCAGACAGGGCATTTCTAGCTAAGAACGAGGACCCCCAAAATAGGTGGTCCCCTTGGAAGATTATTCCTCTTCTCCAAGATACTTCTCTATGTCCGGTCACCACTCTCAGGGCCTTTTTAGCCAGGACTGCTACCCGATCGTCTGGCCCCTTGTTTGTCAGTGAACAAGGAGGTACCATTTCCATACGTGACATTAGGCAACAGATCCTATACTTCATTAAACAAGCCAATCCGGGATCATTTCCCCATGCTCATGATATCCGGTCGGTAGCTACCTCCATCAATTATTTCCAGAATATGGACTTTGATGACCTTAAAAAGTACACGGGTTGGAAATCTCCTATGGTCTTCAAACGCCACTATCTAAAGAACTTACAGGCTCTTAAATACCCAACAGTTGCAGCGGGGAGCCTTATCTCTCCCCAGTGATCTTTTGTTCTTCCTTTCATCCATCTCTTCTCTTCTCCCTCCTACCCGCCACTCGCACCACGACGCCGCTTCCTTGGTGGTTCGTTAGCCCTAAGTTTATTACATATTAGGTTAATATGATTGTAACTATTATTGTTTACCGTAGTTATGAGGTTGGGATATTCTTAGCCATGTCAGTTTTGTTGCATGTTTTCCTCTGATACTCGGAGGCTTCCCTGTTATCATTTTTGTTTAACCTTACTCTCACTATGCCCTGTGGCTAGTTTATGTTTTATGTCTACAGTGAACCCTCGTTTATCGCGGTAGATAGGTTCCAGTCGCGGCCGCGATAGGTGAAAATCCGCGAAGTAGTGACACCATATTTACCTATTTATTCAACATGTATATTCAGACTTTTAAAACCTTCCCTTGTACGTAGTACTGTTAACAAACTACCCTTTAATGTACAGAACACTTAATGCATGTACTACAGTACCCTAAACTAAAACAGGCACAAATATTAAAGGTGATTTTATATCATGCATTTCCTAAACACGCTAAAAAGCACGATTAAAAATGGCAACCAATGTTTTGTTTACATTTATCTCTGATCATAATGAAGAAACAAACTGGAGGTAGAGCTTTGCTTATTACCCAGACATATTTCCCATACTTTTCCCTTAGAACTACATCACATCTTCCTACTTTAGATATATATATATATATATATATATATATATATATATATATATATATATATATATATATATATATATATATATATGTATATATATATATATATATATATATATATATATATATATATATATATATATATATATATATATATATATATATATATATATATGTGTGATATGTGTGTGTGTGTATATATATATATATATATATATATATATATATATATATATATATATATATATATTATATATATATATATATATATATATATATATATATATATATATATATATATATATATATTTATATGTATACACATATACATACCTACATATATACATAAATACATGCATACATATATATATATATATATATATATATATATATATATATATATATATATATATATATATATGTTATGGAAAAAATCCGCGAAGTGGTGAATCCGCGATGGTCGAACCGCGAAGTAGCGAGGGTTCACTGTACTTACCTTTATTATATATGATTTTCTTTACATGGTGTTGTTTCTCTCCCCTTATTAAATTAGTAGTTATTGTTGGGCTTGGAAGGCATTCTCTGGTACATTTTCACCGGCCGCCACAGGTTGACCCAGAAAAGGGATTTTGACGAAGGAAAAATCTATTTCTGGGGAGAGACCTGTGGCGCCCGGTGAAACCCTTCCCCTTTATTTTACACGATCCCACCCTTTCCTTTCCAAGCCATCATGGCCAATACAGAAGGATGTTGTTCAGATGGCGCTCGCGTCGTGGCGTGGGTGGTGTGGCGCTGGGGGTTGGCTAGGGCCTTTGTATCGGCCCATCCCTTTGACGAAGGAATTAACTAAATGGAAGACAACTTGTGAATAGTGGATTTCACGCGCCTTTGCTTTATACACGACACCCAAAAGGTGCTCGCGCGAGGGTTGTAACCTCAGCATTCCATGCTTTTATCTTTCTCTGGTATAATTGGAAGGTTTTATCAGAAAAGATATATAAGAAGGACTTTTCATCGGGCGCCACAGGTCTCTCCCCAGAAATAGATTTTTCCTTCGTCAAAATCCCTTTTTAAAGGGGTGAGATTTGAAGTGATGGAAAATCTCTCTCTTAAGAATACCACGCCCAAGAAAAATTTTTGGGGTTTTCTTTAATGTCGGCTGAACACATAAGGGAATTACAAACATTATCGGTCAAGGCAGGCCAAGGGGAACACAAAATGATCTTGTCTCTTTTACCTTCATTCAGAGCCAAAAATGAATTGACCTCAATTTTTTTCACATTCTTTCACTAAAACTGGACGAAGACAGTTTAGTAGAGAATAGTTTTCTTTTTCCAGCAAGAGCAGTACATTTGTATTGGATAAAACAAAGGGTAGTATAGGTTGTGTTTCTAATTTGCTCTTTAAACCTTTAATTGGCTCTTTAAACCTTTATTTGGCTCTTTAAACCTTTAAAGGGCACTCAATCACCCGCAAACCAAAAATGCTATGTCATTCATTGTTAAAAGTTAAGTCACAATGGTGCACAAGGAATTTGATATACAGTAAAGTCATAAAATGTTTGAAAGTGAAGGTGCATGATATTAGGAGCGCAGCTACTTCCCTTAATTTTTGTGGAAATTTTTAATTGGAAAAAGTTTTAACAACAGTTCAATGGCATACCAAGTCAGTGTTCGGTAAACATTACTTTAAAGAAGTATGGTTTGCTTATGAAGACCGTTGTGCTATAGCCACCATAGTGGCAACAGGACACATAATCTAAGTAATTTCAAGTTCAGTTAATTTATTACTCACTTATCTACAAATATGAGGTTGTATTTAATGTTCGATTTAAAATCATTCACAGTTATTAACTGGTTTAAAAGCAATCATCATCATCTCCTCATACGCCTATTGACTCAAAAGGCCTTGGTTAGATTTCACCAGTCATCTCTATCTTGAGCTTTAAAATCAATACTTCTCCATTCATCATCTACTTCACGCTTCTTAGTACTCAGCCATGTAGGTCTGGGTCTCCTAACTCTTCTAGTGCCTTGTGGAGCCCAGATGAAAGTTTGGTGAACTTATCTCTCTTGGGGAGGGCGAAGAAAATGCCCAAACGATCTCCATTTATCCCTCACCATGATCTCATCCACATATGGCACTCAAATAATCTCTCTTATAGTTTCATTTCTAATCTTGCCCTGCCATTTCTATGAGAAAGTCAGTGGAAAACTTTCTTTTGTTTGTTGGGTACCCAAATCATCGAGTTCCTCACCCACCAGGTGGTCAACCTGTGGGGAAACGCGGTACTCAGGCGTCGGGATTCGGTGATCGAAAGGTTCCATAGACAAGTCCCACATATAGAGGTCTCGAGACTCAAGAATTCCATCTTGGACGGTTCTTCACTCTTCAAGCTGGAAGTCGAGCAGGCGGCTGAATGCTGGAGGAAGTTCAACCAGAACTCCCTCCTCCATAGGGCTTTGACATCGCGGCCCTATGTTAAAGCTTCTCCACCTCAGAAGAAACAGCCGCAAACCACCAGACTCTTGACTAGTAGGACAGCAAGGTCCTCCTGAAAGGTGTCAAAGAAGCCCTTTCTTGCAAAGGATCAAAATAACTACAAATCCTCCAGAGGAGGAAAAGGGAGTGGCTGAGTCCACTCTCGCTATGGTGGGCAATCTTTCCACTTGCCCACCACCGTGGCGATGCCTGCAACCCCCCCGGGCGGAGGTGGCTGCAGTACGGAGCAGAACTCTGGACAGTTCCCCAGGCTTCTTCATTCAACTCTTTCTTGTGAAAAAGAATAATCTAGTAGCCAACAGTGTCGTGACTTTGTGGGGTTCCCCGACTGTAGACCTGTTTGGGACGTCCCTGAACTGCAGGCTCCTGCTTTACTGCTCCCCAGTCTTGGATCCTCAGGCTCAATGGCAAGATGCATTCCAACACCGGTGGGACAATATCAATGTTTACACCTTTCCCCTGTTTTGTTTGATGAGAAGGTGCTCAACAAGACAAGAGCATCCAACAACCTATCCATGACTCTCATAGGTCTGCTACGGTATCAAGCAGAGTGGTTCCCGGACCTTCTGCAATCCTGACGGAAATCCCTAGAGAACTCCCTCCACGACACGATCTACTCGAACAGACACACATTAACATCTTTTACAAACCAGTAACTAAGCTTGACTTCATGCCTGGAGACCATCCAGCACTTCCTCTTTCAGAAAGGTTTTTTGCAATAAGTTGCAAAGAGAATATCTGGATACCTGTGAAGATCTTTGACTTCAGTCTACCAGGCCAAATGGTCTGTCTTCTTTGGTTGGTGTCGTTGAAGGGGTATCTTTCCCCTTGATGCCACTATTCCAACAATAGTGGAGTTCCTCATTTACCTTCGGTAGGAAAAGCTTCTCTCGGTCTCGGCAGTGAAAGGCTACTGCTCTGCCTTGAGTCTCACTTTTAGACTGAAAGGAGTTGATATTTCCCCTTTGTTGGAGTTCTCTCCTCATACGAAGTTATGAGCTTAATTGCCCCCAGTCGGAAGTTAGACCTCCTCCATGGAACTTGGTTTGCATCCTTCAGTCTCTCAAGGGTGCTCCTTGCAAACCATTATGCCAGGCAACAGATCGCCACCTCACTTTGAAGGCTGTGTTCCTGCTCGCTTTGGCTTTGGCCAAGAGTCGGTGAACTTCATGGTCTTTCCTACGACGTTGCCCATTCTAGGGGATGGGGGAGGTAACACTCAGCCTTATTCCTGATTTTATTGCTAAGACTTAATATCCAGGAGTAGTGGATCCTAGATTTGGGCTCTTTCGGATTAGGAGTCTTTGTTCTCTAACCGATGATCCAGATCAACTTTTACTTTGTCCAGTGAGGAGTTTGAGGTATTACCTTAAAAAGACTGCAGGAGCTTGCCCCCGAGTATCAGTGCTTTTCGTAAGCATGGTGAAGGTCAAGAAGAGGATCACAAAAAATACCATCTCTTCTTGGATGCGCAAATTCATACATTTTATACTGAATCCTGATCCTCCTCCAACTCGACGGCCCAGAGCTCATGACGTTAGGGGCATTAGTACGTACCTAGCATTTAAAGGAAACTACCGTACTCACTGACGCAGGTCGTACAAGCGGGATTGTGGAAGCGTCAGACGACTCTCACCACCCACTACTGTACCTGCAAGACATGACCCACAGGAAAATGGAGACGTTCTCCATTGGTTCTGTGGTGGCTGCACAACAAGTGGTTTAAATACCTCAGGCTCCTTGATGGACAAGTAGCACATGGTTGAGGGCATAGGTTACCCGGTATTAGTCTTTAAAAATGTGTAAGAAAGACTGGCTCTTTCTTTCTTTCATCTTCCCCTCTTGGGGAACAACACCTATAGTCCTCTGCTAGCTAGCCTCACCTATCTGCAGGTAAAACCATTTCCCTTGTGTAACCCAGTATAGAAATAATACTTGTGTCCTCGTACCCCTTGCAAGGTGGGATTGAGTAAAGTCTTTGGTTGATTCTTAAGATTCTTATGGTTTCCGAGAACTCTTACCTAGGCCAGTCACATTGCTAGTATCACAAACACACAGATTACTCAGGCTGCTATCTGTGTATTGCATGAAGTAAGCAAGTTGTCAGGGTCCTTTCTGTTATATGCGGAGCACGTACGGGAAAACCCACGGTCAAATGCCTAACCAGTTGGTACGGACTTCCACCCTCCTGATGGGCAAGTCATCCCTATAAACAGGGGAAGGGTTTGTATTTAATGTCGGAACAAATGACAAATTTTATAGTCATTTGTATTGTACCTAACAATACAAACCTGTAGCTATTTATACAACTTATCCTGCCATCACCTGTCCCCCGAGAAGCTACCACCCCCTGCTAACTAGCGGAGCGATAGTTACACGTCGCTTAAAAGTTTATGGGTAGTCTTCCAGCTTTGCCAAAAGATAATCCCTATACAGCAATTAGCTACAGGTTTGTATCGTTTTGGAAAAAATCAAATTACTTTCAAATTTGTCATGTTGTACTCTTGGGACCTGGTGACTAGTTGCTCACGCCACAACTCTTTAATTATGAGCACGCTACAAGTGTGGGTGTAAATTGTGGTAATCTTCAGAAAGTTCACCATTATTAGTTACTTCCTACACAGAATATTAGTTTATATTTTCTGAATTCCAATGCTTACCTCTCGGTGTTGCCAGTTTTCTTAACTCTTAGCTGTTACTACCTTTCTGTACAACTCACAATATGTTACTTTGATGAACAATAATGATCACAACTGTACAAAACACAATTGCAAAGATACTCATACGAGATGATGCTGTTACGATTGCTGCTCGGAGAGTGGAAGAGTCTGAGGCTGTGAGCAAATCGGGGTTGCAAGCTATTGCGAGACAAAATGGGGTAAAAATCATCTGAACATGACATAAATACTGAATGGGGGACATATGGAATACAGCATAGCTAATTTCTATGCATTGCATGCTAGTCTCATTAGTACTTGTTCTCTAAAAATCTTTGGCTCGCAGATCGATGCAATACTTATAACCCAGTTCAAATTTGTAGTACAGTCAGCCCTCACTGTTACCTGGGGGTTAGGTAACAGAGACAGACTCGAAGAACGAGAATCCGTGAATACTTGCTGCCTAGGGTGGGATAATGCCTAATCCTACCAACTTACTGTCCATTGCCTACACACGGTCAATTAACACACTAAGTATTGTACAGCCTAATGTTGTTATTACTTAGTTTCTATGATAGTATAAGTATTTTGTAACTGAATGAACACATATCAGTAAGTGTGCAGTACATGTGCATATAGTATGTGTACACTACATACTGGACACGGTAAGGCTTTGGTAAAGTACAGTACATTACGTAACATCACAGTAGTCATTGGGACACTTAAAACAACAAAGACTGTTGTTCCTATCTAATATAACACTTGCTGATACTGTAGTGCATATTACTGTAATATATGTACAGTGGTATCACTACAATACAGATAACTGTACTGTAAGTGTTTGCTATTTTCGTTAGGACGACTCTCGCTGTTCTACAACTCATTGAACACATAGCTTACATTTATATACTGTAGAGTACAGTACTGTTCATGTAGTAATTTACGTACAGTACTGTACAGTGTAGTTAATAAACAATACCATACATAACTGTAATACTGTACTACACAATGTGTATACAATGATACTGCATTTAAGATTAACTAAGTGTCCATATTTTATACAAAGATTACTAATCATTTTCATACGAAGTTCTACGCTGTAGTCTTCAAGCATGACGCAACTCCTGATGTGTCGTCTTTTGCGCAGTACTGTAGAGAATCACACTCCTGTACAGTGTTTATATTTACCATGTACTGCACTGTAGATGTATGTACTGTACTACTGTATACAAATGCATCACTTTACACAAAAACGTGTTTCTGCTCGAAAAGGACTGAAGCGGGAGATGCACATGTGAGGAGAGACAATGCAAGACTGAGGTGGAGTCAGCTTGAGATGGGATGTTGAGCTGGGCAGAGAAGGAAATGGTGCAAAGTGAGTTGGGTGCAAAGGAGCATGGGCTGTTTGAAATCCTCCACTGCGAGAAGCAGTGGGAGTACTTCTCTTGAACCCGCAAACAAGTTATCTTTTATTTTAATAGGTTATATGGTTCTCTGTGTTGTAAACTCTCAAACTAGCGAAATCACGAAGAATGAATCGCGAAAAGTGAGGGTGCACTTTGTATCCTGATTGCTTGTATTGAAAGTCACTGATAACCTGAGGCACTACGTACTGTATTATGTGAGACAAAAGGTCAAGTAATATATCATTTGTGATAGAGGGTCAAATAATCTGTATATCATTTGTTATACGTTAAGATTATTTGCGATAGAGAGTCAAATTTGTATGTTATTTGTGACAGAGGGTCAAATACATTTTGTGACAGAGGATCAAATAATCTGTATCTTACAGTATCTGTTACTGATTGTCAGTGATCATATCCAGGTCAAGTACAGTACTGTGGTATTGGTTCCAACTATGATCTTGAATAAAATATTTCAATAAAAAAAATTGGCAGTCTTTATTAAAGCTGCCAACACATCTAGATTAAAGGAAATTATCTGTTGAATATCAGGATAGAAATTAAAAATGTTCGTAAGAATTTGCTATCTGCTCTCTAAAAGGGACTACAGTATTTACTTATCTATTATACTTTTCTCTTTATCTAATTTTTTTATGTTATTTTTTATTTTATATTTTACTTCTCTACTTCTTTTCTGTACAGGACTGCTTTCATCTCACTGAAGCCCTTTGGCATGTAGCATTCGGCTTATCCACCTAGAATTGCATGTTAGTTGAAGATTAATTATAGTTCAATACTTGAGAAATCAAGTTTGCCTTTATGACCTCCTTGTCCTTTGGATAACAAATTTGTTTATAAGGGAGGGACTACTGCATCCTAAAGCATGCATGCACATAAATACCTATTAATTTTATATATTTATTAGACAATAATAATAATAATAATACAAATCAATAGTCTCACCCTCTGTCCTTAATCTAATCATCAGCGGAACAGATTGTAAGACAAAGGGAAAATTGTCTTAGTGATATTTTGTTACATTAAGTCTTCTATACATAATGGTTCTCCATTGACGGAAAATTTAAGAGAAACATTTTAATTTTAATCCGCTATTGTTTATTGTGCTGATGTTCTGAATTGGACGTGCGCTGTATGTACAGTGGGTTCTTCAAGGCAAGCCATTTTATGACACTCACTCCTGTTGCTATTGTAACCAACAAGCGACGAGAAATTGTAGGAATAACAGCCACCATTCCCCTGCCAAGTTGGGAAGAAGAAAAAGATACAGTACTGTATTAGTAATTGGGCATTGTTGTTTTCAAGTCAAAGATTAATTTTAATGGCCCTTTAAAACATTTGTCCTATTAGGTGAATATGCAATACTAGCTTTTAGGTATTTTTTCTCTTGGAGTTTAATGTTTTCAAAATATCATTCAAGTAAAGAAACTACAGTATTGGCGGTTTAGTATCTTTAATTAAGCAATATTTTTAAGATTTGCATAAAGGATGAATTTAGAAATAATTATTTAAAAGGAAAACTAGTGATAATCTGGTTTTTGTGAAGAATGTAGTTTTCTCTTTTCAGTGAGAAAAACAATAATAAATTACGTTCAAGACAATAAACTATTATTAATTTGCCCTTCTCTCTTCAAAGTAAAATAGCTGAGGATGGTATAACTAGCTTCAACGTTAATCATAGTTTAGGTCAGGCTAAATTATCTCTCTCTCTCTCTCTCTCTCTCTCTCTCTCTCTCTCTCTCTCTCTCTCTGTATATACACATACATACATACACGCACAGAGGGACCTAGTAATTTCTAAAGTTTTTCACGTAACTAACCTAAGAAAACCTGCTGCAGCTTCCATTATAATCCAACTTGAGTGAAGCGTCAACACAAACTGCTACATCGAAAGTGCATTTATTGGTGTAGGTGATCCCATCTGTCCCACAGACAGGAGTGTAGGTGAAAGGACAATCCTTTCGACAGAACTCCCTGTTAGACATGTCTATATCTTCTGTTGTGACTGGGTTTGAGGGTTGGGACAAAGGCGAGGATGGTGATGTTGGAATAAAAGGTCCTATAGGGAAGAAGGGTCGCCTTGTTGTAGTGGTGAATGGTGTCCGAGAGGGATCTGTAACAGGTCAAGCATGAATTATTGCAATAGGTCTTTCCCGTTTATTCATAAGCTATGTGCTTTTAAGCACAGGCTTGTCGACAAGTAATAGAAAAACCGAGTATTTTTATTTTTGTTTCATACTAACCTTTCCAGAGTGCTTAAACTTCCTCAATGCCAGGTGTCTCTTATGTAGCATTTGCCTACAGATCTATCTTGCTTCACTTTCTGCCATTTATATGGTAACACTTATTGCAACTCAAGGATAGTTTGGAATTGCAAAAATTGAAAACAACTGATAGAATCGCATAGTCTTAATAGTTCATTATTTTTTATGTTTTCTGAATAGCTAGAAGGAAATCCACTTCCTCTGGGTCCACTGAAATTATTGTCTACTTATTTTTGTAAAACTCGAATATGTGGGCTTAAGCATGCCCCTCACTCCATGTACCTGTATGTGATTTGTAGAGACAATGATTGTAATTTGGAAGATGAAGTGTGAAGTATGTCAGGATTTTTCATGAAGAGAAATGTTATCTTTCTTGAAATATAAAGATAGAGAGGAGAAGAATATTTGTAGAAGAGCTGTAAAGGAATTAGGGAGATCAGGCACAGTACTACCTACTGTTTGTAAAATTTCAGTGTGGTTTGGTCTCTCACTTACGGGGGGTAAGTGAGAGACCAAAAATCACTCTCTTACCCTTTCAAAACCTACAATTTTAGGTTTTGTTTTTTAAATTTTACTAGTCCATCATTTGTTGCTTGAGAAATCCAAAATACAAGGATATCTACCCCCTCTGTTATTATATATAAGCCTTTTTTACTGTGCTTTCTCTTGCTACTAGCATTGAGAAGAAAAAACACTAAGACTGTTACATATTCAGAGCTGTGACTCAAGTAAAAGCAACTGAGAATAGATTTATGGGCAAAACGCATTCATGGAATTTTATTTACATTAATTAACTTATTTCTTGTTTTTGTGAAGGGGAATTGGTTTTTATTTATTGTTTCTGTGAAGGGGAATTTCACCAATTCCCCAAAGCTATTGATATCCCTCTCTCCAATGTACAATATTTTAGTACAAAGCATGTGAATATTGGAGAAAATTACTTGAAGTAAAGATAATTTTCATATAATTCAATACAGTACTGTATATCAATACTTATCCTATATTCATATACAGTATACATTCTACTACATCCCCACATCTAGTAGCACCATTGTACATAAATACTAATAGGGGACACCTGGTGGTAAGCAGGTGCAAGCCCTCTGGACAGACTAGTTTGGAATTCAGAGTAAACACTTTTTAGATTTATAGCACATGAGTATTTGGCAAGTTTTATTAGAAATTCTATTAGGAAAATTAGTTTGTCAAGTATGAAAACTTTCATTGTGAGTTGGCAATATTTGTATTATTAATGTCAGCAGTGATTGCTAAGCAAGGCTCAAAAGGAGGTATTGCTATTAAAGAATGAAAGATGATGGTGATGTTTATACTGTCCTAAGGAAATTTAACTGTATTTTTTAGAAGACCCCATTGTTTCTCCTTTTTAGTAACCGGTATATGATTGTTAAACCCACTACAGTACTCTTTAGAAAAGAAGCATATACCCTTCATGGTGTTTCGGGAGACAGCTTGTCATTTCTACAAATTTGTAGGTTTTCTTTTACTCTAGGTTGCTTTTATCCTGTAGGCTACAGCTGATTTGTCATGATTGTCCTTGCCATGTAAATTATTGGCTAACTATAGGTAGTAGGTTGGCCAAGGCACCAGCTATCCATTGAGATACTACCACTAGTGAGTTATTGGGTCCTTCTCTCTGGTTATGGCTCATTTTCCCTTTGCCTATATGTACACCTAATAGTCTTGCCTATTCTTTACATATTCTCCTCTATTCTCATACATCTGACAACGCTGAGATTACCTAGCAATTCTTCTTCGCTTAAGGGGTTAACTGCTGCACTGTAATTGTTCAGTGGTTACTCTCCTCATGGTAAGGGTAGAATAAACTCTTTAGCTATGGTAAGCAGCTCTTTTAGGAGAAGGACACTCCAAAATCCAACCATCGTTCTCTAGTCTTGGTTAGTGTCATAGCCTCTGTACTATGGCCTTCCACTTTCTTGGGTATAGTTCTCTTGCTTAAGTGCACACATTGACGCATGTATAGCATCCTGCTTTTCCAACTAGGGTTGTAGTTTAGTAAGTAACAACAACAACATCAACAACAACAACAACAATTAATAGTAATTAATAAATAGATCTTTGTGGTGTTCTTAGAAGAGAGAAAAAGTGGAACGGTTTTGTGTCTGAGAGAGAGAGAGAGAGAGAGAGAGAGAGTGAGAAAGCTGAATAAGGATTAATTCTAGCATCTTGACCAAACAGGATATGACTTACAGCATTCCCCTGATTTGATTTTGGTTATTGAAGGATCTGAGCAGGAAACTTTGTTGAAGTGGCACTCATTCACATACGTGACATCATCTGAACCACACACAGGATCGTATACTTTGTTGCAACTTAGAGGACACCGGCGACTAGGAGGAAGGTTGATTTCTTGACCTAATGGGTGAAAGAAGAAATAAGAAATAGGCTCAAATGCAAAATTAATGCTAAAGTAATTACAGTTACTGTAGGTAGTGAAGTGAAACATCGTAGTAACATGAGGCCCTTTTAGGTTTTACAGATGTATTTGTCATGAACATTAAAATGGTTAAAGGAAAGATAAATGAAATACATTGAGGAAAAAACTGTAGGATATTGGCAAGCTTGAAGTGTAGCTACGTGTTGGTAGTTTATTTTGCTATCATTCTATTTTTTTAAAAATCTTAGATTAAATTTTTTGTTAATAATTTACATATATAATTCATTTCAGAAATTTCAAATCAAGTTGCAAATTACTCCTTGAGTTAATCATCCCTATCTTTTAACAATCTTTTTTTGAAATTTGCTATCTTATATTAAATTATGCCTTATCCATAAAGGTAAAAGGCAAACATTGTATTCTTTAAATCATAGAATATTGATTTCACAGATTAATAAGGTTTTCATAAATATAGGCTATTACAGCTAACTGATATAATTAATATAAGTGCAATAGCTGCCACCCTTGGCATTATTACCCATCAACATCTGTTATTGTAAGTATGAGCTATCTCAATTCGCAACAAGCAAGCCAATGAACTTCTGTATGCTTCCACTAGTAACTTTGTCCTGACTTACCACAAGCGTCATCTTTGACCTTACGGAGATCAGGGTCTCTGCAGGCCACCGAATTGAAGGTGCACTCGTTAGAGTAGGTGACTCCGTCACTTCCACAGACAGGGAGGTATTCCCTGCTACAGCCAAAGGGGCATCGAGGGCGGCTGGGTGATACAGGGGGAAATGGGTTTGGGAAAGAATCCTGTTGAGGAAACAGCGAATTTCCACCGTCTGAGTTTGTATCTCCTGTAAAATATTTTGACATTTTAGTTATGGGTGATGCAATTTGAATGTGACTTTCATGTATCATCCTGTACATCTATCTTATAGTGTGTATGTAGTATGTAAGTAAATGGTACATTATATGTATGTACATGCAAGCTGTAAATATTAATGTGAATGATTCCTTTGAGCATTCCTTTTTCATGGTTTGGGGACAACATAGTTACCTAAAGAGGATTAAGTATTTTATCATCTAAACTGTTAGTCATTACACAATAATCTTTGGCATGCAAGCATAAACAATATTTTTGGAGACTGGCTGTACCTTAGGCCTATTAGTCTCAATGGGTATATTAGTATCAAGACATACATGAATGTGGGCACAGATTTACCAAGATAAACTATTGAAAGTCCCTGTGATCAGAACACACTTTCCATAAGTGCTTAGAAAAACTTTAGTAATTACCACAAAGACCAGATGACTGAAGAAATTCATATTCCTTTTTGTGACCTCCACTACATTTCTGATATAATACCCTGCCCTATGTCATTATTTGGTTCCCAGAGACCTGACGTAAGTCGATTATCTACGTAGTTTTGATTATTGCCTTATAAACTGACTTGTACTTTCTATATACACGTACTAGACATAAAAAAAGTACTTAATAGCCTGCTATGATTGTATAAAAACTAGATATCTACATTAATAAACTTCTATGAGAAATAGAGTACTGTACACCACTTCATTGTTTTTGCATGGGCGTAGAGACCAATGTAAGTTTGGTTAACACAATGTAACGTGGATTTTATTTTTGTGTTTAATGTTTATGGATAAGGGATGTAAGGGCAGAACTGATGTATGCCGAACCAATTAGAGAAAGGTATTACTGGACCATTTAATCACTTTAAGTACGACCATTTGTTCGTCCTTGTTTAGACTTCCATCTAATCGAATTTTGGCAAGTACCTCTCCATAGCTATTTCACCAAAATTTTTATCTTTAGATTACAATTCTTCATTTTCATCTCTAACCTAATCTTGCTAAAGTAATCTGAATCTAATCATCTGATTTTTATGGCCAATTAGCATTGGAAACTCAGCTAGGTACTTGCAATGTCTTCTCAGATTCACAAACCTTCATCCGAGTCAACCTTGGAAATACAGTATGTCGATATGAGTCTGTACTTGTTCAGATATAATTTAGTTTGGCCATTGGGGTTGGTTTACCTGAAAGCCTCTTTCAGAAGTGTTATAATTAGTTATGGCCCTTGATATTTTTATCTTAGGTAATATTAGTGAGCCATAATCTTTTTCTTGATATTCCGCAAGACAGTGTCAAAGAACCATAGCAGTTCTTAGTCTTTATGATTAGCATGATTGTTGGTTTTGAAGGTAGTCTTGTTCAACACAAATTTTACAACTGCAGCTGTGGGTATTTTCTCTCTAAATGGGAAGTTTGAAATAATTACATATTCGCATTAAGTATGTTTGGAAGTTATTGATGCATAGTGTGGTCAATATTGTGCGAGGCTAAATTCGAAAATAGGGGCTCTATTGATTAGCTAATCATATGTCATTCTTTCCTTTTAGGATTAGTTCTTATTGGCAATAATATACTTAATGGTTCTCATTATTTGTCAATTTTCAATATTAAACTTACCCGATAATCATGTAGCTGTCAACTCCGTTGCCCGACAGAATTCTATGGAGGGATACGCCAGCTATCACAATACTAGAAGGGGGTGTACTTACCAGCGCCACCTGTGGCCAGGTACTCAAGTACTTCTTGTTGACACCTCCTCAATTATTCCTCTGTCGTGCTTCCGGCAAGACGTTCTGGGATACGCTTATGTTCTTGGAGTATTTTCACGACTTTGGTGAAGTATTTCTCTTTGATTTCGGCTGTCGCTTTACTGGAAACTTCTATATTAGCTTAGTTAGCTTTTGGAATTAATTTGATTAATTATGGTGACGAAGAGAGTATGAACTCTCTTTCACCTTTAAATGGCCGACCCTTCCCTTAGACGGAAGTGTTGGTGTCTAAGAGAGTATAGACTCTCTTTCTTAATTTTGTAACAAAAGTTATAGATTTATTTTATATCTCTCCGCCTCTTATAGGCCTCTTCGATTAACTTCCTTTTATTATAAACTTATTAAAATTAATTTTTATATTTGTTTATATTCGACCTTCCTATAGTAGGCGGTCTTTTCTTGGTACCGAAGTTAATTAACATTGAGCCCGTCATTTCGGTTTTACCTGTTAACATATTATGCTATTTTAATGTCTTTGAAAGAATTTCTTTGATAGTCTAGTACTGTTTTCAAAGTTGAACTAACGTTTTGTTTTGTCTCTGCAGTTGTTGACGTTCAGAACGTTCAACTTGCACTCTATCGTTACGATAGAGAAAGAGTTTTCACGGTTTCACGTTGCAGTAAGAGTAACCGTGTCTAGCGTTTTGTTCATTCTTTCTTAACTTAATGGTTTTGATCCTAATAAAGGAACTTTTCATTTTGGGAAATATTTCAGTTTTTTCCTTTAACAATAATATGTTTTAACGATATATATGATTGGGCTCTTCTCTCAGGTTCTAAGTCAAGAGAGAGAGAGAGAGAGATAGAGACGGAGGGAGAAAGAGGAGAATAAACGTTTCATTCAAGCCTGCCAGGCGTACGAATAACGTTGTTATCGTTTTTACTCTTCTCCCTAGTCTCTTTAGGGGAAGAAGGTAAACGTTTCTAGAGTGATCTAGTGTTTAGTCTCTTTCCAGCCACTGAATTATTTATCTTTCATTAGATTTTTCTGTTACATTGTAATTCTGTTTTTCGCAATTACTAACTTTTGAGAAAGGATAGAATTGCGTGTTTCAGGTACAAACCACTTAAAGTTTCGAGTTCAGTGAAATAAGTGCAAACAGAAAATCAAAGTGATAAGTGATTAGCGCAAAGTTCAGTGTTGTGCGTGAGGGTACTTCTGTGCGCGCCAGTCGTCCTCCCAGTCCGGGACCTCTTGCAAGCTCCCAAGCCCAGGGGAGAAGCAATGTCGAAGGGCAGAAGGGTTCAGCAGGCCTTGATCGGCGCACAGAAGTATCCTCGGTGGTTGTGGGCGTGTCTTACCGAGACCGTCACTCCCACCCGCAGACGATTGAGCCCTTATTTTGCTCGTCTGCAGAAGAAATTTAGGGGAGAAAACGCTGGTCTCAGGTCTCAAGACCTCTTAAACGTAAAGTCCAGACCTATGCCAGACGTACGAAGTTAGAGTTCAACAACCCGGATGCAGTCATTGGGTTAGCTCTGACTCTCCTCAGTCATCAGTTGAATGCACTCCGCCTAAGAGGAGTAAGGTTCTGCCACAACAGAGCTCGACTGTTAGGCTTTACCTCAGCCTACTGTAGTTTCTGCCGACCCCAAGTGGACTCTACTACAGTCCATGCAAGCACTGCTTTCGGACTTGATGCGTGAGTGTCGGGCTGAGAGTGTTGCGCCTCCGCCTCCGCCTACACTCCCTCCGCCTGCGCTCGCTCCGCCTGATCGCAGTTCCACCTGCCAGGCGTACGATGTTGAGCCACGTTCTGAGTTTGCTGTTCCCAGTGGTGTTCAGCCTCCGCCTTCCTTAAGGCAACTTTTACAATGGGATCAGGAGGATTATACCTCTCTTCCTCCACCTCCACTTGCTGCTCCACCAGTGATGCAACACTCGGTTGAGGTACAACAACCTCTCCCGTCCATGAGTCAGTCTCCTCAGCTCTCGCTGCAGCGAGCTCAACCCTCCTCAAGGCAAGCACCTCAACACCTTAGCCTTGCGCCTCAGCTCTCAGCTCACACCGCAGGAACCTCAACTCGTTCCTCAGGAACTTGCTACTGCGCATCCGCCAACCACTCAGCAAGCGCAACCCTTGAGTTCAGCCACTCATGCCAGGAGTCAGCCTCCTCCACCCATGAGCCTACCTTCTGCTGATCAGCCTTTGCAGACTGAGCCTCAGGTGTTCCCTCAACAGAGTCTTGAAGAGGAAACCACAACTATTGTTGTTCCAGCTCGTTCTGACTCTGCTGTTCAGCATACCTTACCTCCATTTTCAAACCTATGATAATGGAGGTTATTTGTATTACTTATAAAAATATATTTGTATTCCTGGCAATATATTTTTAACAATATCGCAAAATATGGCAAAAATATGAATCATGAGTTATGAATGTAAGGTATATATTATGTTGATATTAAAACCCCATGCAAGCATGCATAAAGCACTCTAGCACTGGTCATGGAATTTCTGAGAAATGTTAAACGCCATGCACACGCTCTGCTTACCTTACATGCTCTGCTCACAGCATGCTCTGCATACTACATGCTCTGCATACAGCATGCTCTGCATTCAGCATGCTCTGCATACAACATGCTCTACATACAGCATGCTCTGCATACAGCATGCTCTGCATACAACATGCTCTGCACACAGCATGCTCTGCATTCAGCATGCTCTGCATACAACATGCTCTGCATACAGCATGCTCTGCATTCAGCATGCTCTGCATACAACATGCTCTACATACAGCATGCTCTGCATACAGCATACTCTGCATACAACATGCTCTGCATACCTTACCGCATGCTTCTCAGTCACACATCTTTGGTTGTTGCCAACTCACTAGACTGTCAAGCAGTTTCATAACGTTGCCTTCTAGTCTGCTGCTTTTGCACCAGTGAACCCTCACTGAGAGAACTTAGCTTTTCTAGGATATGGTCCCTGTAGATGAGAAAGTTCTTTTCTCCCTCCTTCTGATATTCCCTTGAGGACTCTGTCATTTGGAGGGAGCCTTTAGCTGCATAGCCTCCTATGGACTTTTATTTAAGCATAACATGCTTCCAGGGAAGGTAATGGTTCCACATCAGTCGCTAATCCCGTCTGTTACCACACCTGCTCCCATAGACCTTGAGCTGTGTTACAAGACATGCAGTCCAAGCTTAGTCCTTGTTAGAGGATTTTTTGTTTACGGAGTCAATGTGTCACGGGGAAGACGTTCAACAACCAACAGAAGTGACTTGTTGTGACGCAGTGCGGCAACCTCAGCAACCCGATAAGGAGTTTGTCTGTACGACCCAGACAGCCTAGACAGATTCGGGTTGTCACTGTACTTCCTCGCTTGCCCATGATTGACAGTTCACAGACTGTGCAGCAGTACCATGATCTTGTGTCCGGCTCCGTCAGACGACTGGCTTTTAAGAGCTCCCACAAGTCGTCGCTGTCTGGAGATTTTCAAATGGACTATGGATCTGACCAAGGAACTGGGCCTCCTGGTCAATTTTGAGGAGTCTCAGCTCGTCCCATCCCAGACCATTGTCTCCTTGGGTATGGATCTTCAGAGTCGAGCTTTTCGGACTTTTCCGTCGGCCCCAAGGATCTTCCAAGCCCTAGAATGCATCCAGAGCATGCTGAGAAGGAACCGATGCTCAGTCAGGTAGTGGATGAGTCTAACAGGGACACTTTCATCGCTGGCCCTGTTCATCGTGTTAGGGAGACTCCACCTCCCCCCCCTTCAGTATCATCTAGCTGCTCACTGGATAAAGGACATGACGCTAGAGACGGTCTCAGTCCTGTTTCCGAAGAGAGGAGGTCTTCTCTCGCGTGGTGTAAGAACAGCTTTCTTCTCAAGGAAGTCTACCTTTGGCTGTTCAGAAACACAACCGCCGTCTCCTCTCGGACGCATCAGACACGGGCTGGGGTGCGACTTTGGACGGACAAGAATGCTCGGGAACTTGGAATCAGGAGCAAAGGACACTTCACATCAATTGCAAGGAGTTGTTGGCGGTTATTCTGGCCTTGATAAACTTCAAGTCCCTCCAGCTTAACAAAGTGGTGGAGGTGGACTCTGACAACACCACAGCCCTGGCTTATATCTTCAAGCAGGGAGGGACTCTTTCGTGGAAGTTGTTCTAGATCGCAAGGGACCTACTCATCTGGTCTAAAGATCGAAAGCTAACTGGTAACGAGGTTCATTCAGGGCGGTATGAATGTCATGGCAGATCACCTCAGACGGAAGGGTCAGGTCATCCCCACAGAGTGGACCCTTCTCTAGAATGTTTGCAGCAGACTTTGGGCCCTGTGGGGTCAGCCAACCATAGATCTGTTCACTACCTCGATAACCTAGAGACTCCTGTTGTATTGTTCTCCGATTCCAGACCCAGCAGCAGTTCACGTGGATGCTTTTCTGCTGGATTGGTTCCATCTCGACCTGTATGCATTCCCGCCGTTCAAGATTGTCAACAGGGTACTTCAGAAGTTCTCCTCTCACAAAGGGACACGGCTGACGTTGGTTGGCTCCGCTCTGGCCCGCGAGAGAATGGTTCTTAGAGGTACTGCAATGGCTGGTCGACATTCCCAGGACTCTTCCTCTAGGAGTGAACCTTCTAAGTCTACCTCACGTAAAGAAGGTACACCAATCCTCCACGCTCTTCGTCTGACTGCCTTCAGACTTTCGAAAGACTCTCAAGAGCTAGGGGCTTTTCGAAGGAAGCAGCCAGAGCGATTGCCAAAGCAAGGAGAACATCCACTCTCAGTATCTATCAGTCTATAGGGGAAGTCTTCCGTAGCTGGTACAAGACCAATGCAGTTTCCTCAACCAGTACCACTGTAACCCAGATTGCTGACTTCCTGTTATATCTAAGGAAAGTAAGATCCCTTTCAGCTCCTACGATCAAGGGTTACAGAAGTATGTTGGCAGCGGTTTTCCGCCACAGAGGCTTGGATCTTTCCACCAACAAAGATCTACAGGACCTCCCTAGGTCTTTTGAGACCTCAAAGGAACGTCGGTTGTCCACTCCAGGCTGGAATCTAGACGTGGTCCTAAGGTTCCTTATGTCATCAAGATTTGAACCTCTCCAATCAGCCTCTTTTTAGGACCTCACATTAAAAACTCTTTTCCTCGTGTGCTTGACAACAGCTAAAAGAGTAAGTGAGATCCACGCCTTCAGCAGGATCATTGTTTTCACATCTGAAACGGCTACATGTTCCTTGCAGCTCGGTTTTTGCTAATCGAGCTTCCTTCACGTCCTTGGCCTAAGTCGTTCGAGATCCCAAGCCTGTCCAACTTGGTGGGGAATGGTCTGAAGAGAGTACTTTGCCCAGTTAGAGCTCTTAGGTACTATCTAAAAAGGTCTTAACCTTTACAAGGACAATCAGAAGCCTTATAGTGTGCTATCAAGAAACCTTCTTTTCCAAGTTCTAAGAACTCAGTTTCTTACTATTCAGGCTTCTGATTAGAGAAACACATTCTCATCTGAAGGAAGAAGACCTTGCTTTGCTGAAGGTAAGGACACATGAAGTGGGAGCTGTGGCTACTTCAGTGGCCTTCAAACAGAGCCATTCTCTGCAGAGTGTTATGGATGCAACCTATTGGAGAAGCAAGTCAGTGTTCGCATCATTCTATCTCAAAGATGTCCAGTCTCTTTACGAGTACTGCTACACCCTGGGACCATTCGTAGCAACGAATGCAGTAGTAGGCGAGGGCTCAGCCACTACATTCCCATAATCCCATAACCTTTTAACCTTTCTCTTGAATACTTTTTATGGGTTGTACGGTCGGCTAAGAAGCCTTCCACATCCTTGTTGATTTGGCGGGTGGTCAATTCTTTCTTGAGAAGCGCCGAGGTTAAAGGTTGTGATGAGGTCCTTTAGTATGGGTTGCAGCCCTGTATACTTTAGCACCTTTGAGTTGATTCAGCCTCCCAAGAGGAACGCTGCGCTCAGTAAGGAAGACGATCTTATTAAAGGCAGAGTAACGGTTCAAGTCGACTTCCTTACCAGGTACTTATTATTTCATTGTTATTGTGGATAACTGATTATATGAAATACGGGATACTTAGCTATCCTTTAATCTTGTACACTGGTTTTCACCCACCCCCCTGGGTGTGAATCAGCTACATGATTATCGGGTAAGTTTAATATTGAAAAATGTTATTTTTATTAGTAAAATAAATTTTTGAATATACTTACCCGATAATCATGATTTAATCGACCCTCCCTTCCTCCCCATAGAGAACCAGTGGACCGAGGAATAATTGAGGAGGTGTCAACAAGAAGTACTTGAGTACCTGGCCACAGGTGGCGCTGGTAAGTACACCCCCTTCTAGTATTGTGATAGCTGGCGTATCCCTCCATAGAATTCTGTCGGGCAACGGAGTTGACAGCTACATGATTATCGGGTAAGTATATTCAAAAATTTATTTTACTAATAAAAATAACATTACTTGGGGCTGTCCTTGATTCTAAGCTTTCTCTATCTGTGGTATTCAAGAATGTTACTTTATTCAGTCTAGCAGAATTTATACAATAGGACACAGCTTATTATTATTATTGTGATAATGATATAACACACAAATGGTTCAGTTTTTTCTACTTTAATGATTGTATTTTTCTCCTATCAAGTTGAGAACAGGCACTTAGAACCTTAACTTCAGGTTGGACTTTCAGTAAGGGCTAATATCCATTGGTACCTGATTCTTAAAACTATGATTAAAACCATATTAACAAGATTCAATGCTTAGACTATTTCTTATGAAGTTCATATTAAAAGAAAACGTTTGTTCTTGGCATAGGTAAGCTTGTACTTCCTTGGCTAGTGCAGGCTACTCCTTTTGCAGTATTCTCTTGCGGGTACTGTTTTCACACAAATGGGTACCAACATTTTTCTTTATTTATCACAGTGCTGTGATTATTTCTTATTTTCCCTGTAATGTTGTTGATAGTTAAGATATAAATTGAAGAAAGACTATGGTCTTGCAGATTGTGATGCCAGATTGCATAAACATACTGTATAACTGACTAAAGTCGTTTGAAGGGAGACGTTCTCCTTGATATATATAACTTGTATGTCTTCCTTGATATATATAACTCGTACATTTTTCAGTTACTAGCTATTTAACATATATATCTTGAGTACAGTATTAAAACATTCTTCATATTTATTATCTGAATGTCTATAGCCTACTTCATTATCATTCTCTTATTTTGGTTCTATCACTCTTGCTTCATGTAAGCACATCCTGAATTTTGGAAAATATCATGGAAAGTTAATGGTGCTTTCCTACAAAAATATGTTGGTAACATGAATGATAAGAATTAAATTAGATAGCACAAATATTGCCTGCAAGTTTATAGATGTTGCATCAGGGCTTTTATGTAATATGGTGCTGTAATACTGGTGTCAATAGTTTTCACACTTCTCAACTTCATCCACAAAAAAAGGGTAACTATTCATCTCCCTCAATGTTCTAAAAGTATGTGTATATGATGATGATCATCATCATCCGCTATAATAAGTCCACTGCTGGAGAAAGCCCCAGACATGCCCTTCCAAAGTCAGTCCATACCTGCAAATTTTTTAAGTCGTCAATTCGTCTTCGCTTCCTTCCCCTGTTTCGTTTGCAATCTCTAGGAACCCATTCTATTTTTCTTGGTGGTTATCTATTATCTATCATTCACATTGTATGTCATGCCCATGTCCATTTCTTTTTCTAACATGTTAGAATATCCTCTAGTTTAGTTTGCATTCGTATCCATGTTGCTCTTTTTTCTGTCCCTTAGTTTTATTCCCATCATTCTTTCCATAGCTTTTTGAGTTGTAACTAGCTCAAGTGTCTAAGTCTTTAGTGTGGCTCCAAGTTTCTGATGCATAAGTTAATACTGGCAGAACCATCTCACTAAATACTTATCATTTTAGAGAACGGGGATTATGACTTTTCATAATCACATTTTGTTTACCAAAACCTCTCCATCCCCTTCCTATCCTTGTTTTAATTTTAGACCCGTGTCCTGGTGATACACTTACTGTCATACTTAGCCTAATTACATATATTCATTAACAATTTCTGGAGGCTCATCCATAACTCTTATTCATTGTCTCTGCATTTTCATTGAACATTATCTTAGTTTTACACACAAACTTTTTCTGTCCTACATTTCTGCTTTCTCTGTTCAATTTTTGCAATTCCACCCATGACACACTAAACATAACTATATCCTCTGCAAATCTGAGGTTGGTAAGGTATTCCTATTGATATTAATTCCTACATTTTCCCCATCTAAATTTTTAAAAACTTCTAGACATGCTGTGATTAATTTAGGAAAGATGGGGTCTCACTATCTGACTCCTTTCTCAATTGGAATTTTTTCACTATCTTTATATAGTGTTAGGATTGCTGTACTTCCTGTATAGCTATCTTCAAGGTTCTAACATAAGATTAATCTATTCCTTGTCTTTGAAAGGCTTTCATTACTGCTGCTGAGGTTTTTACAGAATCAAAAGCTTTCTCATAGTCTATAAATGTCATACATAGTGGTTTGTTATACTATGTTGATTTTTTCATTAGCTGGTTACTTTATGAATACCCACTTCCAAAGCCTGCCTACTATCTTGGTAGATTAAAGTTTAGGTGTCTTTCTATTCGGCCTAATACGATCTTTGTAAATATTTTTTATATTACGGTGAATAAACTTATTGGGTGGTAATTTTTCATGTCTTTTGTGTCTCCCTTTTTGTGAATCAGTATAATGATAAAGTTTTTCCAAGCTGTTTGCTTTACAACATTCTTCCACGCATTTTGTGTAAAGTTCAGTCAGTTTTACTATTATGAAATCTCCTCCATCTATTATTATATCAATTGTTAAGACATATTCTACGGCTTTGCTTCTTTTCATGCCTTTTAATGTTTTTTTTATTACTTCTCCTACTTTTAGGCTTGGTACCGGCTCAGGTGTTTTCATTATTTCTGTTGGCAAAGGTATTTCTTATATCACTTCAGTATAGCATTGTATAGCAATCCTCTGTAATTTTATCACTGCAACTCTATTGTTGATATTTCCATATTCACCCTTTAAAGCAAACTACTGTTGGTGCCTGTTCCAAGTCTTCTTTTCATCAATTTGGTGTTCTTCCTTTCTATAGTGTTTTCTCAGTTTTAGTCTGTGTTTACTAATGTTTTGGGATCTTAGTTTGATTATTGCTTTAGATAGTTTCGCACATTTATATCATCTCTTGGATTTTACCCTCATTTCCAATCTTTTTTTTTTATATTTTTTTGGGTTTTTGTTTTTTTTCTGATAGTTTTCCGAGATTTTGTTTAGAAAATTTTCCACCTAGCCATTATGCTAATAACAATAAAAATTTTGTTTAAATCACTGTTCCTTTCTTCTTTACTTGCTTCCATTTCATCATGTAGCTGGGAGTACCTATTTTGTATTTCTAAACTAAACTCGTGTTAAACACTTACATATTTAACTAAATTGACTTTTTTCACAGAGGAAAAAACTCTATTTCGTTTTTCGTTTCTCCATGTGAGCTTCTCCATGTCCATTTTCTATGTTCCTTTTTATATAAAAAAGGTGTTCATTATTTTATAATGGTTGCTTTCACCAAAT
Organism: Palaemon carinicauda; assembly: GCF_036898095.1. Classification (NCBI taxonomy): domain Eukaryota; kingdom Metazoa; phylum Arthropoda; class Malacostraca; order Decapoda; family Palaemonidae; genus Palaemon; species Palaemon carinicauda. The sequence continues at coordinate 38,866,170 of NC_090754.1, read as the reverse complement.
TCTGTCATTTTTAGTGCCTACGCCAAATTTACCTACTGCTGATTCTCCTCTTCTTTTGACCTGCTTTTTCATTGATATCGCTCAAACCAAATGCAAATTGAGTCTTAATAATCTTTATAAAAGTATCTTTCTTCCTCTGTCTGGGATGTTGTTGGCGCATAAGTTTGAACGATCTTCAGGTTATACTTATTATTATTATTATTATTACTATCCAAGCTACAACCCTAGTTGGAAAAGCAAGATGCTATAAGCCCAGGGGCTCCAACAGGGAAAAATAGCCCAGTGAGGAAAGGAAATAAGGAAATAAATAAATGAAGAGAACAAATTAACAATAAATCATTCTAAAATAAGTAACAACGTCAAAACAGACATGTCATATATAAACTATTAACAACAACAAAAACAAATATGCCATAAATAAACTATAAAAAGACTCATGTCCGCCTGGTCAACAAAAAAGCATTTGCTCCAACTTTGAACTTTTGAAGTTCTACTTAGTTTGATTATTAATCTTGCTATTCTATCACTATTAATACAAAATTCTTCAAATTACCTGCAAGATTTTTATTAATAAGAAAACCAGCTCCGTTTTCTTTGTTCCTATCATGTCCTCTGAAGCAAAATATATGGCCTACTTTTAACTCTATATCAGACTCCCCAGTTCTTCTAATTTCACTCAATCCTATTATATCCCGATTCATATCTTTGAGCTCTTCTAATAACACAGCAAGATCTTCTCTAGACAGGGTCCTGACGTTCTATGTTGAAAGGTTCAGTTTCCAAAGGTAGTCTGTTCTAATCCAGAGATTTTTAGCACACCCTGCAGAGAGATGTAACTGGCCGCCATTTTGGGCAATTGTTCCACTGCCGCTAGGGACTGGGTCCGAGAGTCGAGACGGGGTTGTGATATACATGTCTGGGGTTTGGCCCGTTTTCATCACCACGCTAACCACTGCAGATTTGTGATGCTAGGAGAGTTGGATCTGATCACTCACAGCAAACCAGCCTAGTATGGGTGGCCATGACTCATATTTTACTTGCTTTGCTAGTCATGGTGATGTGCAAACCCTTTCACCTCGTTAAAGTACCCCGATATATGTATATTCAAATAAGTCATATATTATACTCCTTTCGATATCTGGATTCTCTCTACCTCGGGATCAGAGACCCAGGAATCATCATCATCATCACCATGTCCTCCAACGCCTATTGACGCAAAGGGCCTCGGTTAGATTTTGTCAGTCGTCTCTGTCTCGAGCTTTTAATTCAATACCTCTCCATTCATCATCTCCTATTTCGCGCTTTATCGTCCTAAGCCATGTAGACCTGGGTCTTTCAATTCTTCTAGTGCCTTGTGGAGCCCAGTTAAACGTTTGGTTAACTAATTTCTTTTGGGAAGTGTGAAGAGCATGACCAAACCATCTCCATCTACCCCCTCATCATGATCTCATCCACATATGGTACTCGAATAATCTCTCTTGTAGTTTCATTTCTAATCCTATCCTGTCATTTAACTCCCAATATCCATCTGAGTGATTTATTCTCAAATCTAAATCTATTGGAGATTGTTTCATTGTCATACCATGACTCATGTCCATAGAGTAACACTGATCTCACTAAACTAATATATAGACTGATTTTAATATGAAATTTTAGGCGATTTGATTTCCAAACGTTATTTAACCTAGCCATTGTCTGATTTGCTTTTTTCAATCTTTCACTAAATTCTAATTCTAAAGACCCTGTATATTATTAGCTAAGCTACAACCCTAGTTGGAAAAGCAAGATGCTACAAGCCCAAGGGCTCCAGTGGGGTAAAAATGGCCCAGTGAGGAAAGGAAATAAGGAAATAAATAAACGATATGAGAAACAATTAATAAAATATTATAAAAATAGTAACAACATCAAGACAGATATGTCATATATAAACTATAAAAAGGCTTATGTCAGACTTATGTTATATGAGACAAATTTTGCATATTTAGACATGCATTTCATATTCATATATGCTATATATTATACTCTTCTTAATATCTAGATTCTCTCTACCTCGGGATCAGATACCCAAGAGGGAATAAAGAAGCTATTATCTTTGAGTTGATTCCCCCTTAAAGAAAGAAAATATGCAAAATTTATCTCGTGTAACATAAGTCTGACAAAAGTCATTTTATAGTTTATATATGACACATCTGTTTTGATGTTGTTATTGTTTTCAAAATATCTTATCATTTTTTTCTCATCGGTTATTTATTTCCTTATTTCCTTTCCTCACTGGGCTATTTTTTCCCATTGGAGCCCTTGGGCTTATATCATCTTGCTTTTCCAACTACGGTTGTAGCTTAGCTAATATATATATATATATATATATATATATATATATATATATATATATATATATATATATATATATATATATATTGTGGGAGGTTGGGCTGTGGCACCCTAGCAGTACCAGCTGAACTCGGCTGAGTCCCTGGTTAGGCTGGAGGAACATAGAGAGTAGAGGTCCCCTTTTTTGTTTTGTTCTTGTTGATGTCGGCTACCCCCCAAAATTGGGGGAAGTGCCTTTGGTATATGGATATGGATATATATATATATGAGAGAGAGAGAGAGAGAGAGAGAGAGAGAGATACAAATATATCTATTTACAAATGCTTCTCTGAAAGCGCAGACGGTCGCGTTGTGCCTCCTAAGGAAGTCGTCGTCACTGTGATAATAAATGTGATGCAAAAATTATTGGTCTGTTGAGATGCCTTTATTCCTCTGTTGCTTGAATTTCCTGGAAAACTGCTTTCTGGAAAATTTTGGTCGTCCAAGTGCATCTCCGTCTAGCTGCCTAGCATCTCTCTCTCTCTCTCTCTCTCTCTCTCTCTCTCTCTCTCTCTCTCTCTGTCTCTCTCTCTCTCTCTCTCTCGTCGAGTCTATAGAGCAACGATAACATTTTTCTTTCGATTCTAGAGTATTTTTTTAAAGTCAATTTAATCATAGTTTATACTTTTCAAAATCCCCCTTCTTTTAATGAAATATAGAGATGTGTCGAAATGGTTGTAAAAATGGAAGATAAAAGAGTTCTATTCACAGTAGTTCACACACACATACATACATATATATATATATATATATATATATATATATATATATATATATATATATATATATATATATATATATATATATATATGGTTTTTTATGTGGGTAAAGCAGAACGAAATATAAAAAAAGAGAGTTCCACAAGTAAATTAATATGAGCTAGAATATATCATATGTAATAAAGACCAAGTGTCTGGCTATATATATATATATATATATATATATATATATATATATATATATATATATATATATATATATCTTTACGGTCACGCTCTGCTCTCCCATCCCTCGGATTTGTGAGAGGGAGTAGTAATACCCTGATGAAAGGGTGTTGCGCGTGTGTGCATATCTATTTAAATAATTAGCCATCATTTTTTACCCATCACATACACTTGCAAGGATATATTTCTGTAAGTGTTTATAGTCTTTCACAAGTCTATCCTCATTTTATCGTTTCTTAATTGAAAGAAAAGTATTTGATCTACTTTGTATGGTTATAGAGGCGGTATCGGTCTATGGCACCTATGCTCGTGCGGAAGGGTTGGTAGGCGTGGGAAAATTCAAGGAGAAACCCTTATACCATTCAGCATTATGTAGAAGTATTCTCCATGGCGTGTCTAGTCGTTACAGCAAGTGATCTTCGTAACCAAATAAAATCTAGGTGAAAGTTGCCACCTCAATGAGATTATGGTAATACCGATGTCCTTCATTATACCCATTAAACCGGGTCTCGAAGCATCACTTCCCTCTACGGTAAGGCCGTGGAATTATATGCCTGTTCTATATCCTAATTCTGACAGGTGGACTCGATTTTCAGTACTTAAGACATGTTAATTTTGTAACTAGAATAACTAAGTAATCCTTGTCAAACTTGGCCTTTAATTACAAAGTTAAAGGTGATTCCTATCAGTAAATATATTCCATGACGCTGATGCCTTGCATGTACAGTTGGAGACACGAATTCCTGGTACACCTCGCTCTGAAGAAATGCACCCAACCACACCCATACTACACAGCGAGTTCCGTGTTTAGGCCCGACCATTAACACTCTCATCTTTTCCTTTGGTTACTCGCCGCGAAGTAAAGGTGTAACAGGGTGCCCTTCTTCGGAGAGAGGTGTAGGCTACTATGGTCAATTCTTTTTAGCGAGGCAGATTTGCACCGACTCGCAGGGGTGCCCTTTTAGCTCGGAAACGTTTCCTGCTCACTGATTGGTTGGACAAGATAATTCTAACCAATCTGGTAGCAGAAAACCTTTTCCGAGCCAAAAGGGCACCGCTGCGAGTTGGTGCAAATGCGTCTCATTAAAAAGAATTGACTTTCGGGACTCCTGTGTCCCA
>NC_090754.1:38851737-38856737 GCF_036898095.1 Palaemon carinicauda | reverse complement strand
AAAGTCGAATAGAACATTGAGTCCTTCAGTGAAAAGTCGAATAGAACATTGAGTCCTTCAGTAAAAAGTCGAATAGAACATTGAGTCCTTCAGTAAAAAGTCGAATAGAACATTGGGTCCTTCAGTGAAAAGTTGAACAAAACATTGAGTCCTTCAGTAAAAAGTCGAATAGAATATTGAGTCCTTCAGTAAAAAGTCGAATAGAACATTGGGTCGTTCAGTGAAAAGTCGAATAGAACATTGAGTCCCTCGGTGAAAAGTCGAATAGAACATTGAGTCCCTCGGTGAAAAGTTGAATAGAACATTGAGTCCTTCAGTGAAAAGTCGAATAGAACATTGGGTCCTTCAGTGAAAAGTTGAACAAAACATTGAGTCCTTCAGTGAAAAGTTGAATAGAACGTTGAGTCCCTCGGTGAAAAGTCGAATAGAACATTGAGTCCTTCAGTGAAAAGTCGAATAGAACATTGAGTCCTTCAGTAAAAAGTCGAATAGAATATTGAGTCCTTCAGTAAAAAGTCGAATAGAACATTGAGTCCTTCAGTAAAAAGTCGAATAGAACATTGGGTCCTTCAGTAAAAAGTCTAATAGAATATTGAGTCCTTCAGTAAAAAGTCGAATAGAACATTGAGTCCTTCAGAAAAAAGTCGAATAGAACATTGAGTCCTTCAGTAAAAAGTCGAATAGAACATTGGGTCCTTCAGTGAAAAGTTGAACAAAACATTGAGTCCTTCAGTAAAAAGTTGAATAGAATGTTGAGTCCTTCAGTAAAAAGTCGAATAGAACATTGAGTCCTTCAGTAAAAAGTCGAATAGAACATTGAGTCCTTCAGTAAAAAGTCGAATAGAACATTGGGTCCTTCAGTGAAAAGTTGAACAAAACATTGAGTCCTTCAGTGAAAAGTTGAACAAAACATTGAGTCCTTCAGTGATAAGTCGAATAGAACATTGAGTCCTCCAGTAAAAAGTCGAATAGAATATTGTGTCCCTCGGTGAAAAGTCGGATAGAACATTGAGTCCTTCAGTGATAAGTCGAATAGAACATTGAGTCCTTCAGTGAAAAGTTGAACAAAACATTGAGTCCTTTGGTGAAAAGTTGAATAGAACGTTGAGTCCCCTGGGGAAAAGTCGAATAGAACATTGAGTCCTTCAGTGAAAAGTCGAATAAAATATTGAATCCCTCAGTGAAAAGTCGAATGGAACATTGAGTCCTTCAGTAAAAAGTCGAATAGAACATTGAGTCCTCCAGTAAAAAGTCGAATAGAATATTGAGTCCCTCGGTGAAAAGTCGCATAGAACATTGAGTCCTTCAGTGATAAGTCGAATAGAACATTGAGTCCTTTGGTGAAAAGCCGAATAGAACATTGAGTCCCTCGGTGAAAAGTCGAATAGAACATTGAGTCCTTCAGTGAAAAGTCGAATAGAACATTGAGGCCCTCGGTGAAAAGTTGAATAGAACCTTGATTCCTTCAGTGAAAAGTTGAATAGAACATTGAGTCTTTCAGTGAAAAGTCGAATAGAACATTGAGTACTTCAGTGAAATGTCGAATAGAATATTGAGTCCCTCGGTGAAAAGTCAAATAGAACATTGTGTCCTTCAGTGATAAGTCGAATAGAACATTGAGTCCCTCAGTGAAAAGTCGAATAGGACCTTGAGTCCTTCAGTGAAAAGTCAAATAGAACATTGAGTCTTTCAGTGAAAAGTCGAATAGAACATTGAGTCCCTCGGTGAAAAGTCGAATAGAACCTTGAGTCCTTCAGTAAAAAGTCGAATAGAACATTGAGTCTTACAGTGAAAAGTCGAATAGAACATTGAGTCCTTCAGTGAAAAGTCGAATAGAACAATGAGTCCCTCGGTGAAAATTCGAATAGAATATTGAGTCCTTCAGTGAAAAGTCGAATAGAACATTGAGTCCCTCGGTGAAAAGTCGAATAGAACATTGAGTCCTTCAGTGAAAAGTCGAATAGAACATTGAGTCCTTCAGTGAAAAGTCGAATAGAATATTGAGTCCTTCAGTGAAAAGTCGAATAGAATATTAAGTCCCTCGGTGAAAAGTCGAATAGAACATTGAGTCCTTCAGTGATAAGTCGAATAGAATATTGAGTCCTTCAGTGAAAAGTCGAATAGAATATTGAGTCCTTCAATGAAAAGTCGAATAGAATATTGAGTCCTTCAGTGAAAAGTCGAATAGAATATTGAGTCCTTCGGTGAAAAGTCGAATAGAACATTGAGTCCTACAGTGAAAAGTCGAATAGAACATTGAGGCCTTCAGTGAAAAGTCGAATAGAACATCGAGTCCTTCAGTGAAAAGTCGAATAGAACATTGAGTCCTTCAGTGAAAAGTCAAATAGAACATTGAGTCCTACAGTGAAAAGTCGAATAGAACATTGAGGCCTTCAGTGAAAAGTCGAATAGAACATTGAGTCCTTCAGTGAAAAGTCAAATAGAACATTGAGTCCTACAGTGAAAAGTCGAATAGAACATTGAGGCCATCAGTGAAAAGTCGAATAGAACATCGAGTCCTTCAGTGAAAAGTCAAATAGAACATTGAGTCCTACAGTGAAAAGTCGAATAGAACATTGAGGCCTTCAGTGAAAAGTCGAATAGAACATCGAGTCTTTCAGTGAAAAGTCGAATGGAACATTTAGTCCTTCAGTGAAATGTCGAATAGAACATTGAGGCCTTCAGTGAAAAGTCGAATAGAACATCGAGTCCTTCAGTGAAAAGTTGAATAGAACATTGAGTCCTTCAGTGAAAAGTCAAATAGAACATTGAGTCCCTCAGGGAAAAGTCGAATAAAACATTGAGTCCTTCAGTGAAAAGTCGAATAGAATAAAATAAATTTAAAACACGGAATATTTCCATGAGAACTTACTGCATCTTCCGTCGTATGCCATTGTCAATGAGCGTCCAGGATTTATGCAAGACTCGTACATGAGGACACAGGGATTGGTGTAGGTGACCCCATCGTTTCCACAGATAGGCTCGTACTTTCTGTTGCAAGGAATGTTGCACATATCTGGTAATGCTGCAAGAGAGAGAGAGTTCAGTTGTGCAATAGATAAAATGATTGACAAATCATCTTATAGTTTTTATATGAAATATCTGTTTTAATGTTTTTAAGATATTTTATTTTAATTGTTCATTACTTCTTATATCGTTTATTTCCTTATTTCCTTTCCTCACTGGGCTATTTTTCCCTGTAGGAACCTTTTGGCTTATATCATCTTGCTTTTCCAACTAGGGTTGTAGCTTAGCTAATAATAATAATAATAACAATAATAAAGGACTTATTATGTTGCGAGATGAAGTTCAAAGTTATAAAAGTTATTTAGAAATATGTGCTGCTTGTTTATATACTATTGTCACCTCTTTAATACAAATATCCAGTTGATTAAATAGATCGTCACAGTTTCAAAAGTTAGAATATGTTCACGATTAACATACTAGTTATAATAACTGAGATCTATATTTCAAATTTTTAGAAGATACGCCATTGAAGCCAAATGATTTAATTATGGTGAGAACAATAAAATGTACTTGAATATCAGTAGAGAACACGTTTAATTGGTCAAGGACAGTCTATTCTTAGAGCAAAGTTACATGGTTCATAAAAATTTGTTCCCTTTATACCTAAGACAATTTATATTTTTCATGGTAATATTTCATAGTTGAGATAGTTTAAGAAAAATAAACCTTCATAGGCTGAAGATGTCTTACACTTTTCATAATGAAAGCCAAAATATATTTATAAGTAAGGAAAGTAAACATTATAAACAAAATTTTTACTGAACAAGGAATCTAATTTCTACCTTAGATACGAGAATGGATACCAGAATTTGTACTTTGAAAATGAAATAATGTTAATTTACCTAGAAATAAAGTGCAAAACATCTCATCAAGAATCAAAAATATATATTTTCCTTGTAATTATGACATTTAAAAAGTATTTCATCCAGTTATGTATTTAAAGAATTACCTTCCCATCTGCAATACATTGTTTGTTATGTCTGGGAGTTTATTAAAGTAACGGTAATTGGAAAACAAAATAGCCTCAGTATGTAATTACTTACTGCAAGGTCCCGGCCGCATGTAAATCAGGCTGGTGTCCCTACAGGACGCAATATGCAGGAAGCAAAGATTCGGGTATGTCCTGCCATCACTTCCGCATACGGGGATGTACTCGAAGACACACTTTCCATCACAGCCTGCCAAATTTAAAAGGTTTAAATGTCACCCAGGAATGGTAGAGGTAAGGGACAGTAGCAATGCCCTAGCTAGGAGGACAATGCCCTAGAGACTGGCCTGATCTGGCCATATATATGATCAGTGCCTAAGCTCCTTTCCATCCAAGCTAAGACCAGGGAGGGTAAGGAAATGGCTGCTGATGACTCATCAGGTAGCCTTATTGGTTCCCCCAAATGCCCCATCACTAGCACACAAGGACGGGGAGATTGTAGACACTGCAAAAAGCTATCGAGCTTGAGCGAATTTGGCAGATCGATAGGCAGTGAAGTTTCCAGTTTGCAACCATAAGGGCTATCTATACCGTGACGAAAGTCACGTTTATATTCACTTCTAAGAGTAGCTTGTAAAAGGAGGCTCCCAGAGAAAAATTAAAACAGTACAGAGGTCACTAACACATTCGTATTTAGATTTCTAAGATAGGGATGAGTACCCTGCTCAGGAATCGTACATAACTTCAAATTCAATGCCAGAAAACCTCAAATCAATCAATCAACTCAGTTTTTTTTTTCCAACGAGGTGGCAACACAGTAAAAACAGACAACAGTCCTGTCACTTTCATTATTTTGATATCTATCACCCCTACAATGCCATCACATACTTTCAATTTAGCAAGACCCTTCTACTCCAATACTTTTCATAACAACAACAAATTATACACACACTTTTTCACTAGCATATTGTTTTACATTCTCTCTACACCACCAGACCACAACCAAACAAATCCACTGCTTTCCCTAGCTAATCATTGGTCACAT
>NC_090754.1:38831737-38834237 GCF_036898095.1 Palaemon carinicauda | reverse complement strand
CCACCCGTTGAGATACTACCGCTAGAGAGTTATGGGGTCCTTTGGCTAGACAGTGCTACATTGGATCTTTCTCTCTGGTTACGGTCATTTTCCCTTTGCCTACACACACCGAATAGGCTGGCCTATTCTTTACACATTCTCCTCTGTCCTCATACACGTGACAACACGTTAAGGTATCTCCACTCAGAAACCCAAGACGGGGACAGTGAGTTTTATTTTAACCTATTCTGCTTGTGATCAACTAACGCTTCTCATAATATTCCTAATAGGCACATAACGACCCGTATTATTATTATTATTATTACCAGCCAAGCCACAACCCTAGTTGGAAAATCAAGATGCTACAAGCCCAAGGGCTCCAACAGGGAAAAATAGCCCAGTGAGGAAAAGAAATAAGGAAATAAATAAATGATGAGAATAAATTAACAATATATCATTCTAAAAACAGTAACAGCGTCAAAACAGATATGTCCTATATAAACTATTAACAACGTCAAAAATAGATATGTCATTTATAAACTATAAAAAGACTCATGTCAGCCTGGTCAACATAAAAACATTTGCTCCAACTTTGGACTTTCGAAGTTCTACTGATTCATCTACCCGATGAGGAAGATCATTCCACAACTTGGTCACAGCTGGAATAAAACTTCTAAAATACTGTGTAGTATTGAGCCTCATGATGGAGAAGGCCAGACTATTAGAATTAACTGCCTGCCTAGTATTACGAACAGGATAGAATTGTCCAGGGAGATCTGAATGTAAAGGATGGTCAGAGTTATGAAAAATCATATGCAACATGCATAATGAACTAATTGAACGACGGTGCATATCAAGTATGTACCTCATGTATGGAATTCCGATTACGAAAGTACTCTTGTACCGGACGTTCTAATTGCGTATATGTCACGTGATCGCCTGCGTAAGCGCTGGCGTGGTACGTCTTCCTCAGTTATTAGTTCCTTGAGCCAAAGTTCGTTTGAAATGGCTCGTACAGAGAAGCCCAGAGAGGCATCTTAGTTCGTTGATATAGAGATTCTCTAAAATGGTTCGTACTTAGCCCAGGAATGCAAAAATAGCAGATTAATATTATTATTATTATTATTATTATTATTATGAGATGGAGATGGTTTTGGCAAGCTTTTCGCACCCCAAAGAGAGATTAGTTCACCAAACGTTCAGCTGGGCTCCACAAGGCACTTGAAGAGTTGGAAGACCCAGGCCTTACATGGCTGAGGACTATGAAGCGCGAAATAGGAGATGATGAATAGAGAAGTATTGAATTAAAAGCTCAAGATAGAGACGACTGGCGAAATCTAACCGAGGCCATTGGCGTCAATAGGCGCAGGAGGAGATTATTATTATTATTATTATTATTATTATTATTATTATTATTAGCCAAGCTACAACCCTAGTTGGAAAAGCAAGACGCGTATAAGACCAACGGCGCCAACAGGGAAAAATAGCTCAGTAAGGAAAGGAAATAAGGACATAGATAAACGATATGAGAAATAATTAACAATTAATAGAATATTTTAAAAACAGTAACAACATCAAAACAGATGTTTCATATATAAACTATAAAAAGACTTATGTCAGCCTGTTCAACATAAAACCATTTGCTACAAGTTTTAACTTTTGAAGATGAAAATGGAGATAGGAAGATATCGAGTGAATAAGGATCGCATATGGAAATTATTATTTGATGATTGACTTTAAGTAAATGTAAGATTTGACACTCGATTATAAATGTCAGAAGCTTTGAAATATCGAAAAGAAAAAGTGGCACACTAGTTAATAAGTAATAATTAAATAAGTTTATTAAGATTAATTGTTAAGTACACAATGATAGATCAAATAATAAACTGTACATAGATACATGTACCAATTATATTTATTAATGGTTTTATAGAGAAATGCACTAATAGCATTTTTTTTTTACGAATAATCTACCTACCTCCTTTTCTTATCATCTATTCTTAACCTTTTCAATGTAAAATAATAATGTATTTGGAATGTTTTTTATGACTTACTGATCATGTATGATATACTGATTCAATTTTTGGGGTATCTTTGTCTGACATTTCGTGTTTTTATATTATTTAAATACTTTTAGCATTTTTTCTTTTGAATAAAGTTTGTACTTAATCTCCCCCATATATATATATATATATATATATATATATATATATATATATATATATATATGTGTGTGTGTGTGTGTGTGTGTGTGGATGAAAATCATCACAATATCGTGTTCAAATAGAAGTAAATTTCTATCTGATACTGGGATCGAACCCTAGCCTCTTCAAATGAAAGGTAAGGTCGCTACCACTCATACTCATGCCACCAGAGGCTCTAAAAGAAGTCGGAACCTAACTGCTAACTGCATTTGAGGATTAAGGCCAACATCACACGAAGCGACGCGTCAGCGGCAAGGTAGAGACGCGTCAGACGATGACGCGATGCTGACGATTGTGCGTCTGCACACGATGCGTCT
>NC_090754.1:38821737-38824237 GCF_036898095.1 Palaemon carinicauda | reverse complement strand
GCACAGGTTGATCAGATCTCTTGTCAGTTTAATGCATTCTTCCTCATCATCCATCGCCTTGAGGAGGTTGTCGACGTAGAAGTTGCGACGTATAGAGTTAGAAGCTTCTTCGTTATACATGCTTCCAAAGTCCAGGGCCGTTTTGCGTAAGCAGAAGTTAACGACGCTCGGCGATGATCTTGCGCCAAAAACGTGGGACGTCATTCTGAAGACTTGCAGTTCTTTGCTGGTGACACCTTCTGGCCACCAGAGGTACCTCAGGCAGTCTCTGTCCTCTTCAGGTACCTTCACCTGATGGAACATCTCCTGCACGTCTGCTGTGATGGCATGTTGACCCTCTCTAAAACGCAGGAGAACACCCGTCAGGCTATTGGTGAGGTCGGGGCCTTGCATCAGATGTTCGTTGAGAGATGTTCCTCGGTGCCTTGCCTTCAGATCGAAGACCACTCGGTCTTTCTGTTTGACAGGATGCCTGACAGAGTGGTGCGGCATAAGCCATACGCGCCCGTCCTCCCTGTCTAGCTGACTTACAGGAACCCTTTCAGCGTAGCCCTTATCAGTATATTTCTCCATCTGAGCTACGTAGGATGTCTTGTAAGCTTCGTCGTTGTCTAGTCTTCTTTTCAAGCTTCGGGCTCGTCGAATTGCCATATTCATATTATCAGGTAGAGGAGTAGAGTCCTTGAATGGCAGCTTGGCCACGTACTTTCCATATCGATGCTGTGTCGTGTTATTCAAGGTGGCCAAGAATCTCTTATCCTCTAGGGAATCTTCCAATTTGGAGAGGGATTCCTTTTCGAAGAAATCTCTATTAAAATGACTCTGCAGTAACTCTGTCAAGTCTTGAGGGTCAAATTTTCGATGAACATGATGCACGGGTGAGACCTCCGATGCAGACCGGTCTCCAGTAGGACCGAAAGCCACCCAACCAAGCTTGGTTAGGTAGGCGGATGGCTCATTGGCAGTGCCGTGGCGTTGCTCCAGAATGACTCGATTCAGGGTCGTGTCTAACCCGATCACTAGCTCGACCTGTTCGTGGTCAGTTGGCAAGCTTTGCAGCTCTACGTCTGCCATGTGTGGCCATCTCTTCAGCCAGTCCGAAGGCATTATGTAGTCCGTCGACACATTAATTTTGTCAGTAACAAAGACTTCTTTTACTCGTTCTTCCTCCTCACCTCCGTTGATGTTACCAAGGGTGAGTTGGACCACTTCCTTGCAGTCGAACGTACCGGCCTCTGTCACCATGGTCTGGTTGCAAGGCCTTCCCGTTACACCTAGCCGATCTATTAGGCTCCTTGCGGCTAGCGTGGGTGCGGCTCCTCCATCTATGAAGCCGACCGTAGTGCACGTTCCGTTCACCATGACTGGGATAAGCTTCAACATTGTACGACCATCAGGTCGTCGGTCAGTGGACATGGCGTGTACGTGCCCCGTCGTCGCAGGAGTCCCAGCCTCTAGAGCGGTTTCGGTGTTAGTTCTATCAGGTGGTGCATTGCTAGTCGTCCCGGCCTCCGCTTTAGGTTTGTCAGATGTCTTGTACACAGTTGCTCTCTTGGAGTTTGTACTGTCCCTTGAAGGGGTTTTCTTCACATAGTGCAAGAGCGTGTGATGCGTCCCCAAGCCGCACTTGCCACACGAAGATTCTTCTTCACAGGCTTCGTGATTGTGCGCGACATTTAAGCATCTGAAGCAGAGTTTGGCATCCACCACAGCATTCCAGCGGTCATCCAAATTGAGGCTTTGGAATCGGTGGCACGACTGAATTCCGTGCTTATTTTTCTTGCAGTATACGCAATATATCCCATTGTCGGAAGGAGAGCTGTGGTGAACAGGCAAGCCTTTAGCTTTAATCGGCTTGCTCGTGTCCTCAGGTTTGCCCTTGGATGGACGACGGTCGCACTCGTAGTACTTCAATTCTTTAGCGACCAGTGCCTGTCTCTCCACAAAGGTGATCAGGGCTGGAAGCTTGTGTTCATGTTCCAGGTACTTAGAGACCCATCTTACCCGAAGAGGGTGAGGGAGCTTTTCCACTATCTTTCTCATAGTTTCTTGCAGCTCAATTCTAGTGTAATTTGCACCCAGTGCTGCCTTCACCTTCTTTAGGTAAGAAGCGTAGTTCATTAAACCTTCGCTATCACCTGCTGGGATTTCCTTCCATTCGAGAAGCTGACGAATAAAAGCTTCGGTAGCATCGACTTCTCTGCCGTAGAATTCACTCAGCTGCTTCCAAGCTTCATCGTACCCAATTGTCGGTGACAGGTGCAAGCAGTGCTCAACCAGGTTTCTCGGAGGCCCATCTAGGATATGATACAAGTGGTTCAGCCTGCGCTCGGGGTCCGAGGTATTGTTCTCAATGTGCCATTTGAAGGACATCTTGAACCAATTAAATTTGGTGAAGTCGCCTCCAAAGCGCTCAAGTTTAGTAGGTGGTAACAGCGTTGTCCGCGCCAACTCATTGCTGCTAGCAAGAGTGCATTCGAGTGCCTTAAGCACTTGAGAG
>NC_090754.1:38814237-38816737 GCF_036898095.1 Palaemon carinicauda | reverse complement strand
TATATATATATATATATATATATATATATATATATACATATATATATATATATATATATATATATATATATATATATATATATATATATATATATATGTATATATATATATCGTCGTCGGCGCCCACTCGTGTCCGAGTATTGGGTTCCGTCGCTAGCCATCAGCCTCCTATCTATGAAAAGATGAAGAAGGGTGGAGGAAACGACAGAATGCCAGTAGCTGGGTATATTGTTTTGGGTGGTCGTGGCTTTGCAACGGCCACGCACACACACTTGGCCCACATCGTTTTCACCGCGGCTTAAGACATATGAGACAGGCGGCTTCTCCAATGTTGGTTGCATCGGGCTGCCGGGTTCTTGTTATGTCAAGGCCCGCCTTGTTGCCTGCCCGACAGGCATTGCCCTCTTCCGCCGGCGCTGGGAAGCTCCGCCGTTGGGGTCTTGTTTGGTTTGATTTTTGAGTTTTCCTTCTCCTAGCCTTTGCCTATCTTAAAATAAAGGAGAAGGCCTATAGGGGTCCAGTCTTGGTCTGGTCTCTCAGAACTGGCCTTAGCGGTATGGTTGAGCCTGCCAGGGTGGATAAACTACCCCACCGCCATTGCCCAGCCCATCATTGAGACACTCAAGCCCCTCTACTGCAGCAAAGTGCTGGACCATATATATATATATATATATATATATATATATATATATATATATATATATATATATATAGGTATTATTAGTTGCAAGATGGTACCTGAATTTTGCCATGTTTGCACTAGTGATCTTTTGCTTTGGATCAGTAATGTCTCATATCTTTGTCTCTGCCTGGTGATCGCTGGACTAGGGTTCAAGTCCGTTCAAGCTCGATAGTTTCTTGTAGTATATTCGACCTCACCATCCTTGTGAACTAAAGATGAAGGGTTTGGGTGAGCCTATAGGTCTACCATCTGAGTCATCAGCAGCCATTGCTCGGCCCTCCATGGTACTAGCTTGAGTGTAAAGGTGGCTTGGGCGCGGAATATATGTATACTGTATATGGTCAGTCTCTAGGGCATTGTTCTTGTCACTGACTTTGCCTTTGCCATTTATGAGTTTTCTTTAAACCTTTAAAGAAGTTCAGTGGTGTGATATCTGGTGAACCAGATAGCCAGGGAATTAGGCCATCCTTTCCAATCCACCAGTCTAAAAATGCTTGATATAGGAACCCACGAACATGTAGTCCCAAATGTGGTGGTACACTATCTGTCAGGAAAATGATGGTAGGTTAAAGATCCTCCATTTCTGGTGTCACATATTCTTCTCTGAGGGCAAGGTAAGCATCAGCAGTAATTGGTGTCTCATTCAAGAAAAATGAACGATTGCACATGATCCCAAACCATCCAATCACATTCCCTGAAACGTTGAGGAACGTTTCATCCTCAGAAACTCGTCCCAACATGTTAACTGCAAACACTTTTTCGTATTCGTTTATTTTTTGGCCGGACTGTGTGTGCGAGTTGCATTTTGTAAACATGCAATTTGAAGTTCTTGTGAGAGACTTTGTGCTCTATTGAACGTGGTAGCTGTAAGAGTTTGGCGGCAGTATGGATGAACTTTGCAGGAAAACGATCGATGTTTTCTTGCGATATTTTTGGTCGTCCACTCCTTTTATCCAACACTGTCCCTATCTCCATAGAGTTTTGTACCATCACGAATTGAGTATTATTATTATTATTATTATTATTATTATTATTATTATTATTATTATTATTACTAGCTAAGCTATAACCCTAGTTGGAAAAGCAAGATCCTATAAGCTCAAGGGCTCCAGTAGGGAAAAAATAGCTCAATGAGGAAAGGAAATAAAGAAATAGATAAACAACAAGAGAAGTAACGAACAATTGATGTAAAATATTTTAAGAACAGTGAAATAGATCTGTCATATATAAACTATGAAGAGATACTTATGTCAACCTTTTCAACATAAAAAATTTGCAGCAAGTTTAAACTTCTAAAATTCCACCGATTCAACTGCCTGATTAGGAAGATCATTCCACAACTTGGTCACGGCTGGAATAAAACTTCTAGAATACTGTGTGGTATTGAGTCTTATCCGATTTTGTTTCAATATACCTTGATTCCTATTTTGGCTTTTCTTGATGGGTAGTAATTATTAAGGATTCATTTGACAGCACTTTTTTTATGAATTGGGCTCCCTTTATTAAAAACTTTGACAACTGCTGAGCACATAAGTGATAATCTGAGATGAAATCTGGTCAGTGGTTTTTGCAATATATTTCTTTTAGATTGTTAGTTCCTTGGTTGCTTTCTTAAAATCTACCCCAAAAAGAAGAAATACTTCCTTGTAATTTTAATCTTTGAAAAATCCAGCAATTTTAAATATCCCATAGTTAGAAAGCTTCTTTTTACTCATGTATACATCTATATTTTTCCACCCCAAAGATTAAAAGAAATGCCTTTATTTTTCATTTTTTGTACCTTAGGCATCCAAGATTACATAAGCCTTATTATGCTAA
>NC_090754.1:38771737-38806737 GCF_036898095.1 Palaemon carinicauda | reverse complement strand
GCCCAGCGAGGATAGGAAACAAGGAAGAAAAATAAAATATTTTAAGAACAGTAACATTAAAATAAATATTTCCGATATAAACCATAAAAATTTAAAAAAAAAAACAAGAAGAGAAATTAGATAGAATATTGTGCCCGCGTGTACCCTCAAGTAAGAGAACTCGAACCCAAGACAGTGGAAGACCATAGTACAGAGGTTAGGACTACCCTAGACTAGAGAACAATGGTTTGATTTTGGAATGTCCTCCTAGAAGAGCTGCTTACCATAGCTAAAGATAACAATGGAAAAGAAGACTGGATGGAGCAGAAATTATCTTCCAAATCTATCCTCAGATAAAAACTATCTCGGCATGATATTGCAAAAACGGATGTTGCATTGCATAATCGTTAATCTTCATCCTGATTCCTGAGGCGAGAAGGGAGAAAGAAAAGGGAAAGGTTATTCAGGTTCATCGCCGTCTTTAATGCAACACTGCTTGAAAGATGAGCCATTGTTTATTTTAACATTGAAAGATGAAGTCGTTTTTGGTATTTAACTGTGAAGATAAGGTTTCGTGTTTCCGTTGCTTTTTATAATAATAATAATAATAATAATAATAATGATAATAATAATAATAATTATTATTATTATTATTGAAAAAATGCTCCAAACCAAGGATTTCTTGACCTCATGACCTGTTTCAGGCTTAATGAACTAAAAACATGAATAATAATGATAGATCTTTACTCACTTTTTCACTTACATCTAATAAAAGGGTCTTATTTGTTGTTTCTGCGACGCCAGTCACCAGAAATCAATCAGTCATTCAACAAGCCCAACAAAAGGGAAAACGTTCCTCTTTATTCTCTCTCTTAACAAATCTTCTGGACTATTGTAAGCAACCCGTCAAAATGCCGTCTAAATATCTAGATAGGTTTAACCCTTCCCATCTCCTCCCCTTTCCTATGTACAACTCGCTGGTTCGGCAATTTGTGCAAGAGTGTGGTTTCCGAGCGAGGGGTACACCCTCTCACCGGGGTATGACTACTCTTCTGCCCTTGAGCTAACAGGAAAGAAATATATATATATATATATATATATATATATATATATATATATATATATATATGTGTGTGTGTGTGTGTGTGTGTGTGTGTGTGTGTGTGTAGTCAAACACTTGCTCATTATTATATAGGGCGATTATTCCATGAATAATTAGCTAAGAAAAATATTTCATTGCCGATGTTATATTTCTACCACAAAATATTATCCTAATCTCCCCCCCCCCCCTCAAAAGAAATGATCCATTTGTTTTGGTAAAACCTTCCTACTAAAGTCGTAATTTCGCATATTTCAAGTAGAAAATAAGTTTCTAAATGAGCTAAAGTTTTACATACTATTACTTTAACTCTAAAACAGCGGATTTAGGCTTTTTTAATTCAACGTGTATTTAACATAACTCATGTACTGGTTCACTTTCTTTTTTCTGTTTGGAGATATTGGGCAAAATCCTGGACCAGTTCGTATAGGACATCGATAGTGTCGCTTAGGCTTACTTCAGACGAGCGGTTTGAAACCGTGCGGCTAAGTCCCGCATGTCAAAGAGAATTTTCGCACGGTTTAGAAGTGCATGTGGTTTGGAAATCACTACCGTCCGGTTATTCTGCCGCACGGTTATCTCCCGAAGCGCGCGAAGGGCCTCATTAAGATACATTGATTTCTAAATCGCATGGTTTCTAACCGCTTATGTGAAGCGGGCCTTAATGTACATAAATATTCGAGGACTAGGCCTACATCGCAAAGTTGGACCTTATAGTTGCCTCCAGACACTACAATATATTATTTTCCAGAAAGTTCGGTTTCCAGGATTCTGTATTACTCACAGCTACTCATTGCAATCTTCGAGAAACCCAGAAATCTTTAAACTTGATGCCATTTCAAGGGCAAGGGTGGCAATGTATATTAGGACGGAGTACCCTGCTTTTCGAGTCGATGTTGGCGTCAGACATAATTTCTATATATGCTTCTATCGCAATCCAGATTTATATGAAGCTGTTTTTGACTGTTTCTTACCATCAGGGCTAAGATAAAAGATGATGATATTAAGTCCTCTGTTATTATTATTATTATTATTATTATTATTATTATTATTATTATTATTATTAGCTAAGCTACAACCCCAGTTGGAAAAGCAGGATGCTGTTAGCCCAAGGGCTCCAACAGGTGAAATTAGCCCAACGAGGGAAGGAAAAAGAGACAGCTAGAATAGTGTGCATGAATGTACACTACCTATAAGAAAGAGAGCTCTAACCCAAGTCAATGGAAGACCATGGTACAGAGGCTATCGCTCTACTCAAGACTAAAGAACACTGATCTAATTTTGGAATGTTGTTTATGTATGTGACTTCAATGCTAACCAAGGATTGATTGAATTTTGTTTCTTATATTAATGGCCATGACTCGAGTGATTTTAACCTTACTTCTGAAATCTAAAATGAGGCAACACACAAGTCTGGCAATTGCTCCATCATAATTTTCACTGACTCCCTTGGTAATATAACAAGTAAGGTTGGTTCTCCAATTGAGATTTCTGGTCATTTCTTATTCTTCTAGTTATTAAGAATGAGCTGCTTGTCTCTGATGTATCATACTCTTGCAAGAAGTCGGACAGATTGGAATGGCATTTTAGATTATCTTTTTCATTTAAATTGGTTACAGTTCTGTTAAGATGAGAATTTTGGTCGTTAAAGGGAAATTGTTATCAACATACTGATAGGTATATTCCTTCTCGGGTGTGGAAATACTACCATATCAAGAACAGAACATTGTTGTGTGACAATTGTAGATTATTTGTTTTGCGAGACGGGAGATTTATCATCTCTGAAAAAGGAATAGATCAGATTTGACTTAATTATTATTATTATTATTATTATTACTATCCAAGCTACAACCCTAGTTGGAAAAGCAAGATGCTATAAGCCCAGGGGCTCCAACAGGGAAAAATAGCCCAGTGAGGAAAGGAAATAAGGAAATAAATAAATGAAGAGAACAAATTAACAATAAATCATTCTAAAATAAGAAACAACGTCAAAACAGACATGTCATATAATAAACTATCAACAACATCAAAAACAAATATGTCATAAATAAACTATAAAAAGACTGTCCGCCTGGTCAACAAAAAACCATTTGCTCCAACTTTGAACTTTTGAAGTTCTACTGATTCAACCACCCGATTAGGAAGATCATTCCACAACTTGGTCACAGCTGGAATAAAACTTCTAGAGTACTGCGTAGTATTGAGCCTCGTGATGGAGAAGGCCTGGCTATTAGAATTAACTGCCTGCCTAGTATTACGAACAGGATAGAATTGTCCAGGGAGATCTGAATGTAAAGGATGGTCAGAGTTGTGAAAAATCTTATGCTACATACATAATGAACTAATTGAACGACGGTGCCAGAGATTAATATCTAGATCAGGAATAAGAAATTTAATAGACCGTAAGTTTCTGTCCAACAAATTAAGATGAGAATCAGCAGCTGAAGACCAGACAGGAGAACAATACTCAAAACAAGGTAGAATGAAAGAATTAAAACACTTCTTCAGAATAGATTGATCACCGAAAATCTTGAAAGACTTTCTCAATAAGCCTATTTTTTGTGAAATTGAAGAAGACACAGACCTTATATGTTTCTCAAAAGTAAATTTACTGTCGAGAATCACACCTAAAATTTTGAAAGAGTCATACATATTTAAAGAAACATTATCAATACTGAGATCCGGATGTTGAGGAACCACCGTCCTTGACCTACTTACAATCATACTTTGAGTTTTGTTAGGATTCAACTTCATACCCCATAATTTGCACCATGCACTAATTCTAGCTAAATCTCTATTAAGGGATTCACCAACCCTAGATCTACATTCAGGGGATGGAATTGATGCAAAGAGAGTAGCATCATCTGCATATGCAACAAGCTTGTTTTCTAGGCCAAACCACATGTCATGTGTATATAGTATAAAAAGTAATGGGCCAAGAACACTACCCTGTGGAACACCGGATATCACATTCCTATAATCACTATGGGGCCCATCAACAACAACTCTTTGAGATCTATTACTTAAAAAATCAATAATAATGCTAAGAAACGACCCACCCACTCCCAACTGTTTCAGTTTGAAAACAAGGGCCTCATGATTAACACGGTCAAAGGCAGCACTAAAATCAAGGCCAATCATACGAACTTCCCGACCTCAATCAAGGGATTTCTGTACAGCATTGGAGATTGTAAGAAGGGCATCACATGCTCCAAGGCCTTTACGAAAACCAAATTGCAAACTAGGGAAGAGATGATTACCTTCAGCAAACCTATTAAGACGTTTTGCCAGAAGACGTTCAAAAACTTTAGATAATATGGGAGTTATGGAAATTGGGCGGTAATCAGTGGGACTTGAGCTACCACAAACACATTTACATAGAGGAGTAACATTACCAATTCTCCAACTAGTGCTAAAAGCTCCTCTTCTTGCTAACTTGCGCAAAATAACAGATAACTTTGGAGCTAAGAAATCTGCTGTCTTTATAAAAAACAAAGGAAAAATACCATTTGGGTCTACACCTCCATAAGCATCAAGGTCCATCAACAGAGCTTTAATCTCACGAGATCGAAAAGCTAAACTAGTTAGTTTAGCCTCAGGAAAACAGGAATGAGGAAGTTCAAGTTTTTCATTACTCTGTTTACTGTCAAAAACATCAGCCAAAAGGGTTGCCTTTTCCTTTGGACAGTGAGTGACTGAGCCATCTGGTTTAAGTAAAGGAGGAACTGTTGCATCTACACCAAAGAGTGCAGATTCAAGGGTAGACCACCATTTATGTTCCTGAGTTGTACCAGAAAGGGTTTCTTTTATGGTTAAATTGTACTCCTTTTCAGTTGAGGCATAAACTCTCTGAGCAAAAGCTCGAAGCTGAGTATAGTTGTTCCAGGTCAAATCTGATCTGTTACCCTTCCAAAGTTGATAGGCCTCCTGCTTCTCCAAAAGAGCACGTCTACAATCATCATTGAACCATGGTTTGTCCTTCACTCGGTACCTTAGCACACGAGAAGGGATACGCCTATCAATTATGTTGACTAGATTCTCATTCAAAGGAACAACAGGATCTACACTATTATATAATTGTGACCAATTCAAGAACAAAAGATCATGTAAAATCCCATTCCAGTCTGCGTGGGATTTCATATAAATTTTACAAGAATATGATATATCAGGGACAGGCTGCTCAGTCTTCACTAATAATGAAATCAAGGCATGATCAGATGTCCCGACTGGAGAACCAACCTTACCAGTTATAACGCCAGGGGAGTCAGTGTATACAAGGTCCAAGCAATTACCAGACCTGTGAGTAGCTTCATTTATGATTTGCTCACAGCCTGATTCAGAGGCAAAATCTAAAGCTCTTAAGCCATGGCGATCGGTAGGAGAGATAGAACTTAACCACTCCCTATGGTGAGCATTAAAATCACCAACAAAGACAAAAGAAGCCTTTCTATCATCTTCTTGTATCTTAGCCATAATGGTAAGAAGACAATCGAAGATAGAATCATCCATGTCTGGATTCCGGTAGATCGAACATAAATAAAAGTTGTTATGCCTGCCACAAACTTTTATTACCTGAATCTCATGACATCCACATTGATAGCAGGACTTATGAGAAGCAGGGTACTCGGTCCTAATATACACCGCCATTCCCCTGGCCCTAGGGATGGCATCACGTTTCAACATTATTGGCTTCTTAAAACCAGTTATAAGGAGCTCAGATGAGTGCCTCATATTAGAAACCAAAGTTTCTGAGCACAAAAGAATATCATACTGTCTGGACGCAACTGTAAGGTCTTGGATATTTGCATGAAGACCACGAATATTGCAATACAGAAGACGACAATGACGAAATCTAGGACGTACTGGTCCCGGATTTCGCTCAATGTCTCCAGACAGCATAAGAATTAATAGAAATAAAAAAGAGACATCATACTTAAAAACTAGATTAACAAGAATTATAACAAAAACAATACGTACAGAATTATAAACAAAGTGATTGATGATACCCATAGACTATAGTAAAAAGTCGGAAAAACTGGTCAACATGGAGGAGCCGATACACCATGCAAGGCTAAATACCCTCCAGGATAGCCACTTCAACTGAAGGGAGGACAGTAAGGATGGTTTTGAGAAGAAAAAGAATCAGAAAAAGGAAAAGACAACCTCTTGATAAACCACCAGGCATCCATGGCCCTTCTATTAAGCCTGCCCAACACACCATTTCAAAAAAAAACAAGAGGAAGAAAAAAAAAATAAGATAGAATAGTGTGCGTGAGTGTACCCTCAAGCAAGAGAACTCCAACCCAAGACAGTGGAAGACCATGGTACAGAGGCTATGGCACTACCCAAGACTAGAGAACAGTGGTTTAATATTGGAGTGTCCTTCTCCTAGAAGAGCTGCTTACCACAGCTAAAGAGTCTCTTCTACCCTTACCAAGAGGAAAGTACACTGAACAAATTGCAGTAGAGTAATTAACCCCTTGGGTGAAGAAGTGTTAAGTATCTCATTACTGTCAGGTGTATGAGGAAAGACGAGAATATGTAAAGAATAAAGCCATAATACTTTGCTACGAGCTATCAATCAGAGAATTTATATTTCTTCTGATGAGGAGTATAACTTGACCATGTCATCTTTGGGATAGAGTAGATCAAAGATGACGTGAAGTAAATTATACTCGTCTGAAAGCTCTTGCTTTGAAAATTTTATTTTTCTGCTGAAAATGAATATAATTGTATCATAACGGAGACCATTTGTGATATCCATGAATATCACTCTTTGGCTTATATTTAACAGAACTACATTCTGACTTGTGTGACAATGCCCTCTGCAGAGTTACTCACATCTCTAATAATAATAATAATAATAATAATAATAATAATAATAATAATAATAATAATAATAATAATAATTTTCTACTGCTTAAGTTAATATATTTACACGTTTTACAAATAAAATCACAAACTTTCGTGGCATTTCCCCATTTACATTACTTACATGTATATACGTATTTTCTCACCAAAACAGTCAGTCTGACCCCTTTTCCCCACTAGAATAATTCACACAGTTTCACTTTGTAATTCCCCACCTTCAAAATAAGCTAAACTTATAGATTCCCACGAAGAGATTATATTACGTAACTTCCTATACTAATTAACTGAAAGTGTATTCCACACTGTAGTTGATCTTCTTTTTGGGGTCTTAGGGAATCCCAGGCCGACTGACTCAGCTCTCCTATCTTAAACTAATGCAAACTGGTTCTGGAGTATTTGTCATCCTGGCGTGAAATTCTATATATTTTTGTTAAGGTACCAGCCGTCCTAATTTTTTTTTTTTGTGGGGGGGGGGGGGTGGTGGCTGTTTTGATAGAGGTTGGTGTACTTGCATGAATGATTGTATTATTATTCCTACAAGTTGTATTTTCTCTTGGCCGTGAAGGAAATCTATTTTTTTTTGCTTCTCTAATTCTTTATCTTCAATTAGAAATGTTTTGGCCAGCATCCCTCATTTTTTATATATTCATTTCATCGTGCAATTGAGAATTGTATTGGATATTGTTTTCCCTTCTAAACATTATTCGGTTGTTTCATCTTTAACATGAAGTGGATAAAGCTTCGAATTGTCACTTTCATTGGTAGCTATTAACAGTTATTCCTCTCTCTCTCTCTCTCTCTCTCTCTCTCTCTCTCTCTCTCTCTCTCTCTCTCTCTCTCTCTCTCTCTCTCTCTCTCTCTCTATATATATATATATATATATATATATATATATATATATATA
The DNA here is from genome assembly GCF_036898095.1 of Palaemon carinicauda. Taxonomy (NCBI): domain Eukaryota; kingdom Metazoa; phylum Arthropoda; class Malacostraca; order Decapoda; family Palaemonidae; genus Palaemon; species Palaemon carinicauda. The sequence continues at coordinate 38,798,884 of NC_090754.1, read as the reverse complement.
TATATATATATATTATATATATAATTTATATATATATATTTATATTTATGTATGTATATATATATATATATATATATATATATATATATATATATATATATATATATATATATATATATTCATATTTATATTTTATTCACCTCTCACCGAGAATATTTTCAACCACATTCATTTGACTATGTCCGTCACCAAAAATATGCTTTCCCACTGCAAGCAATTGCCACCTAGAACAATTTTCCCGAATAGGAATTGTTAATTTTAATCATTATTATTGGTGCCAATGACAGATAACTTTATTAATCATTTATTAATTTATTCTTTTCTAATGGTATAATTTAGCTCCCCCTTTTTGCAATATGAAGTTACAGATTGAAATATCCCATAATAATTTTTTGAATTTGTTTGTGTATTTTTTCCTTTAATAATTCAAAACGCTTATTCAGCCTCCCGAGTCACTCAACCTCAGACGCATGCGCAGAAGCTAACCGTGTAATGGTCTATGATTTCATGCTTACAAACATGAACATGCTCACATCCAGGCCTGTAATCTTCATTATGGGAAAATGTGGATCCTGACAAAGACCGGAAGCTATGAGAAAATGTATGTGAAAGAAAATTCGTTGTTTATAACACTCACTTCGTGGGCAATTGGATTGCAATAAAGTTTCTGGGAAACCTTAATATAGGTTTTTCCATTCTTTTTGTAAACAAGTGGTAAGCTGAGTAGTCTGACTTTGAACCATAATATATATATTATGGTCAATGTTAATGTTAATGGAGACTTATAGCAAGTGCAAAGTTAATGTTAATAGAGTGAGTTTCCAGTGAACAGCCGAGTACTCCAATTGAATGTGTTGTCACCTATGTTGTTTATCCTCCTGATGGACTTAGTAATGTGTACAACAGTCAGAGATGGTGGAGAAGGATTGGACTGGATTGGTGATAGGAATTTAGCAGACCTAGGGCATGCTGATGATGTCCTTCTTAGAAGAAACACCACAGGATTTGCAATGCTTGCTTACCAGAATGCATGAAATACCACACGAGGTGGGGCTGAAGATAAATAGAAGAAAGACAGAGATGATGAGAACGGAGTATGCAATGTAAGATGAAATATCATTGGAAGGAGAAAGGATTAATGAGGTAGAATCATTTAAGTATTTGGGAACAATGATCTCCAACACAGGGTCTTGAAAATTAGAGTTTAGTAAAAGATTGAAAAAAGTAAATCAGACAATGGCTAGGTTAGGTAAAATTTGGAAATCAAATGGCCTAAAATTTCAAATAAGAATCAGACTATATAACAATTTAGTGAGATCGGTGTTACTCTATGGACATGAGTCATGGTATGACAATGAAACAATCTCCAATAGATTTAGTAGATTTGAGAATAAAGCCCTCAGAAGGATATTGGGAGTTAAATGGCTGGACATCATGATGAGGGGTAGATGGAGATGGTTTGGGCATGCTCTTCGCACTCCCCAAGAGAGATTAGTTCACCAAACGTTTAACTGGGCTCCACAAGGCGCTAGAAGAATTGGAAGACCCAGGCCTACATGGCTTAGGACTATAAAGCGCGGAGAAGGAGGTGATGAATGGAGAAGTATTGAATTAAAAGCTCAAGATAGAGACGACTGGCGAAATCTAATCAAAGGCCCTTTGCGTCAATAGACGTAGGAGGAGATGATGATGATGATGATGATGATATGATATATATATATATATATATATATATATATATATATATATATATATATATATATATATATATAATCAGCCGTTGCTAGTCCACTGCAGAACAAAGGTCCCAGAGATGTTCTTACACTTACGTATGTTTTGGTCTTTCTTTATCAGTCCACACCTGCAAACTTTCTAAGTTCGTCAATCCATCGTCTTCTCTTCCTCCCTCTGCTTCTTTTACAATCTCTAGGAACCCATTCTGTTATTCTTAATATCCATTTATAGTCTGTTATTCTCATTATATGACCTGCCCACGTCCATTTGTTTTTCTTACATGTTGTTAGAATATTCTCTAATTTAGTTTGCTCGCTTATCCAGTTACCCTTTTTTCTGTCTCTTACAGTTATTAACATCATTATTCTTTCCATATCTCTTTTAGTTGTAACTAGCTTATATTGTAAGGGTTTAGTGTTTCCAAGTTTCTGATGCATAAGTTAAAACTGGTAGAACCATCTGATAAAATACTTTTCTTTTAAGGAAAAGTGGAATTTTACTTTTCATAATCTCATTCTGTTTGCCGAAAGCTCTCCATCCCATGCTTATCCTTCTTTTAATTTCGGTTTCGTGTCCTGAAGAAATCTGTAGAGGTTTGTCCTAAACTCTTACTTGTTTTCTCTGCATTTTCATTGAAACTTTTTTGAGTTTTACTCATATTCGTTTTCAGTCTTACATTTCTAAACAATACCCGAAACAAGGTATAATGAGAAAATTAGTTAATTTCTTTGGAATAGATTGATCATCAAAAATCTAGAAAGACTCTCAGCAAGCCAATTTTTTGTGCAATTGAAAAAGAGACATACCTAATGTGTTTCTCAAAAGTAAATTTGCAATGAAGGGTCACACCTAAAATCTTGGAGTCATGTAGAGTTAAAGAAACATTATCAATGTAGAGATCGTGATGTTGATAAGCCACTGTCCGCGAGCTACTTACAATCATACTTTGAGGTTTGTTAGGGTTCAGTTTCATGCTCCATAATTTGCACATGTACTAATTTTAACTGGATGTATGTTAAGGGATTCAGCAACCACAGATCTACATTCAGGAATTGGATTTTAGGTAAAGAGAGTAGCATTATCTGCATATGCAACGAGCTTGTATTTTTGGCCAAACCACATGTGTATATAATATTAAAAGTAATGTCCCCAAAACACTACCCTGAGGAACACCAGATATCACATTCCTATACTCACTATGATGGCCATCATCAGCTACCCTGCAATCTATTAAAAATTCAATAATTATGCTAAGAAAAGACCTACCTACTCCCAATTGTTTGAGTTTGAAAACAAAGGTCTCATGATTAATACAGTGAAATGCAGTACTAAAATCAATGCCAATCATACAAACTTCCTGACCACAATCAAGGGATTTCTCTACAGCACTGGAGACAAAAAAAATGCATCATATACTCCGAAGCCTTTGCGAAAGTCAATTTGCAAACGAGGGAACAGATGATCCAGGCAACTGGAGTAATGGTCAGGGTTGTGTTTTTGTTGCTTGGACATCCATTTTATATTGGACTTAGATCTTGGGTTAAAAAGTGTCCTTATTGGCGGTGACAGCAGGAACGTCCATTTATTTTACTTGTTATTTTTTTTTGGGGGGGGGTGGCAGAATTGAGTATGAACATTCCAATATTCATATTATTAGTAAGTAGCTCTTCTGGGGGATGATATAATCAAGCATTTTCTCATATAATTAATGATTAAGTAGGCTACAGATTGTATAGCCATTTACGTTTTGTTTTTAATATAGTATGAAGTGAAAATATTCTGAATGCCAATTGTTTTCGTCATGTTTGTCTTATCCCAAACTCGTCATAGGGAAATACGGCCTCCTCTTCCTGGAGGCCCATAAAAAATTGCAATGAAAAATGCTTATTGTGCTTGATCCAGCCGAATGAAGTAATGGTTGGGGTTGTGCTGATGTGTGTTAAAATGTTTCCTTATTGACTTTGACAGTAAGAACGTCCAATTAACAAGCATAGAACCTCTTCGTGTATGATACGTAGATAGCAGTCGTCTGACCGGGTTTTGTTAATATCCAGGCCAGATTTTAAGGTATCATGGTTTACTTCATAGCACTTTCAGATGGCATCCTCTTTAATATGGTACTGTATCCTTTTGGAGAGTCACATTGAGATCTTACTGATGTAGGATCATACCTATGTAGGTTCTGGGGCATCTTTTGACTCTTGGTGGGAAAGGGATGCTCCTCAACAGAAGGTCGAATGCGTGTTCATGGTATTATGGTAGATTGTAAGGTTGATGGTTTGGTTAGGGCTGGCGAGTATGGCATACCATGTTATGATGTCATGCAATGCATCCTCATTCTCTTGATATTTTGAACTCGCATTAAGTTTGAAAAGGACCACTTACTAGGACTTGAATTTAACTTCCCTTGAGAATCTCTATTCAAAACAACTATTTTGCTACTCGATATCTGTGCACTCCAAAATACATGCAACTAATGGAAAATAGTAACATTGTCAATATTGCCAATGACCCCTAGCCACTGTTCCTTATCAAGCCCTTTCCAATAGAGGTGAATTTTAGTGTAGCATTATCACCATTGAGCTTTGAGTAATTGCATAAAGTATCAGACCAAACTGTTGTCTTCGGCTGGATACACACAGAGAACTATCAAAGAAAGCTTGATGTCATCTTCTAGGATAAATGCAAGTTTAGTGGCTATTGTATAGTTGATGTAGCAAATGCTTGAAAGGATGTCGCTCACATCCCATTTGACCATGATCTAGGTTATGTATGGCAGTGTGACTAACCATTGTTCTAGAAATCTGCTTTGCCCCATCATAGATATATCCCCAGCCCCTACACACCACCTGATAAGAGGCTGAATCAAATTTTATCTTTGCATCCTGAGTCAATGACATTCATGTTCTTGAATATGTAGACCATATTTCACTACTTCTAATCTAATCTAATCTAATAGCAGTTCATTGTTACCAATGGTGACATTCAAAGTTTTACTAAAGATGCTAAATGTAGTGTAGATACTCTCATTGTTTTTGTGGAGTGATATGGCTCACCAGGCCAATCTTGAATTTGTGTATCTTGCCACATGCTGGATATATCAAGTATGGATTCAGGGCTGCATTGACTATTCTGTTAAGGCACTGCTGCCTTTTCAAGACGAGATGTACTGCATGAGTCTGTTCCAGGGCAGTGGTAATTCTCCATCCCATACTGTTGCTATCAAGGGTTTCCAAGTCAGCTGGTGGAATTTTGCATTTTTAAAGGTTGTCTTGGCTTAGTTCTTGTATTTTTCTTTGGTGATATTTTTTAATTATCCATATTAAATTTGTTTTGGGAGCTGTTCTTCAGGTATACTGATCATGTGACCAAGCCTGCTTGAGATTTAAGGTTGACTTTTGGATATAAAGATGGATTTTGCCAGTATGATATGTTTAGAACTCCAACTCATACATGACTCTAGCTCTATTTGGTAATGTAGTCTGGCATGTGCCAGTGATTGGGTCTTGGAGAATTGTTTGGTAAACTTCTCCAGAAGAAGTTTTATCCTTCACCCACTTCGGTGATTGAGTCTTCACTTGGGAAGTATCTCACTTTGTGAAGCAGTGTATATATTGCATATACTCAGTTTGTTGGTAACTATTACAGTTCTTATGGGTGGTCTTATTGTTTTGTTAGTACAGTAATCTTGTGGCGGGATGTTAAAAAAAACAAGCCCCACACCCTGAATCACACCTACTGACAATGGTCCCACAACACAAACTTTCCCCTTACTTTATCAACTGGACTCTTGGACAAAAGGACAAACAAAACAAAACATACCCTTAAAACTATATTTCCTAATACCACAATACTTAACATGGAACCATTCACAATCAAAATAATAATCACACTTACAACTAATCATAAACTTCACACTAAATATATAATAACCACCATTCAAATAATCAACGAAACCCCTAACAAAACTTAAATCAACCGCACACCAACACCCAAATAAATATCTGTGTTTATATATATTTTATAGACACCAACACTGTCTATACACACAAGCCAACTGTCTTTTATGGCACAACACCACTATATGAAACCCGAAGATTGTTTTCAATTTCCATAACGGACTTAACTCCTCGGGGTCATGGGTGTCATCGTCGTCGATATCATCATCATCATCAACATCATCATCCTAAATCTTAATTGTAATAAACAGGCCAGGTCGTCAACACTATCTTCAGTCAAAACAAAATGTTCTTAAAAGGAATAAGTAATTCCAAGGAGGAATCACGGCCTGAAAAATAAAAAACAAAACACTTACAAACACTCCTAGCTAACTAAACTATCGCAGTATAATAAAAGATAAATAATAAATAGTTCCTATTATTCACAATCACGACAAGCAAAGATAAACAAAACTGTACTTACTGTCAAAATAATCAAAACACTTCCACGCTGGTAAGAAAAATAATAGATATAATCCAGCATTCAATCACACAACTGCTTCAGGACGCAGTCAATCAAAAAAAGCATTCGCTCCGAAACATTCACCACTGTCGTAACCTAACTAAAAAAATGTAAACAAACAATCTCATTTAAACCAACAGTCTTTCTCACCACAAACGATCGTTAACCTAACTACTTTCGCTCGCTAACACAATATCTCTCTCTCTCTCTCTCTCTCTCTCTCTCTCTCTCTCTCTCTCTCTCTCTCTCTCTCTCTCTCTCTCTCACAGGATTTGGCAAAACCAAAAATAAAATAAAACAAAAAATAAATCCTCCTCATTCCTCCCCCCTTACTTTGCCAAATCCTTCTCACACAACACTTACATTATTTTTTTCATAACCCAGTCGCAGTCGGGAACTCCTCTACTCCAAGTAACTGGGCCTCCATATACTCTCTCATTCACTTCTTCCTTATCACAATCATTCGCTACATTAACACTATTCCTATCTAAATCCCTATCATCTAATATATCATGTACAATCATATCTACCTCGTTCTCATCTGGCCCTATAATTACACTCATTTCTGTAAACAGTTCATCCATTTCATCAAAAACATTCTCAACTTTAGTAAAAGATTCATTCATACTACTAATCATTCTCCTATCTCTCACTCTCGCATTCGTCATCCTTTCTTTTACATCACCTAAGGAAAAGCCACACACACTATAGGTATCATTCATACTCAGCCATGATTCATCTGTATTAACACATTTATCTTCCATACACACTTGCACATTTACACCCTTGTCATACTTATTTCTATTCTCACTTTTACTTATAAAATTTCCCCTTCTTTCATCTTTACTTATGTCAGGATGCCTGAAAACTTTAAATCAATCAATCAATCAATCATCTTTACTTAAAGCTCTTGTATTCTTCCTTTTCTTATATTCTACTAACACTAACTGTTTACCTTCCAGACCTAAGTCCTCATACATACTAGGCTCACCCTTGTTCCTTTTCAACCATTTACTCATCCCATTCTCTTGGATATACTCAGGTACCTCTTTCCATTTACGCAACTGGTTGTGGTGGGCCCTAATTTTTTCCCCAATACCACCCACACACAACTTACCCAAAACGTAACTTAATCCACTCGAACCAACTTCTAACACCTCATAGGGACCTTCAAATTTATCACGCACCTTATTTACATTCATTCTACCCTTTTCAATTACTTCTTTCATCACTCTCTCGCCAACTTTAAAGCTTTCAAACCTCTTATTTGCTTTCCTCCACACATCTCTGTCATCCTCCGACACACCCAACCTCGGTCTTATTATTTTTTCAAAATTTAACACAAACTTACATGGAGACATACCCGTACTCTTATGCACTGTTGCATTGTAAGCCCACAACGCTCTACTAACATACAAATCCCAATCATTACCACATGTACTCATCATTCGCAAAATTTCAGTTAATGTTCTTACAGTCCTTTCAGCCAACCCATTCGCACTTGGCATATAAGGAGTCGAATACACATGTTCAATACCCCATTCTCTTAACATCTGCTCAAACTCCCATCCAACAAACTCAGGGCCATTATCACTTAACATTCTCACAGGCTTACACACACACATCGGCAACATCACTTGACCAACCATTCTTGCAACAGTCTCGCTCCGTTTATCCTTGATGGGTATTGCATAGGTAAATTTACTCATGTGATCAACCATAACAATCATTCCCACATGTCTTCTCGCAGTCACAGGCAACGAAACACAATCAATCACAAACATCTCAAATGGTTCTTTCATACGTAATCTCAAAACAGGCGGATTAGCATGCACTCTCTGATACTTCCCTTTCTGGCAATCTTCACACGTAGTCGCTACATCCTTACATATCTGACTCAACCCAGGTGTAAACAATCTCTCACGCATGCATTCCCATAATTTATTCTTACCCATATGCCCATATCTGTCATGCACTAACATACACATACTTACTGCTGCATGCATTGGAAACACAGGAACATATATATCTTCATCCATTCCTTTATGTAGAAAATAAACAATATTCTTACACACAATAAGTCTCTTACTAACTTTCTTATACACCTCTAAATCAGACGGCCATTCTTCTACCTCGATACTATTCAACATACATTCACGTAACCTTTTAATTTCCTCACATTCATCTTGCATTTCTTCCACCTCCTCTTTAGTCAGTAGATCATCCTCACTCCTCGTAATATCAACCATGCCAACAAAATTCGCCATAAATACACTATTATCTTCTATCACAACTACTTCACATCCATTCGTCAGAAGCAAACCACTACCAATATCAACTGATAAATCATGCAATCTTAAAAAGTCAATTCCTATCAAAAAACAACTAGGCATCTCATTCTCTCCCATTACAATAAAATTATGTTCCACCTCCATACTTCCCAGTTTTACTTTCAAACGCACTTCTTCCCAAACTAGCAAACTTCCTTTACCTATCCCATGAATTCTCACACTCGTACATTGCCTTTTCACTTCCCAATTGTACCGCTCTATTTCCTTGATAACAGACATATTCACTAATGACACTTGCGCACCTGTATCAATTAAACTACAGTATTCATTCTCATTTATACCCACATACGTCATCATTCTTCCTTTTACACCATGCATACAAATGTTTACTCTCCTATCAATAGGGTCATCCTTATCACACCCATGGTCATCTTCGCTATCTTCCATGCTCATACCACTCGGATTCAAGTCATTCAGACAATCCTCCTTCTTACTCAACAACTTGCAACATCTTTCATTACATTGTAACCTCAATATATACTCCCTTTCAATCTCTTTATTTGTTCGGTACTGCATCGGACGATTCCACCCAAAATACAAATAAACAGTGACACCATATAACATACTTACTACCAACAATACTTTTGATAACAATTCACCCTCAAGCATACTATCCTCCTCCTTATATGCCATTTCTTTCGATACTTCATTCCTAACACTCATTCTAAGCTCATCTATACTAGCAGGTATATCCCTATTCAAACCCTTCAATTTAACCTTATTTAACCCACACAAAATACATTTATACACCATGTCATCCCCTTCAAAACTTTGTACCACCATTAAATCTTCCGGCAACCTTTCAAAATTACTATCATTCTCGCTACTCTCTTCTATCTTACCATGCATTCTTGACATCGCATCTGCTATCACGTTCTTACTCCCAGGTACATATTCTAGCTTAAAGTCAAATTCATTCAAATCCTCTATTGTCCTCGCAGCTCTAGCATTCACAGACTCTTTCCTAATCATGTACACTAGGGGCTGATGGTCAGTACGCACAATAAATTTCACACCATACAAAAATACCTTCAACGCTTTCACGCAAAACCTTATCGCAGCCAACTCCCTTTCAATCGTGGAATACTTTCGCTCAGCCTTATTAAATGCTTTGCTTACATACGCTATCACTCTCAACTGTTCATCTCCGTTTATTCTTTGCATTTGAACCAAGCAACCACCCATACTAATCCCACTAGCATCCGTATATAACTCTAGCATACTCGCATGTTCACTATAATCGGGAAAAGCCAAAGTGACGTCTCTCGCAGCCTCTTCTTTCAAGTTTTCAAATGCTTCAATCATACGCTCATCCCATTTCAGCCTCGTACTATTTCTCTTACCTGTCCACTCATTCAAAGGCTTCCCTATTCCCGAACAATCTCTGACAAACTTCCGACCAAATTCAATTAACCCAAGAAAACCTCTCAACTCACGCACCGTATGAGGACGTGGAAACTCTCTCACCTTACTCACAAACTTTTCACTCTTCCTTATACCCAATTCGCTCACCACATGCCCAAGAAATTCCACCTCCCCGGCCAACCATGTACACTTTTCAAGCTTAACTTTCACACCAACTTCTATCAACCGTTCTAATACTGCTTCAAGCAACTGCATGTGTTCCTCAACAGTCTCACTAGCAATCAAAATATCATCAATAAAAACAGTCACCTTCTGTCTATCAAACCCAGCCAAAACTACATTCATCGCCCTCTGGAAGGCAGCAGGCGCATTAGCAAGGCCAAAACTTAATCTTTTAAACTGATAATGACAATTTCTACTTGAAAATGCCGTAATGGGCCTGCTCCCCTCTGCCAGAGGCATCTGGTAATAGCCCCTAACTAAATCTAACTTTGTAAAAACTTTCATACCATGCATCTTATACACACAGTCAGACACTACATTCATCGGAAAACGTTCTTTAACAGTTACTTCATTCACCTTCCTATAATCAATACACATCCGTAAACTTCCATCCGGCTTTCTTACAGGTACAATAGGGCTATTCCAGGCACTCTCACTCCTTTCTATTACACCCATTTGCTCTAACTCCTGGCACTGCTCTTCTATTTCTCTGGCAATAGGCGGAGAAAAATGTCGGGGACGCTGATATATGGGGGTATCATTACTAAGAACTATCTTAAATTCAGGCAGCTTTGATCCCCCACAATCCTCGTCACCGCGACTCAAAACTCTCCGTCTATCCCATAACATCCTATACAATTGTTCCCTTTCCCCCTCACTTATATTCTCATCTACATTAATTCTTTCTTTCAAACTTTCATAGTCCCAATCGTCATCCGGCTTTATCTTACCCGTCATAACACGTCTCAATTTAACATACCTTTCATCCTCTACATTGACCAACGTATACATACATCCCATGCAATCACCCTCACGTATACCCCGTATTCTCTTCCTCCTTACAGTCGGCAACAAGCTCACATACACCTTCGGCTCCTGCAAATTCAAAATACCATCATACACATGCACACTTGCTTTCACCAAATTACTTGCTTCCGAACCTTCCACTACATATTCACAATTGTCACTATTGGCAATTCCCAGACTATTCGGCCATGCAACTTTTACACTGACAACCTCACTCGCATCTTTTGACAATTTAACACCTTCTTTTGCTATTAAGGGCACACCTTTCCATACCTTCGTACATACACTACCATCTTCATTCAAATAAAATTCCCCACAAAATTTACCCTTAACTTTCATCTCTATCATATTTACACTAGGATGTACAATCATACCGCATTTTTTCAAGAAGTTATAACCTAACAACACATCGTATTTGTCATTTACTCCCTCAACCACATAAAAATCATTATCTTCCATCATCAGCCCCCCAATCATGACATTTTCACGTAACTTTCCTTGCACAGACATACTTAAATTACCGATACCTTTCACTTCACCTTTACACCCCCTAAATTCACACACATCCCTTACCTTATCGTATGCATTCCTAAACATTAAATTGACACCACAACCAGTATCAATCAGACCAACTAGCTCTATTCCATTAAAATTTACTTTTGCACTCATGCAGTCATAAGCTCTTTCGCCCATCACGTCTTCATGTAGTAAACCTTCACGAACATGCATCACATTCACTCCGCACACACTAGGACTCACCCAGCTGAACCCTCTTACACTCTAGTTTCCCGAACATCCTGGCTGATTTACTCCTTTCTTCCTACATACCCTAGCTACATGCCCATCTGCACCACATTCAGTACACTTACCCCGTGGCTCCTTGCACATTCTAGCATAATGACCATCCTTACCACAATTACCGCAAATCACATTTGTACGATTACTCCGACATCCACTCGCTATGTGCCCTGTCATACCACACCGATAACATTTTACCCCTTTCTCTTTCTTGCACTCGCTAATTCTATGCCCTACCTCACCACATCCAAAACAAGCACCAAGAGCCCATCTACATTCATTCTTCTTATGTCCTACTTTCCCACATCTATAACACTTCTCTTCACGGATACAACTACCTGACCTATCTTGCGGCGCACTAGCACTCCTATCCCTCCAAACCTGATTCCCTTGCCTAAACCCTTCATTTGTCCTTACAGGTATTCCCACATTACTCGCCCTAACACTCCTATCTACTACACTATCAGCTACCCTCATCGGTCCTCTCATAACAGCATCTCTAAAACTAACAAATTCTGGCACACTTTCCTCCATTCCAGTTCTTACACTCACAGATTTACTTTCTTTCATACACCTATCCAACTCGTAATCCTCAACTATCTCTAAAATATCATCCCATGTCAATCTTTCTTTCGTCCACCTCATTTTCTCCTTCCGTTTCAAATTAACAAACTCAGCAACATTCTCGGGTACAGTAGCCAAAAACTTCCTCATTAACTCCTTATTCTCATTTATACCTTCATCCCCATACTTCTTCCTAGCTAAAGTTTCCAACCTACATACGTACATTGATATCGCTTCTCCTGCATTCATCCGTGCTTCATCAAAATCATTCTTACGCTTATACTTAACACTCCCTTTCATACGTTGTACGTGCTCAATTATTCTCTTTTTCACACTTTCATAATCAACGTCCCCTACACTCATTATCACTCCATACATCGTCAACAAATACCCAGTCAAATATTCTCCTAACTCCCTAGCCCAAACTCTTTTACTATCACCATACTTATCCTGACAATACCTCTCATACTCCTTGAAAAAATCATATACATCCCTACTGCTATGCTCATTGAACCTTTCACACCGAGGTACCTCTCTCATAAACACAGTCTTACACACATCACGTTCATTCTCACTGCTATCATCACTGTCTACTCCCCTGTTACCTTCTTCCTCATTTGAATATAATGAATCCACTTCCACACTTAAATTCCTATCCTTAACCATTCCTTTCTTACCCTTTTTCTTACTTACCACTTTCACCCATTCACGATCGTCCTTGCTATCAGCCTGATACTTTTTCTTCCCTTTCTTCACATCACTTTTACCTTTCCTTTCATCTTTCCTCTCACCTTTCTGTTCATCCTTACTATGCCTAATTCCCTTATCTTCAATATCACCATCACTATTACTACTATCACTATCACTTCCTTTCCCATTATCACCTACCTTAACCTTCTCTTCCACTACCAACCCATTACCCGAAGCTGAGGACACTCCTCCGACTGCACCTTCACCCATTATAGTTTTCATCATCCCCATGACTTGCCCCATCATATCTTCCATTCGTTTCTCTATTCGTTCTTCATTCTCTCGCATCCTCATCTCAACACATTCTTCCACTCTCTCTACTGTCCCCTTTAACTCCCTAAGCTCCTTCTGCATCGCCGCATTCTCCCAGTTCAACCTCTCATTCTCTATTAGCAACCTCTCCTCACGCTCCTTACTCAGCCGCAATTCCTCCTTCAGTAACTTGTTCTGCTCTTCCATTTTCATCAACCTTAATCTAATTTCATATCCAAATACAGTCCTTTGTCCAAGAGTCTAGCTTCAATCCCACCTCGGCAGTCCCTGTTCGGGCGCCAAAATAATGTGGCGGGATGTTAAAAAAAACAAGCCCCACACCCTGAATCACACCTACTGACAATGGTCCCACAACACAAACTTTCCCCTTACTTTATCAACTGGACTCTTGGACAAAAGGACAAACAAAACAAAACATACCCTTAAAACTATATTTCCTAATACCACAATACTTAACATGGAACCATTCACAATCAAAATAATAATCACACTTACAACTAATCATAAACTTCACACTAAATATATAATAACCACCATTCAAATAATCAACGAAACCCCTAACAAAACTTAAATCAACCGCACACCAACACCCAAATAAATATCTGTGCTTATATATATTTTATAGACACCAACACTGTCTATACACACAAGCCAACTGTCTTTTATGGCACAACACCACTATATGAAACCCGAAGATTGTTTTCAATTTCCATAACGGACTTAACTCCTCGGGGTCATGGGTGTCATCGTCGTCGATATCATCATCATCATCAACATCATCATCCTAAATCTTAATTGTAATAAACAGGCCAGGTCGTCAACACTATCTTCAGTCAAAACAAAATGTTCTTAAAAGGAATAAGTAATTCCAAGGAGGAATCACGGCCTGAAAAATAAAAAACAAAAAACACTTACAAACACTCCTAGCTAACTAAACTATCGCAGTATAATAAAAGATAAATAATAAATAGTTCCTATTATTCACAATCACGACAAGCAAAGATAAACAAAACTGTACTTACTGTCAAAATAATCAAAACACTTCCACGCTGGTAAGAAAAATAATAGATATAATCCAGCATTCAATCACACAACTGCTTCAGGACGCAGTCAATCAAAAAAAGCATTCGCTCCGAAACATTCACCACTGTCGTAACCTAACTAAAAAAAATGTAAACAAACAATCTCATTTAAACCAACAGTCTTTCTCACCACAAACGATCGTTAACCTAACTACTTTCGCTCGCTAACACAATCTCTCTCTCTCTCTCTCTCTCTCTCTCTCTCTCTCTCTCTCTCTCTCTCTCTCTCTCTCTCTCTCTCTCTCTCTCTCACAGGATTTGGCAAAACCAAAAATAAAATAAAACAAAAAATAAATCCTCCACAATCTGATCTTGAAGTGTCCTTATGTTCCAGGTTCTTATGATTAGCTTATGATGATTTTTTTTTTCTCTCTCGTGACTGCAAAGTATGCTGTATGAATGTCCATTGTTAGACATCTACATGTAGCTTGTAGTAGGCAATGTTTGTGTCACCTTTTCTAGGTCCCTTCCTTTAAAAAGGTGATCTGTGTGGTTCCTTAAAAGGGCAGCTTAGTTGCCCATGTCACTACCAAAGACTAGTGCTATTACAAAATTGGCTATTAGCAAGCTACTGAATCCAACCTACACCCCCCTTTGTGTATGACTTGGCTAAGAGCTCCCAGTTCCAATGCAGACATACTCTTACCAGCCTGTGCATTGCCAAAGGGATTTGATAATTGATGATGATGGGATGATGAGTGTAAGGATCTGTGTTCTTGCTCTGTGAAAATATTAGTGTAAGATGAAAGCTTGGTTATGGGATTATACTCACAAACTTAGCTGAGCCACCTCCTGTCAGGTGGAGAGAAATAACTTGGATAACCTAACAGCTGACTCAGCATTGGGAATTGCGGAAAAGTCAATTAAGTAAGTATCCGGACTCTTACCTTAATGCTTGTCCCCAGTGCATGCTACCTGTAGTCTTTGTCTCAAGAAATTAACACACTAATCAGTGGTACTACTCAATTGGTTTACGCCATCAGTCCAAATGGTATGCCAGGGTGTGGCACTTAGAGCCAACAAGGATGGTTGAGGTGTCAGCAGTAAACAGTGTTCTTGAGCTTCTTGAGAGGGTACAACTACCCTACTAACTAAGGCACCACACCTACTTAACCCCCCCCCCCCCTCCCAGATTCATAGCATACTTCCTAGGCGGGGTATTTTGTGATGACACCATCCTTAACTGTGAAGTCTAAATTCCTGTCAATGGTTATTCCAAGGATGGAACCAAGAAGGTTGTCAATAGATAGGGCACATCATCAACCTTCTCATGAAGGAAAGACACTTAGAATTAATCATACTGTATAAGCTCCAAACACCTTGAGGATGAACAATCCCTACTTACCAAGGCGTGCAGCACCCTCCAATCCATACCAGATGTTCAACCTATCCCTCTTTCGAGAAATACTCTGATCCCAAAGCCACAATACCCTGAAGAAGAATTTAGTAGCCTTTTGGTTATAAATGTGGATGGCTTAGCACATGCAGAGCTTTATGTCCTTATTAATAACACCCTGTTAATGATTCTATGTGCTGTACTTACTATTCAGTTGAAGAAGTAAATTATTATCATTGATGTTACTAGCCAAGACCACAATCTTAGTTGGAAAAGCAGGATGCTGCAAGCCCAAGGGCCTAGTGTGGAAAGAAAATAGAGAAATAATTAACAAACTATATACTGTATGAGAAATAATAATAAAAAAAAAAATCCTATAATATGCTAAGTTCAGTAGTATCTAGATAAATCAGTCGTTTATAAACTATGAAACGAGACCCATGCCCAATTGTTCAACAGGAAAGCAATTGCAGCAGGTTTGAACTTATGAAGTTTCACCGACCCATCCGCCAGATTAGAAAGATCATTCCACAATCTTGTCACAGTTGGAGTAAAACTTCTAGAATACTAAATAGTATTATGCCTTATGATGGCGAAGGCAGGCCTGTTAGAATTTACTTTATACCTAGTACTGTGTACTTGATGGTACAGTTTGTCTAGATCTGGATGTAAAGGATGGTCAGAATTGTTAAACATCTAACGCAACATTTACAAAGAACTTTATGAACAACATTGCCACTGATTAATATCTAACTCAGGGATAATGAACTAAATAGACTGCAAATGTTTTTCCAACAAATTAAGATAAAAGTTAGCAGCTGAAGACCAGACAGGAGACCAATACTCAAAAACATTGGTAGAATTAGAGCATTAAAACATTTCCTTAGGGTAGATTTATTACCAAAACTCTGATAAAACTTCTCAATACTGTATGCCAATTTTTTTGTGCAGTTGAAGAATAACATACCAAATGTGTTTCCCAAAAGTAAATTTACCATCAGGAATCATACTTAGAAATATTACAGTTAATATAATTGTATATAGTCAAAGGGACATTGTCATTGCAAAAATTTAGGTTGATGAGCCTCTGTCCTCGACATATTTACAATCATACTTTGATTTTTTTCCCTCGGTTCAACTTCATCTACCATTATTTTCACCACTAACTCATTTTAGCTTGATATCTGTTAAGTGATTCAATCACCACAGATATACATTCCAGAGATGGTATTGATGCAAAGAGATTAGCATCATCTGCATATGCAAAAAGCTTGTTTTCCATGGCATACCAAGTGTGTGTATGTATTATATATATATATATATATATATATATATATATATATATGTATATATATATATATATATATATGTATATATATGTATATATATATATATATATATATATATATATATATATATATATATATATATATATATATATATATACTGTAGATTAGTATGAAAAGTAATGTGCTGAGAACACTATCCCGAGGAACAACAAATATCACATTTTATAGCCATTATGGTAACCATCAATAACTAATGTGCAATATATTACTGTACTCTAAAATTCAACAATGATGCTAATAAAATACCCACATACTCTTGTATACCTAAGTTTAAAAATAATGGCAGCTTGATTAACAGTCGAAGCCATCCCTAAAATTTAGGCCAATCATTCGAACTTCCCGACTACAATCTAGGGATTTCTGTACAACATTGGAAATGACAATAAGGGCTTCACATGCTCCAAGGTCTTTGTGAAACCCAAACTGCAAACTAAGGAACAGATAATTACCCTCAGCATACCTATTTAAACGTGCTAAAATATATTTAAAAGATTCATGTAATATGGGTGCTATGAAATTTTGGCAGTAATCAGCAGGAATAGAGCTACCACAAACACATTTACTCAATAGAGTAAAATTACCAATTCTCCAAGTGAAAAAAAAAATTGCTAAGTTACAAAAAATGGCACAACTAGTGGGTACAAAATCAGTTGTCTTCCTTAAAAAAACAGAAAATACCATTTGGATATACAGCACCTTGAGCAACAAGGTCCAGTAAAAGTGTTTTAATTTCACGGGACCGAAAGCCAAACTAATTAGTTCAGGAATACGGTAATAAGGAATATCGAGTTTCTCATTATTCTGCTTACTGCCAAACACATCAGGTAAAAGATTTGATTTTTACTTCACTGTAGCACAATATTCCTAAGCCGGTGTTTACCAGCATAATTAGATATACCCCTAATAAAACACTAGTTTGAACCTCATACTAATTCGGTGGTTAATACCACGTAAGATGCATAGATGCCTTGGTTAAACGTATTTTCCAATTTTTTGACATTCTATTTTTACAGAATAAGAAGTGCAACTTGATTTTATTCAATAATTGGTAGGTGGTACAATTGTAGATAATTTCTATTAGCAGTATCACCAATACAATACATTTTATGAAGAAAATACTTATAATAGTCTATCACCAATACAATACATTTTATGAAGAAAATACTTATAATAGTTTACCCAGTCATCAAGGAAGCCATTTTCTATGAATTTCAAATACTAGAAAACGAATAAATTGCTTGCCTGACTAAGAGTTTATAGACCTTGCTGTATCCGGATATATTTATTAATTTACTTACGTATGAATAAATTTATCGTATAAATATTACTAAATCCTAGTGAATGCTCCGTATTTTGTCTTGATTCACTACTTTTAAAGCAAACTTCTATCTTTCTCGGCGAAATAAATATAGTGACCCCTTGTCACCCCTCTGGTAGGTCCGAAAATTCGGTATTATTGTAGTGTATTACAGGGCAATGTAACCTAGAAAAAAAAAACTACTTTCTCTTATAGAAAAAAATACACTCTCTTCGAAAATGACACTCGTTCCCGTCGCAAATGAATAGTTCCAGAAATATATATATCTATATCCTACGATAATTGATTACAACTTCCCCACTAGATGCAAACACTCGAAAATATCCATTCCTTCATTGACTAAAAACTTGAGTACCAGGATACCTCGGCGATGAATGGTCTCCCCTGGTCCAGAGCTATGCTATATGGCCCGAATTCCATAAATTGGTTATAGGAGTTTGGCTATCAGGGTTATTGCTTGATTGAGATATTCTTTATCATTCTAACAGCAAATGTCGAACTGGTGTATCAATTTTATTTTCTCACTGTAGAACACATTAAGGCTAAGAGTATCAATAAAGTAAGAATAGATAGTGTTGTGATTTTCACCAGTTTATTATATTTGCCCGATGTACTGGGCGGATCGCAAGGCCTTGAAGAGGCAACACTCGCCAAAACCCTCCAGGAGTTAACTAAAATACGGCGATAAAATTTACAGTTTTATTACAAAAATAAACTCTGATAAAGACAAACAACATTCTAAAGCATTCACAAGACTTACTGAAAAACAAGACTGACCCTAGGTAATGTAGCATGTGCTCTTCAAGCACAAAGTCCACACCGGACTCATTAACAAACTGAAAATAGTGCCAATTCGAATTCAATACACAACGAATCACACACCAAATATCCCTATTCTTATTTAACTCAGGATTCAGATCCCCAATCACAAGGATCTTTACACTAAACTGCGATATAAAAACTAAACGTCTTGCACACAAACTTCTACTACAACCAACCTGGTACACAAGGTAGAGAGGAGAGATAACAATTAGAGGGGACTTACTTCGGTTGGGGACGTTGGATCAAAGAGGACGAGCTATCCTCGCAACCCCCGACGTCACCTTTTTGGCGCAATTTGCCCTGAACCTAAATTTCTACATTGGATTTTTTTAACATGTTACAACAGAATGACTTTATTTTTCCTAATCTTAAATTACCAGCAATTGATTTTATTAGTCTCAGCGCCTTCCTACCAGGTGGTTTCCTTTTTTGGCTCTAAATGTTCACGTCTGGAACTACATTCATTCGCCCGCGAGTTTTTCCTCTCCCTCCAATTTGACGTAGTCGTAGGAGGAGTCAAATGGCGGGAATTTCGATTGATCGGGTCGAAATTCCCGACATCCTCCACGCCCCAAAATAAGGAGCGATGAAACGTCGGTCAATTGGATGGAGTTAGACTCGGGGTGAGGGGAGTGGCTTACTCCGAGACTCTGTTAGGCTCGCTGCGTAGCGCTCCGCAACGACTCGAACAGAGTACGCACAATATACTACAGCAATGTTACCCCGGGGTATAAACACAATCAATAATATACAGTCATATAACAGATCAAAATAGGCAATGGGCCTAGCAATTCTAAAGCACTCGTGTAATACACATAAGGAACAGCAGAAATAAGTGATATGTACACACTTTACAATTCAATTGGCAAGCAATTAGGCAATGGGCCTAAGACAATTCAAGAAATGGTAGAAATGCAATCATAATAAGTCAAGTGCAACGACAATTAGGCAATGGGCCTAAGATAATTCAAGAAATGGTAGAAATGCAATCATAATAAGTCAAGTGCAACGACAATTAGGCAATGGGCCTAAGACAATTCAAAAAATGGCAGAAATACAATCATAATAATTCAAGTGCAACGACAATTAGGCAATGGGCCTAAGACAATTAAAAAAAAATGGCAGAAATACAATCATAACAATTCAAGTGCAACGACAATTAGGCAATGGGCCTAAGACAATTCAAAAAATGGCAGAAATACATATGACAATTCAAATTCAGTCTGTCTCAACTCACAATAATCGAGACTTCTATAGCGCTGCTACATGCAGGCTGTTACTTAATGGAGTACAAGAGGGAGGGGCAGGTTCTGTGCAACGCTCGGTCTGTACGCACGAGAGACCATCCCGTCCCCGTACTCCACCCCTAAGCACTTCCAACCTCCGCAGATTCACGCACACCTCACAAACTCCACCCTCCCTACCTTCCAGATAGAACACGCCCCCTTTTCACTTACAGTTTGCAGCTACTTTTTATATATCGTCACCTTTCAGTAGACAGTCCATTAGTTCTCGCTGTTTCACGGCAGCCCTTCTCAATGGGCGTGCAGAACGTCCTTGTGCGTTCGTCTGCTCTGTTTCATTTTCATTTTCATTTTCACTAACTGCATAGTTCTCACCTTCCTCGTCGTTGTCGTCCGTTCCTGTGGCTGGTTGTTGAGTTGCCGTAGCTGTTGCCATACCCTGGTCGTTCCCAGACGTCTCCGCTATCCCTGGCATTCCGGCTGTCGATCTGTACGCACCCTCTTTTCCGTCATCGCCGTCGTCTCCTTCATGGTCATCCTCAGAGGGGGCTATTTCTAGGGGAACCAGGTGGCTGACAGCTCGCAGCGATTCGACACCCTCAAACAACACTTTCGCCGAGCGTACGACTCCGTTGTCGTCAGGATACGTCTCCACGACACGTCCCAGTGGCCAAGTCGCTCTCTTCTTATTGTCCTGCTTCACTAGCACGATGTCTCCGGGGTGCAGCTTGGAGGGTTCCCCGGGCCGACTGTCGTGCCGGGCCCTCAAGGCACTCAAGTATTCCTTTCTCCAGCGTTCCCTAAAGGCTTTGAGCGAATCTGTCAATCTTACGTAACGATCACGTAGCTTCCGAGAGGTGAAGGTTGCGTTCAGATGGTCGTCCGGTAAGATGGGGGCCATGAGGTGGACTTGGTGTCCTCTTATCAAATGGGAGGGGGTGAGGACTTCATCCTCGCGCTCGTCACCGCTGTACATAAGCGGTCGATTATTCACCACTGCTTCTGCTTCTTTCACGAGGGTTAGCACGTGGGCGTCCGGCAGGTACTTCTTTCCGAGGGCTATCTGGAGGGTCCGTTTCGTTACTCCTATCAAACGCTCGAAGAACCCACCTTTCCAAGGTGCACGGGGCGTCTGAAACCGCCACTTTATGCCAGTTTTCCTCAGGAACTGCTGGACTTCATCCTCTTCATAAAGTCCCTGCAGGAGGTGGCTGGCAGCCTTGAAGGTTTGATGGTTATCGGACATGATGAGCTGTGGGGCACCGTGGGTGGCGCTAAACCGTCTAAGTGCCAACACGAATTCTTCTGCTTCCAAAGAGGGACAGAAGTCAAGGTACACGGCTCTGCTGGCCATGCAAGTTACGATAAGTATATACCCTGGCCGTGTTTCCGTGTGTATAGCTGCTGTGTGGTCCACTCCGACCGCCGTGAACGGTTTCGTGAGGGTGATCCTTTCCTTTGGCAGGGGGGGTGGTGGTGGCTGTCTCGTTAGAGGCTGGAAGGCCAGCTTGCATTCAGGGCATTGCCGCACGGTTCGCTTCGCAATGGAACGTAGACCCGCCACCCAACATTTCTGTCGAAAGATACCTATTAGAGTATTCACCCCACAATGCAAATGTAATTGATGTAAATAATTTAGATACATCCTAACCAAATGCCCTTTGGCTGGCAAGAGAATTAAATGATCAGTTTCTCCTACATGGGACACTCGTCCCCTGGTGCAGATGAGATTATCTACCAAAACTAAATTCAATTGTCTAGCAAAATTAGCAACTTCACGAGGGGGTCTGACTCCGCCCTCTAAGTAGGCATAAACAGTAGGCAAATAATGTTTTTGCTCTAATTTTACAACAATACTGAACGGATGCCGTTCTATCTTAGCAAACCTTAAAACTAGTCTGGCTACTCGTAACAAGAATTGGAACCCTACTTCCCTCTTCAGGACGTCCCAAATCTCGCCTGGGGGGGTAGGACACATCTCCTCCCTTAGCTCCTGCACCGCCGCTACTACGTGAGTTTGATGTAGTAAATCTTCCTCCTCGCAAGGAACAGGCCTTCCCGTGGTCCTGAGAAATTCTGGACCGTTCCTCCACAGGGGGTTAGCTTGCAATTGTTGAGCCGTTGCGCCTCGGGATAGGATATCGGCAGGGTTCTGCTGACTAGGGACATGGTTCAGACTGAAACTACAAACCTGCTGAATAAAATTAATTTCTGCCACTCTGTTAGAAACAAACACATTTTTATTAGACCTGGCATCGGGCGATGCTACCCATGCCAACGTTACCTTACTGTCGGTCCACATTACTATTTCCCGTGGCTCGATCAGATCCTTGAGCGTTCTTGCTAGTCTGCTGCCTAACAACAAGGCCAGCAACTCTAGCTTAGGGATCGTCAGCTTGCTCATCCCTTTCGGAGTGATCCGGGTTTTACTCGTTACCAGACTTACCCGATTGCATTCGTCCCTAGTATATGCTACTGCTCCATATGCCTTACTGCTGGCATCGGTGAACACATGAAGTTGTAAGCCTTTTTTTCCTATTGATCTTTGAAAGGTGATGTCGCTCACCGCTTTCAAATCATTCAACAATTCACTTGCCTCTTTAGCCCTCTCTTTACTTAAAACATCATCCCAACCTACATTATCCTCCCATAGTTGTTGAAGGAAAAGCTTTCCCCTTACAAATAATGGGCTTATCAAACCTATCGGATCATATATGGAGACTAATAGGGAAAGTACCCTACGCTTCGTGGGCACCCATCCCTCCCCCAACTCACAGATCCTTTTGCTTTCTTTCACACACAATCTGTCCACGTCCCGGGCCCATCGCAGCCCGAGCACGTTCACACTCACAGGCTCATTCCACTGTCTCTCGCTATCGAAGGCCAAGTGATTGCTGGCCCACCCTTCTAAGGGCATACCCGCCCTTTTTAAGATGTTATGAACAGACTCATGCTCTTGCCTCATATGTTCTATATCTTCAAACGTGGCCAGATAATTATCAACATAAAAAGATTTTACTAAATCTGGGCGCCCTTCCTCTTTAAAATGACAATTTAATATTTGCTGTAGCAAAAATGGACTAGCTGTGATGCCGAACACCACGACTCTAAAGGCGAAGGTAAGCGCTCGACCAGCTGCCTTGCGCCACAGAAATCGTGTGTATTTGGCATCACGAGGATCTAACAAAACGCGATGGAATGCTTTACTTATGTCGGCTAACATGGCATATCGATTCAACCTAAACCTTATAATTAAACTATATGCTACTTCTACCAAATTGGGCCCAGGCAAAAGACATTCATTCAAGGACTTGCAACCTTGTGACTTGGCAGAGGCATTGAACACGATTCTAAGGGGGGTGGTACGGCTGTCTTTCTTAACACCGAAGTGTGGCATGTAATAACCTTCCACTACGGGATTTTTCACTTCAGATATAAAACCTGCTTCGAGATACTTATCTATCACTCCCTGATATTGTTCAAGATATTCCCTATCCTTTCTGAATTTTGTCTGCAACGACTCCAACTGCGCCATAGCGTTACGATAATTTGTTTCTGGCCTAGCATCCGATGCGAATGGTAGGCTAACCTGATATCCCTCAGATTTTCGTACAACGCTTTGCGATACCTTTCGCACGGCCTCGGCCTCGCGAACAGTGTATTGCTCAGATGGGGCGATACCAACACGGTCTAATCGCCACCACTCATCTACATCATACAGATATGGCTCGTCCGTGATTCTGCATACTCTCAACGTTCTTACTTGTTCGACCCTTTCCCCTTGGAACAGCCACTGTGGCACCTTCCCGTACGGGGACATACCATTATGCGTTAAGAAAAGATTTATCCCATCTACTTTTTCTACACCTATGACAAAATAGCTAAAATAATCAGCCCCAACTAATATGTGAACGTTCTTCATGGTATCTGATTGGTTTGCTGGATCGGCTAACGTGACTCCCTTGGTCAACAGATGCTGTCTGACTTTAACATAACCCACGTTATGTATCGGGACGTCCACGTGTTCGTGTGCCACCAATTTCATACGCACGATTCTTTTCCCCATTTCAACCCTGCAACTTACTACATCGTATTGGCCGCTTATTTCCTCGGAACCAAACGGAGCTATATTCAAGGATACTCTTCCTACCACCGGTAGGCCTAATTGACGGGCAATTTTTGCAGAGATGAAGCTCCTCTGGCTTCCTGAGTCGAGAAATAGGCGGACTCGCTTACTACCTTGCCTTTGTTGAATACCTGCCATGGCTGTTGGCAAGATAGTGCATGGGAGGTCCACATCAGACCTCTGCGCGATCTTTGCGCTCGTGCACGGCTTAGATTCTACCTTAACCTTAGACGGACGGGGGGCATTTTGGTTCGGTGCAGGCGTCGCATTTACTACGGGGCGGGACGTTGTTGATTGACTATTACTATGAATAGGGATTGATTGCGGTCTACCCGCATCGCAAATTGCAGTGTGGTGCTTAGCATTACAGTTTCTACAGGAATTTGATACGGGACATTTATCGCTACGATGGCCTGATTTCGTGCAATTGAAACAAAGACCCCTTTTTAGTAAAATGCGACGTCTAGCAGCTACGTCTGTCACTTGGCGACATCCGTGAGGCGGGTGCCGTTCGTTACAAAATGGGCAGGAATTATGGTGGATGGGAGGGGTTTTCGGTCTTACACTACTGTCTGGTCTTTTGTCACTCTCAAGACTGTCGCCTCTCTGCAATGCATCGTCTTCTAACATTCTTACTATGAAATCTATTGCCTCAAAAAACTCGTCCAACGTATAGTCGCATTTCCTCAAATGCTCTACCACCTTGCGGTATAGTTTTCCCTCTGACAATTTTTGATTAATGAGGCTCATGACCATGCCCTGGCCTAAGTCATTGGTACTAAGTCTTTTGATTTGCTCAATAATGATAGTTAACTCAAAACGGAACCTTTTTAATTCTACTGGGTTTAGTGACGGCACAAAGATGTTTGCTAACTTGCGGTGCAGAATCACGAGCGTTTGGTGCACGTTGCCATACTGCTTATCTAATAAATCTAATGCTACTCTATAGTTCGCGGCGGTTACACTCAGGGATTTGATAATCCTGAGCGGCTCCTTGCCCAACGTCCCCAATAAATACGTGAATTTAGACACTTCGTCTAAATCCGCTCTTCGATCCACGTGGATCGTGAATAATTCACGGTACGATGCGTACTCTTGCACTTCCCCTTCAAACGTGGGGAGAGGCAGCGGCTTCAACCTGGGGAGGGCAACATTCCCCGTTGAAGGGCCTTTCACTTTATCTATTCTATTGTACAATAGTGTGGAAGCGCGTGTCGCTTCACCTAACATATGCCTGATTCGGGCTTCGATACTAGACTCTAATTTAACTCTCTGGTTTTTGTACAGCTCTTTAAGCTGTCGGACCTCTGCCTGCAACTCCGTTACCAAATTCTGGTAAACGGACTCGGAGTAGGTCTCAATCAGTGCCCTTTGCGTTTCGCTTAGCAAATCCTCCAGTAGGCCCATCGACGCCTCGATATGCACGATCGTGGATACAGCCATCTTAATTACTTTACTTTACGTTTGGGGGGGTTGGACAAGGCAAGGAGAAAAGGATAATTTAACGTTAAGGGACTCAAAGAACTGACCCACGTGGGCGATCGCACATCGAGACGTAGAGGACCTTAATTGTTCGTCTCTCTCTCTCTCTCTCTCAAAAGCTCATATTTTAAATTAGTCCTGTCCGGCTCTGGGAAGCGCTTGCGATCCGGTTCGAAG
Source organism: Palaemon carinicauda (assembly GCF_036898095.1). NCBI lineage: Eukaryota > Metazoa > Arthropoda > Malacostraca > Decapoda > Palaemonidae > Palaemon > Palaemon carinicauda. Next base: position 38,772,623 of record NC_090754.1, on the reverse strand, counting down.
GACCAAATGTTGTGATTTTCACCAGTTTATTATATTTGCCCGATGTACTGGGCGGATCGCAAGGCCTTGAAGAGGCAACACTCGCCAAAACCCTCCAGGAGTTAACTAAAATACGGCGATAAAATTTACAGTTTTATTACAAAAATAAACTCTGATAAAGACAAACAACATTCTAAAGCATTCACAAGACTTACTGAAAAACAAGACTGACCCTAGGTAATGTAGCATGTGCTCTTCAAGCACAAAGTCCACACCGGACTCATTAACAAACTGAAAATAGTGCCAATTCGAATTCAATACACAACGAATCACACACCAAATATCCCTATTCTTATTTAACTCAGGATTCAGATCCCCAATCACAAGGATCTTTACACTAAACTGCGATATAAAAACTAAACGTCTTGCACACAAACTTCTACTACAACCAACCTGGTACACAAGGTAGAGAGGAGAGATAACAATTAGAGGGGACTTACTTCGGTTGGGGACGTTGGATCAAAGAGGACGAGCTATCCTCGCAACCCCCGACGTCACCTTTTTGGCGCAATTTGCCCTGAACCTAAATTTCTACATTGGATTTTTTTAACATGTTACAACAGAATGACTTTATTTTTCCTAATCTTAAATTACCAGCAATTGATTTTATTAGTCTCAGCGCCTTCCTACCAGGTGGTTTCCTTTTTTGGCTCTAAATGTTCACGTCTGGAACTACATTCATTCGCCCGCGAGTTTTTCCTCTCCCTCCAATTTGACGTAGTCGTAGGAGGAGTCAAATGGCGGGAATTTCGATTGATCGGGTCGAAATTCCCGACAGATAGCAATGAAAAATAATTTGTATTGTAGTTAGAGGGTCAAGGGAAAAACTGTTTAGAGAGGGTAGGTA
>NC_090754.1:38759237-38764237 GCF_036898095.1 Palaemon carinicauda | reverse complement strand
TTTTCTCTCATCTTACCATGATTCAAACTACAATGGGCATTCGGTAGAGAGCATACCTTCGCCAACGCCACATTTGTTTCCATGGAAATTAGTTTCATGCAAATCGGATAAAAATTGACGACGATATAGAAAAAAAACGTTTTTGACCTTTTCATGACCTAGACTTGTGACCGAATCACTCCCAAAATTTAATCAAATTATCCGTGGATCATGGCCAATCATCTCACCAAATTTCACGAGATTCGGTCAAATAGTTTTTGAGTTAGGCGAAAAACATTTTGACGTACAAGAAAATAAATACACGTTTATCAAAACATAACCTTCGCAACGAGGTTGGCGAAGGTAATTACAGAGTATTTACTTTTAATTATCTACATGATTCTATAATGTCTTATTCTTCCATCCATATTCATACTCATTGATCCTTTTTCCTGGTCTATATTTACATCCCAACCGTACTTTTACTCCCATTTACTCTCAGCATTCTCCTCTTAATAGATTCTTATAAAGTTTATCCCTATTTTTAAGCATCTTTTCATAATACATAATCAGCTCTGTACCATTTGTAATCATAAGCTACCCCACACTCCAATTACAGTCCATTGTCATATCCGATAACCTCGTACATATATCTGGTGTCCCTTGCCAACATATCTCATCATTCTGTTCATAAAAGCTTCAAGTGGTCTCGAAGACATAACACAAGACGAGAAAGTCACTAACACATCGATCATCTTCTCCATCACTTTCTCATTTGGAATCCTATTGCACAACTTCCTCATATTACTGAATAAAGTTATTCATCATTATTCTTGCAACCTCCACCGTCACCTTTACCCTCGTACAAATGAATTATTATTCTTATCATTCATTCCTTCTGAGACCTTGCCTTCATACGGGCGTACAGTCGGACACGGGAATCCCTGACCCACCTCTCTCTGAGGAAATGCACCTTGTCACACCGTTTCTGCGTGGCGAGTTCTTAGCTGTCCCTCTTCCATGTCCATTCAATAAATCCTTTTAAATGTTCACTCCATCTACCCATGAATGCATTCATTTCACACAATCTCTCTTCATGTTTGATTCCATGTAAACTAATTTCTTAAGTCTCTTTAAGTCTTTGGTAATTTTTACCATCTCCCCACCACCTTTCAATTTATTTATTTATTCCATGCATTTTTCTTTCTTATTCTTCATGGCCACCTTCTCTATTTCCATCACTAATCTCATTTTCTCATTCTTATCCTCTTCTTGAATTCATCACATTCTTCATGACTCCAACTTCTGATTCTTTAACCATTTTGAATTTTTCATTATTAATTTCATATAATTTCCTTGCTTCTATATCAGATTCACTTGATTATCATTACAACATTGCTTTCAATCCCTCCATTTGTCTTAATTTCTATCTAGACTAAATAATGATCATATATACATATGCATACACACACACACACACACACACACACACACACACACATATATATATATATATATATATATATATATATATATATATATATATATATATATATATATATATACATATATATGCTTACATTTTTATGTTTTCACAAATACAATTTAAAGTTTTAAATGCCACTCGTGAGCAGCAAATGCAAGGGTCAGGTTATTGCACTGTTACAAAATACCCTAAAGATCGAGCAGCGTCTAACACCACATCACCCAAGTTAGGACCAGGGGGATCAGGCAATGGTGATTGAGAACTTGACAGGTAAACAAAGCCTTAATTTGGTGACATGATAAAGTCGTTTTGACTTAGGTGAATTCTTTCAGACCGTATGTGAAGACCTAACTTTATCACCATCTTTTCCACTAAGCTAATATATATATATATATATATATATATATATATATATATATATATATATATATATATATATATATATATATATATTTATATATATGCAAATATATGTATATATATATATATATATATATATATATATATATATATATATATATATATATTTATGTATATGCAAATATATATATATATATATAATATATATATACTTTACACACATATAATATATCATCAGCATCATCTTCATCTCCTCCTACGCCTATTGACACAATGCACCTTGGTTAGATTTAGCCAGTTGTCTCTATCTAGAGCTTTTAAATCAATACTTCTCCATTCATCGTATCCTACTTCACGCTTCATAGTCCTTAACCATGTAGGTCTGGGTCTTCCAATTCTTATAGTGCCTTGTGGAGCCCAGGTAAAAATTTGGTAAACTAATCTCTCTTGTGGAGTGCGAAGATTATGCCCAAACCATCTCCATCTACCCCTTACCAGTAGGTAGTAGGGTGGTCATGGCACCAGCCACCCGTTGAGATACTACTGTGAGAGAGTTATTCGGTTCTTTAAACTGGTCAGACAGTACTACATTGGATCCCTCTATCTGGGTACGGATCATTTTTCCTTTGCCTACATGTACACTGAAAAGTCTGGCCTATTCTGTCCACGTTCTCCTCTGTCCTCATACACCTGACAACTCTAAAATTTTATTTATGGTAAGCTGCTCTTCTAGGAGAAAGGCACTCCAAAATCAAACCTTTGTTCTCTAGTCTTGGGTAGTGCCCTAGCCTCTGTATCATGGTCTTCCACTTTCTTGGTGTAGAGTTCTCTTGCTTGAAGGTACACTTGGGCACATTATTGTATATTATTTCTCTGCCTCTTTTTTTTAAGTTTTCATAGTTTATTTATGAAAGATTTATTTTAATGTTGTTCTTAAAATATTTTATTTTGATTGTTCATTACTTCTCTTCTAGTTTATTTATTTCTTTAATTCCTTTCCTCACTGGACTATTTTTCGCTGTTAGAGCCCTTGAGCATATAGCATCCTGCTTTTCCAACTTAGGTTGTAGGTTGTCTAGGAATAATAATAATAATGATAATATTATTATATATACAGTATGTATGTATCTATCTATCTATCTATCTATATATATATATGAACATATATCACAAGCACACGTGATTTCAATCAATGTAAATATCACCCACGAATGGCATTTAATACCGAATTCTATCTTGGGAATATATATCCACTTGGAATTCATTTTATGGTAACAGCTTCTGGCCGGGTGGGGATTCGAACCACCACCTGTACGGGCTGGAAACCATGCCGGCAGAGACCCTACCGACTGAGCTCTCTTGATAGCTCAGTCAGTAGGGTCTCTGCCGGCATGGTGGGATTCGAACCACCACCTGTATGGCTGGAAACCATGCCGGCAGAGACCCTACCGACTGAGCTCTCTTGATAGCTCAGTCGGTAGGGGTCTCTGCCGGCATGGTTTCCAGCCGTACAGGTGGTAGTTCGAATCCCCACCCGGCCAGAATAGCTCAGTCGGTAGGGTCTCTGCCGGAATGGTTTCCAGCCGTACAGGTGGTGGTTCGAATCCCCACCCGGCCAGAATAGCTCAGTCGGTAGGGTCTCTGCCGGCATGGTTTCCAGCCGTACAGGTGGTGGTTCGAATCCCCACCCGGGCCAGAATAGCTCAGTCGGTAGGGTCTCTGCCGGCATGGTTTCCAGCCGTACAGGTGGTGGTTCGAATCCCCACCCGGCCAGAAGGAGTTACCATAAAATGAATTCCAAGTGGGTATATATTCCCAAGATAGAATTCGGTATTAAATTCCATTCGTGGTTGATATTTACATATATATATATATATATATATATATATATATATATATATATATATATATGTATATATGTAGTGTGTGTTACACATTTCTGTATTCAGAATTATGAAATGTTTGTATACGACAGGCGCTTATATTTCATTTAATTTCAAAATATTTCTGCGTCCTATTGTGTGGCAGTTGAATTGAGCAATACAGTTAAAAGAAATCGATGGAACAGAAATGAAAAAAAAAATATGTAGATAAAAGAAGCTAAACCGATAAGACAACGTAACCCGGAACTAATATGCTGAAGATTACCAACGACCTATTACCCGTAACTGATAAGATAGGAAAAGACAGGAAAATGATTTATTTCCCATTTAGATAATACGTGATATATTCCCTAAAGATAACTCTGATGACAACATAAAACATCATATCAAATAGACCAACCCTAATAATACGATAACAAGAGATAACAGCTCCGAAAGACAACCCGGGATAATAGAAAGCTTAACGAGTCGTTGTTGTGGCCGAAAATCCGGTTTTATCCGGATCGAAATCGTGAATGATCTTTATTCCCGATGATTGCCTGATCATTTTCGTCATTATCTTCATTATAACTATTGTAACTTTTATGTTTATCAATGTTTTTGTCTCATTATTGTTGTTATACGTAAGTTTATAGTTCATATGCTTGACATTATTAATAATTGTTATAGAGGTAGATCATTTTCATAATCATTATTCTTATCGGTTATGTACATTTCATCATTAATGTTATTTTAATCATTATCGTTGATGAATCATTATCTAAGTTATCATCACCATTCTTATCTGTTATGATAATGACGTAAAAGTGGTGATGCTTTAGTGCTAATTAATATGATATATTTCTCATCTAATTTGTATGAATAATTTTGTATTGTGGAAACATATATTTACTCATTCAAACCCCCCCCCCCCCCCCCCCCCCAAAAAAAAGGCAAACATGGTGAAAACATTCTACATTCGTCAATAAATAATAAAAACACTCGTGCAAACACACACACACACACACACACACACACACACACACACACACACACACCACCATCATCCATCTCCTCCTACGCTTAATGACGCAAAGGGTCTCGGTTAGATTTCGCCAGTCGTCTCTATCTTGAGCTTTTAATTCAATATTTCTCCATTATATATATATATATATATATATATATATATATATATAATATATTATGTTATATATATATATATATATATATATATATATATATATATAAATGTATATGTATATATATATATGTATTCATGTACAGTATATATATATATATATATATATATATAT
>NC_090754.1:38749237-38756737 GCF_036898095.1 Palaemon carinicauda | reverse complement strand
ACGAATTAAACGGCTATTGAATCGAAGTTAAGACCACTAAACTTCATTGACATTAGCGAAAATTTAGCTCTGCTCAGAAAAAAAGTACAAAACCAAAGAAATTATGTGTGTAACTTTGAAATTTGAATATTTTAATACAGTTATATTAACTTGAAAGTTAAGTTAATCTTCAACAAGAGGACTTTATTTTCCCATGCTCTATTATTTTTGCAATGTACTTCTGCTCATACACATGTATATAATGTGCGTGTTTGTTAAGGCACTGTGGGAACCCTGCCAATCAAAGTGAAAAGCAATGGGACACAACAGAAAGCGAAAGGGATTAGGAAACGAACGAAACTTTTAGGGAAAAATAGTTCGCGCGTTCCAAGTGTTTGTCATCCAAAGACTTTTAAATAAAAGGGGCGGGGCCGGGAGGAAGAGGTTGCTACTCAACGTGTACCGCCAGAATTGTTATCGACGGCGTTTTACTCTAAAGATGTTGACGCGTTGGTTTTTATCTTGTTTTAAAAACAATTCGTCTGGTTTTCTCTTGTTTTTTATATTTTATGTGTTTAGTAATTCCTATATTTCTGTCATTATTTTATTGAGCCACCAGAAAACCTATAAGAAATAATAAAGAAAAAAAAAAGAAAGGAAACTATTTTTCCCTATGAATTTTGCCCTACAGAATATAATCCCGAATAAGTAGCTGCAACTTGTTCTAACTTTCTTTTAATAACCTTTCAATAAATGTTCACTTTTACTAAATATTCACTAACTCGTTCATGAAGTTTTTCTTGATAAACACCTTCATTTCTCAATATATGCAAACTGCAGGTTACCTTTACGATTTCGTATAACTTTGTTCTCACATTTATGCCAATCCCCTCTGTTTACGTCTTCTTATTTCCCAACTTGTTTGCACCATACATTCTATTTTTGCGCTTCCCCTTTTGCTTATGCTATGAATATGGTGTTTTTTTCTGAATTACCATTCTTCCAAAGTACCTATACTCTTTGTTGTTTCAATCCATCTATTTCTAACCAACCCTTTAATCTTTTTAACCTCGCTTTTTTTTTTGTCTTGTTACTAACTACTAAGGTTTGATGCTAAAAGTAAATTTCTTTAAGTTCTTCTATATTGCAGCAGTTATTTATGGCTTTCTATAATTCATATTTTATTACTGGGGAACAGGATATGTCAGTACTTATATTTTTATATTTCTGATAAGGGCTATTGTATATTGACTGTGTTAGTTACAGTCAGTTGTGTGCCCAAAATTGTACCCTTCCTTACATTTCCTTCCCTCCCAATTATGTTTTTCCGAATGTACTATTAATTATAGCTTGACTTTCTTTGGTTGGTTTGTATATTAAATTTAAAATCATCCTAGCCTCCCATTTTGCTCAAAACTTTAATACAGTCCTACAAGGCATAACGTATTAAGACATTAAACAGCCTTTCCACACCACGTAAGTGGAGGTCACCGAATGATTATTATAATAAATTACAGCGTTTAGTGTTATTAAGTGATCTGCTGTTGGTCTATCCTCTATCCTTCAACGTTGAAATTGGCCTATCTTCTCATTTATCAAATTCTTGATTTTTATTAGTCATGGTTTCTGAAACATCTGTGTTCCTAATAAAGTTATTTTCTGTTGTGTATATTTCACCTTCTCCCTTTGGACTTTACACTGATAATACTTCTAATTCATCTCATTCATTGTCTAGAGTGTGTGTGTGTGTGTATATATATATGTATGTATGTATATATATATATATATATATATATATATATATATATATATATATATATATATATATATATATATATATATATATATATATATCCTCTCTTATATTTCATTAATAATTTCCTTAACGCTATATTTATAATTTAATTTCTTTTATTATACTATTTTCCATCAACTGTTTGAATAATAATTCGTTAATTTCTTTTTTTTCTGCTTGTTTTTCAACGTTGTTATTTACCAATTTGAACTTGAACAGACCTGTATAATAATGTTCAAATTCTTTTCTAATTCATCAACATTATCACTAATCTGTCTTGATTTCAGATGGCAGGCCTGGTAGGCCTACTCACCTCGTGTCCATCTATCTTTTTTTTTTTCTTTTTTTTTTGTGGTCCCAGAAGGCTACTCTATTGACTCACATTGGTTTTCATTATTCCATTTACTTATTCTTTGCCATTTTCTCTGATTATATAATCGTTAATAGTTTTTTTTTTTTCTTGAATTCCATGAAGTGATCTGTTTTCTTTATTGCTATCCTACGGTTTTTTTTTTTTTGTCTATTTTCATCCGTATTATTCTTTTTGTTGAACTTTCGTTGCGATTTTCTCATTCCATTTCTTCTTTAGCCTATTGATTTTATCTTGTCATATTTTGTACTTCTGTTATATTGTTTTACAGTTCAACTACCATTGGGGATTTTTCAAAAGTCCCGAAGCTTCAGTCTCCTTTATAAACCTTTGCAAGTCCAGAATTATTCTCTTATAGTTATCCTACACATTTGATATGCACCAGCCTATTTCGGCTTTCATAGCGTTGTGATGTTATAGATAGTTGTATTATTATTATTATTATTATTATTATTATTATTATTATTATGATGATGATGGTGATTTATTATTATTATTATTATTATTATTATTATTATTATTATGAAGATGATGATGATGATAACGGTGATTTATTATTATTATTATTATTATTATTATTATTATTATTATTATTATTATTATTATTATTATTATTGAAAACGCATGATGCTATGATCCCTAGGGCTCCAACAGGGAAATATAGTCCAGTGAAGATAGGAAATGAGGAAACAGAATATTTTGCCTGGGGTACCCTCAACCAAGAGAACTATAACCCTACGACAGTGGAAGACCATGGTACAGAGCCTATGGCACTACCCAAGACCAGAAAACATGGTTTGATTTTGCAGTGCCCTTCTCCTAGTTAGTTACCATACCATAAGGATTTTTTCTACCCATTTAAGTGGAAATTAGCCTTTGAGTGAAGAGTTTTTCGGTCATCTTTGTACTGTCAGGTGTATTAGGAAAGATGAGACTGTGTAAAGAATAGGCTAGAGTCGTGTAGGTAAGGAGAAACTGAGCCGTAACCATAGAAGGATCTAATGTGCTGTAGTGCTACCAAACGACCCAATGACTCTAGCGGTAGTATCTCAACGGGTGGTTGGTAGTAACAGCAGAGTAGTAGTAGTAGTAGTAGTAGTAGAAAAAAGGGAGCTATAATAAAAACTTCAGGAACATGGTCGATCCTACAATTTCATGGTAGTGCTCAGAGAAATATATTTTTAAAATCATATGCGAGTCTGAACACCGTAAAAAATATCTATTTACAAAATCCTACACTGAACCTTTTTTTTTTGCTTAGTATAGAAAGGATAAAATAACTTATGAGTTGGTGATATTTATTCATTGATACGTAAAATAGACATTACTATTCAACCATGGTTCTGCATGAACTATATTCTTAGCATACATGCGATATCCGGTTCCTATCAGATAGAGTATATGCAAAAGAATTGTGAACAGAACAATTATGTGGTATGATGATTCATTAAATAGTTTCTTGCGATCAAATACGCTAGTCTGTGTGTATCGGTATATCCCTACAGTAATAGCTATTTTGAATATTTTTACACTATATATATATATATATATATATATATATATATATATATATATATATATATATATATATATATATATATTATGTATATATATATATGTGTGTGTGTGTATTATATTTCGATATATATACACACATATATATTTCGATATACACACACACACACACACATATATATATATATATATATATATATATATATATATATATATATATATATATATATATATATATATACACCGCAGGACAAAAGCCTCAGACATGTCCTTCCAGTTGCGCCTGTTTTATGCTCTTTCTATGCCAGTCAAACCCGCAAATTTTCATAGTTCGTAATACACACACACACACACACACACATATATATATATATATATATATATATATATATATATATATATATATATATATATATATATATATATAAAACAAAAGACCAAAAGCAGTCATAATGTAGATGAAGAAAAAAAAAAAATTCAAGAACAAAAAGAAATTGTTATTCAATATGATACCTAACTTTAACAAGCAAAGGGGGTCGAAAGCAGACGAGGAAATACAATATGTTTGCACACCCGACCTTCGGAGCAAATATGGGTTGAACATATGTTTTTTAAGAGGCTTCAAGCAACCTACGACGCGCGGTCACCGAAGCTTCTCTGATTAAAATATAAATTAGATGATAATTATAGATAATAGTATACGAAGAGACCATTGTGGCTTACATGTAAATACACACACACACACACACACACACACACACACATATATATATATATATATATATATATATATAAATATATAAATATATTTATTTATTTATTTATATATATGTATATATATATATATATATATATATATATATATATATATATATATATATATGTATACATGTATATATATATATATATATATATATATATATATATATATATATATATATGTGTGTGTGTATGTATACAGTATATATAAATACATATATACATATATATATATATATATATATATATATATATATATATATATATATATATATACATGCATACATATATATATACATTTGTATATATATATATATATAATATATATATATATATATATATATATATATATATATATATATATATATATACACACACACAACAACAACAACAACAAATGCAGCCGTTTCTAGTTCACTACAGGACGAAGGCCTTAGATATGTCCTCATTCATGTCTGAGTTATGGCTAGTTCCCATCATCACGCTGGACAGTGTGGATAGGTGATGGTGTGAGACTTTTGTCTGATCGCCACAACAAACCAACCTAGTATGGTTGCCCTTGACTAGTACAACTTTGTTGATCCTTATAGATAAATCCATTCACCACGTTAAGATATCCTTGCTCAGAAAGGGAATGTGTGTGTGTGTGAAATTGTGAATCTCCATATTTCATTGTTTACAGTTTTGCCGTAAAAGACAAGCAGTAAGTACAGTACCCTGAAGCTTGATTCCGTTTCCTGTATAATTAATTGTTGTGCTTTTGTTTACCACCCCTCCCCCCCACCAAATACGTATTCTTTTGTTAGTCGACTATGGTAGCTCGTAGATACTGTGGGTTAAGAAGTTGAACTGAGTAGTAACTTCTTTCCAAAAGAACTGTAGAAGGTTAGTACATTCTAATGTCACCTCTGTTTAAAGACAAAAAGCCGTATAATTGAAAGTGATATCCTACACATTGTAAAAGATGCAACTTTTCACTGGATGACGATGGACTATATCAGAAGAGAGAGAGAGAGAGAGAGAGAGAGAGAGAGAGAGAGAGAGAGAGGAGAGAGAGAGAGAGAGAGAGAGAGAGAAATATTGCTCTCTTGTTTACGGCGGTAACGTTCGAAAACCCTAGTTTAATTTTGAGCCGAAGCTGTCAGTCAAGGGCAAGAGTTATGAAGTCATAGATCATTTAACATACGGTCCCATTCACCCTTCTCATGCCCAAGTGGCTGCAACAGACATAACCAATAATGTCGGGGACTCGTAGCCGGAGTTTTTTAGCCCTCCACCCCCCGGCCCTAATTCCCCATCTGTGAGCGGGAAGCCTGCAACCCGTATCGTTGTTTCTCAAACCACTTCAAACAATGAAATTTGGTCAGGGGCGGGAGGGGGAAGAGGACCACCATGGTTGTCTACTACTGTGCATTACACCATTTGGTTCGTTAAGGAAGTTTCTGTTTCACTCGAGAAATTCAAAGCATTTGCAGATGCCAGAATCGTTTTCCGAAGGCTTTGAGTTGCTTGTTAGTCTTTTATTTTATTTTGTAGTTTTCACATTTCATTAATAAATTCCTTTCTGAAACTTGATTGGCATATGCTAATGGTGTCAGTAGGATTTAAATTTAGGCTTTTTATTATATGTATATAATGTAAATTACTAGAATGTTTGAATAAGAAGTCAGTACGATTCACTACTGAGTTAGAAAGTAGGAGAACGGATGCCACTCTGTGGTAGTTTTCTAATGATATGATATGATATATATATATATATATATATATATATATATATATATATATATATATATATATATATATATATATATATATATATATATAATTTCGTGCAAAATGTTGTATACAAATATTCTACAGTGCATGGAACTCTAAGTCTTGTGTTTTCTTTTTATATAACAAATCACTGTATCAGATAGCAGGTTGGCAAGGCACCAGTCACCCATTGAGATAGTACCTATAGAGTTATTGTGTACTTTGACTGTCCATGTAGTAATACATTGGATCCGTCTCTGGTTACGGGACATTTTTCTTTGCTTATACATTCACCGAATAGCCAGGCCTAATTTTTACACACTCCTCTTTCCTCATACACCTGACAGCGCGAAGATGACCGAAAAAAAATTAATCTTCATTCCAGGGGTTAACTACTGCACTGTAATTGTTCAGTGGCTACTTTCCTCTTGGTTAGTGTAAAATAGACTCTTTTTTGCTATGGGAAGCAGCTCTTCTAGGAGGACACCCCAAAATCAAACTATTGTTCTCTAGTCTTGGGTAGTGCCATAGCATCTGTACCATGGTCTTCCACTGTTTTGCGTCAGAGTTCTCTTGCTTAAGGGTACACTGACACAATTCAATCTGTTTTCTGATTTCTTTGCCTCTCTGAGCTATTTTCCCCTGTTGGAGCTCTTAGGCTTATAGCTTCCTCTGTTTCCAATTAGGTTTGTAGCTTAGCTAGTAATAATAACAACAACAACAACAATGATAATAATAATAATAATAATGATAATAATAATATATGTAATCCACAGACAAACGATAAAGAAAACATAAAATAGCCTTCGATGGAATACAGTAGTCTATAAGCTTATTAGACTTAATAAGAAATACAAGAGAAGAAAATTAATTGGCATCGATAAGTTATATAAAAAATTATCATTAGAATACATTTTTTTCTAAACTAATATAGTTTTATTATGTGTAGGCCTATACCTAACACAATATCCTCTGTTATGGCAATTTCCTAGTATCCTGTTGACATTACCTAAAGGTCTTTCCAGCGACACCTATTGTCTTTAACTGTACCCACTTGTTAGCTTTCTCTCAGACCTCCGTTCTTGCTTTCGCTCTAACATCACATTGAACTTCTTCTAGCTCTCAATTCATAGTTCGCGTTGATTCAGCTGAAAGTTCTTCCCGGGCCTGTGGCCCAAAACCATAAATCACCATATTTTTTCATTCATTTTTATCGTATTTAAAAGTTTCTTGAAGACACTTGACACTAAGGGGAGAGAGGGAGTGTTGGTTCAAAGGTCAAGAGACGATATGTTAACGATATGGATTCAGGTAAACAGATTGTGCC
>NC_090754.1:38656737-38744237 GCF_036898095.1 Palaemon carinicauda | reverse complement strand
TCACTAATATATTTCAACCATTGATACTCATTTATAAGATATATGTATGTTGTTATTATTATTAATGTTGCTGTTGTTGTTATCACAAGCCAATTTGCCCTAGTTGGAGAAGCAGACTACTAAATTACAAACCGGATGGCTTCAATATTTGAACCAAGTGTGGAAAAGAAATGTAGGACTAGGGAATAAACTGACAAGAAATAACAAAAATAAAAGAAATGAAGTAGAAATGAATAAGGAACAGATTTAAAAACGAAACTTTTGTCAAAACCAGCCCAGAATCATCATCAAGTTCAAACTTCTGAAGTTCCACCGATTTGAAAAATTAGATTATTCCATAATTTTGTCTCTTCTGAAACTTCTAAAATACTGTGAAGTATTGACCACTGGTAATAAAAAGGCTTGACTGCAATATACAATAACTAATTGTATACCTAATGCTATGTCGTAGGTGAATGAAGATTGTAAGTATTACGAGAAATCGTATAGGCCTACAGCTTTTGCTCAAGAACCCAATGGAACGACAGCGGTAGATTATTATCCACTTAAGAAGTAAGGAAAGTGATAGACCTCATATATTTGTCATAAAATTCAAGATGAGTCAACTGCTGAACTCTAGGCAAAAGTAAACTATTTCAATCATGGCAGAATGAAATCATTAGAAAATAACCTTGGGATGAATAGGTCTCCGAAAATATGGAAAAACTTTCTCATACCATTTTTTTTTTGTGTGGTGGAGTTTAGAAGAGACATACCAGACTTATTAACAAAAGAAATTTTCAGCCAATCACGCCTATAGTTTCAGATGAGTTTCACGTAGTTTTGAAGAAATATTGAAAATGAAAAGATCCAGCAAACAATTATATGTTTTGTTATCAGAGTTTAACTTCTTGCCTACAATTGGCCCCTTCCAAAGAAATTCAACAAACAGAGGTTTACACTTGGGAGATTTCATCGATGTTAAGAGAGTAACATCATTTAAGACAGTAACATCATTTGCATAAGCAAAAACTCTGTTGTGAAGGCAAAAATACATACAGGTATTTCATTTAAAAAGTCATGAATATGTACTTTACACTACCTAGAGCAATATCAGACAGATATCCTTTTCAACCCATTCGTAAAAAATCAATAATAGTACTAAGAAATTGTCCATCTGTTTAAATTTGAAAGCAAGGGCCTCCCGATTAACTCGGTCAAAAACAGTGGTAGGTTGGTCAGGGCACCAATCATCCGTTGAGATGCTACCTCTAAAGAGTTATGGGGTCTTTTGACTGGCCATATAGTACTACATTGAATCCTTCTCTCTGGTTACCATTCACTTTCCCTATGCCTACACATACACCGAATAGTCTGGCATATTCTTAACAGATTCTCCTCTGTCCTCATACACCTAACAACACTGAGATTACCAAACAATTCTTCTTTGCCGAAGGGGTTAACTACAGTACTGTAGTTGTTCAGTGGCTACTTTCCTCTTGGTAAGGGTAGAAGAGACTATTTAGCTATGGTAAACAGCTCTTCTAGGAGGAGGACATTCCAAAATCAAACCATTGTTCTCTATGCTTGGGTAGTGCCATAGTCTCTGTACCATGGTCTTCCACTGTCTTGGGTTAGAGTTCTCTTGCTTGAGGGTACACTCTGGCACACTATTCTATCTTATTTCCCTTTATCTTGTTTTGTTAAAGTTTTTTTATAGTTTATATAGGAAATATTTATGTCAATATTACTGTTCTTAGAATATTTTATCTTCCCTTGTTTCCTTTCCTCACTGGGCTATTTTTCGCTGTTGGGGCCCTTGGGCTTATGACATCCTGCTTTTCCAACCAGGGTTTTAGCTTAGCAAGTAATAACAATAATAATAATAATAATAATAATAATAATAATAATGATGATAATGATAATAATAATAAAAATATCAAAGCCAATCATACGAACTTCGTGGATTCCAATAATGATTGGACTTAGTAAGGAGAGTACAGCCACGGTCTAGACTAGACCGTGAGTACAGCAAGCACTACACTACAAACTAAGGAACTGGTGATTACTTGCAGCATACCCACTCGTACGCTTGGCCAACATACGTATAGTTACTCTAAATAATATTGTTGCATAGTTTTCTGAAGCAAGTGCAAAAAGAACCCCTTCTTTTAACAGTTCTTTCCTTAAAAAGTGATAATAAAAAATAGTTATATTGATCTAATTACTTCGCGAATATCCTCGTGTTTTCGCCTGTACAGTGACTGACAGAAACATCTGTTTCAAACAAAGGAAGATCTGTTAAAGTCTTAACTAAAATAGCACCGATATAAAAATAAACTCGCCATTCATGCAACCTGAGTTGTATAAGAAAGGGAATCTCTTAGGGTCAGATTGTATTAGTTTTCTGTGAAGAATAAACCTAGAGAGAGAGACAGCTCTTACTTGAGTATAGGTATTCCAAGTCAGATCTATTCTATTTCGTTTCTAAAGAATATAAGCCCACCGTTTCTCTAAATAGACACGGATCCAATCATCATTGAACAGGAATTTGCCCTTGATTATATATATATATATATATATATATATATATATATATATATATATATATATATATATATATATAATGTGTGTGTGTGTGTATCATCATCACCATCATCATCATCGTCATCATCTCCTCCTACGCCTAATGACGCAAAGGGCCTCGGTTAGATTTCGCCAGTCTTCTCTATCTTCAGCTTTTAATTCAATACTTCTCCATTCATCATCATATACTTCGCGTTTCATAGTCCTCAGCCATGTGGGTATATATATATATATATATATATATATATATATATATATATATATATATATATATATATATATATATATATATAGTGGGGATACCTTAACGTGGTGAAAGGGTTTGAGTAACGCCATGATCAGCAAAACTGTAATAGTCAGGACCACACATACTGGGTTGGTTTGCTGTGAGCGATCAGACTAAAGTCTCCCACCAACACTAATCCGCAGTTGGCCAACGTAGGATGACAACTGGCCAAACCCTAGACATGAATAAGGACTTGTCTGAGGCCTTAATTTGTCTTGCAATGGTAGGGTAGTAGGTTGGCCAGAGCACCAGCCACCCGTTGAGATACCACCACTAGAGAGTTATTGGATCCTTTGACTGGCCAGACAGTAATGCATTGGATCCTTTTGGTTACGGCTTATTTTTCTTTGCCTACACATATACCGAATAGTCTGGCCTATTCTTTATGCATTCTCGTCTTTCCTCATATACCTGACAACACTGGAATTACCAAACACTTCTTCGCTCAAAGGTCTAATTTCTGTACTGTGATAGTTCAGTTAATACTCTCGTCTTGGTATGGGTAGAAGAGATTCTTTAGCTATGGTAAGCAGTTCTTCTAGAAGGACACTCCAAAATCAAACCATTGTTCTCGTCTTGGGTAGTGTCACAGCCTCTGTACCATGGTCTTCCACTGTCTTGGGTTAGATTTCTCTTGCTTGAGGGTACACTCGAGCACACTATTCTATCTTATTTTTTTTCTTCCTCTTGTTTTCTTAAATGGTGTGTTGGGCTGGCTTAATAGAAGTGTCATGGATGCCTGGTGGTTTATCAAGAGGTTGTCTTTTCCTTATCTGATTCTATTTCTTCTCAAAACCATCCTAACTGTCCTCCCTTCAGTTGAAGTGGCTATCCTGGAGGGTATTTAGCCTTGCATGGTGTATCAGCTCCTCCATGTTGACCAGTTTTTCCAATTTTTTTTTTAGTCTATGGGTTTGATCAATCACTTTATTTATATTTCCTTAAAACAGATTGTTTTTTATCATTTTTGTTAATTTAGTTGTTAAGTATGATATATCTTTTTTTATTACCATTAATTCTTATGCTCTCTGGAAACATTGAGCAAAATCCGGGACCAGTACGTCCTAGATTTCGTCAATGTCGTCTCCTGTATTGCAATATTTGTGGTCTTCATGCAAATATTCAAGACATTGCAGTTGCGTCCAGCCAATATGATATTCTTCAGTGCTCAGAAACTTTGGTTTCTAATATGAGGCACTCATCTGAGCTCCTTATAATTGGTTTTAAGAAGCCAATAATGTTGAAACGTGATGCCATCCCTAGGGCCAGGGGAATGGCGGTGTATATTAAGACTGAGTACCCTGATTCTCATAAGTCTTCCTATGAATGTGAATGTCATTAGATTCAGGTAATAAAAGTTTGTGGCAGGCATAACAACTTCTATTTGTGTTCGATCTACTGGAATCCTGACAGGGATGATTCTTTCTTCGATTGTCTCTTGCCGTTATGGCTAAGATACAAGAAGGTGATAGATAGGCCTTTTTTGTGTTTGTTGGTGATTTCAATGCTCACCATAGGGAATGGTTAAATTCTGTCTTCTACCGATCGGCATGGCTTAAGAGCTATAGACTTTGCCTTTGAATCAGGTTGTGAGCAAATCATAACTGAAGCTAGTCACAGGTCTGGTAACTGCTTGGACCTCGTATACACCGATTCCCCTGGCGTTATAACAAGTAAGGTTGGTTCTCCAGTGGGGACATGTGATCACGCTTTGATTTCATTAGTAGTGAAGACTGAGCAGCTTGTCCCTTATGTATCTTACTCATTTAAGATTTACATGAAACCTCAACCAGACTGGAATAGGATTTTGCATGATCTTTTGGGCTTGAATTGGTCACAATTGTATGGTAGTGTTGATCCTATAGTTCCTTTGAATGAGAATTTAGTCAACATATTTGATAGGCGTATCCCTTCTCGTGTACTAAGGTACTGAATTAAGGACAAACCATGGTTCAATGGTAATTGTAGACGTGCTTAATTGTAGAAGCAGGAGGCCTATCATCTTTGGAAGGGTAACAGATCAGATTTGACCTAGAATAACTATACTCAGCTTAGAGATTTTGCTCAGAGGGTTTATCCTTCAACTGAAAAAGGATACAATTTAACCATAAAAGAAACCCTTTCTGGTACAACCCAGGAGCATAAGTGTTGGACTACCCTTAAATCTGCAATCTTTGGTTTAGATGCAACAGTTCCTCCTTTTCTTGAACCAGATGGCTCTGTCACTCACTGTCTAAAGGAAAAGGCAACCCTTTTGGCAGATGTGTTTGACAGCAAGCAGAGTAATGAGAAACTCGAACATCCTCATTCCTGATTTCGTGAAATTGAAGCTCTGTAGATGGACCTTGATGTTTTCGAGGTGTAGACCGAAATGGTATTTTTCCTTTGTTTTTTTGTTATAAAGAATGCAGATTTCTTAGCTCCAAAGTTATGTTATTTTGCGCAAGTTAGGAAGAAGGGGGGCTTTTAGCACTTGATAAAGAATTGGTAATGTTACTCCACTATGTAATTGTGTTTGTTGTAGCTCAAGTCCAACTGATTACCGCCCAATTTCCATAACTCCCATACTATCTAAAATTTTTGAACATATTTTAGACTTAAATATGCATTCAAGATTTCACTGATTTCTGCTCAATAGTTCTAACTATAGTGGCGCTGCCCTAAAACTTTCTCTCTCTCTCTCTCTCTCTCTCTCTCTCTCTCTCTCTCTCTCTCTCTCATCGAGAGAGAGAGAGAGAGAGAGAGAGAGAGAGAGAGAGAGAGAGAGAGAGAGAGAGAGAGAGAGAGAGAGAGAGAGAGAAAGTTTTAGGGCAGCGCCACTATAGTTAGAACTATTGAGCAGAAATCAGTGAAATCTTGAATGCATATTTAAGTCTAAAGTATATACGTACCTCATATGTCAAATGTATGACAATCTGATGTTGATAAAAAGAAAAAAAAACAACAACAACATTGCTCAGTTGTTTCCCCACCCAGACCACGGTCTAGACTCAAGACCTTGTCCCCACCCATTTCTTCCTCACAGAAAGCAAACGTCGAAAGAATGGTAGATCGATATGTTGAACTTTCGTCAGAGTTACAGATGAAGAGAAAACGTTTATTTTACGTTTTAGCAACTTTCCTGGATCAATGGAATCGTAGTGTAAAAGTAAATTCAGTTTATGAGTTAAGATTTCATGTAGGTCACCTACAAATGCTACCTTAACGGCAAAGATGTAGCCGGGTGAGTTTTAAGCCTACGAAGGGATGACGTCATGCTCTCTCTCTCTCTCTCTCTCTCTCTCTCTCTCTCTCTCTCTCTCTCTCTCTCTCTCTTCGTATTTTATAAGTAATTTCATAAACAGGAAAGAAGTTAAACGTCCTGAACTCCGAAATGAGATATTATTTAAAAGACAAATTCTATGTTACTAATTATCGTAACGTGTGAAAGAAAAATATTACTCTGAAATCATTAGCTGATTTTAAGCCTAGCAAACATCTTACAAAGTCAAGCTGGATATTTTTCATCCTAGAAGACATATATTTTGTGAAAAATGAACTCTTGAGAACGCATGAGCCAACGAAAGTAGAACCAAGACTCTACACAGAGTCTATAGAACGACCTTCTACCGGTCGTTAACTTTTGATGGATGACCCAGTTAATGATATTCTTGAAAATGAGTTTCGTAGAAGCCTTCCCATAGATTTCATTAACTTAATTTTGCTATATGAATAATCACGTGGTTGATAATATTATCCACCCAAGTGTCAGCTGTCATTCAAAGTTTCAAGGTTAATGTGTAAATAAATGAATGACTTACTTCATGGAATATTAGGGCTCGTGGAGTGATTTCTTAATGGTAGAGAAGCGACGAAATTATTGGTGAAGCACTTCATTACTCTTTTGACTTGGATGACAGAAACTTATTTTTACATATTCTCTCTCTCTCTCTCTCTCTCTCTCTCTCTCTCTCTCTCTCTCTCTCTCTCTCTCTCTATATATATATATATATATATATATATATTCTAATACACACACACATATATATATATATATATACACACACATATATATATATATATATATATATATATATATATATATATACACACACACACACACATATATATATATATATATATATATATATTCTAATACACACACACACACACATATATATATATATATATATATATATATATATATATATACACACACACATATATATATATATATATATATATATATATATATACACACACACACACACATATATATATATATATATATATATATATATATATATATATATATATATATGTGTGTGTGTGTGTGTGAGTGTGTGTGTGTGTTTGCGCGTGCTAGAGCGCGTGTAATTTCAACATTAAAATATTCGCCCTAAAGCTGTGTAATTACACACACAAAAAATTACATTTAATGGTTACTGCTACATTAAAACTCATTAAAACATTCCCCAACATTAACCACTACATACGTATGTACAGAACACGTTAACCCTACACGCACGCCCTATATTACACCTCCTAGACATGAAAGCCTTTCTCCTCAGTATCTTAATTTCATTAACTCTTCTCTACACCTCCTTTTCCCTTGATACTATTCATCAGCATCCATTCTTTTCACATGACCAGACCATCTCTAAACACTTAATAGCCCTCTTTTACCACTTACGTGTATTTCCAAAGTTTAAAGGCAAGGCAAGGGACAATGCCATTTCCTTATCAAGCAGGACAATGCCCTAGAGACTGACCATATATACTTATGATCAATGCCCAAGCCCCACTCTCCACCCAAGCTAAGACCAGGGAGAGCCAGGCAATGGGTGCTGATGAATCAGCAGGTAGACCTACAGGCTCCCCCAATCCCCCCATCCTTAGCTCACAAGGAGGGTGAGGTAGCAGTGACCGAAGGAACTAACGAGTTTGAGCGGGACTCTAACCCCAGTCTGGCGATCAACAGGCATGGATTTTACCAACAGGTTTGTGTATCTCCATGATCAAGCAGAGATGTACTAGTCAGGACTACTCATACTGGGTTGGTTTGCTGTGAGCAATTAGTCCAAAATCTCCCACCATCACCAATCGTCAGTTGGCTAGCGTGGTGATGAATACTGGCCAAACCTCAGACATGAGGTTTGTTGTCTGAGGCATTTGTCCTGCAGCGAGGTAGAAACGACTGCCTAAACTGTTTTTATTCTTCCAGAATCATTTTCTTACTTTCTGATTTCCATATCCTTGAGAGTTTACTCTTTCTCATGTTTACACTCAACGGTTCTCTCATATAAAACTTAATAATCTATCAAAAATTTTCTTGGTTTCTGTAATTTTTGGCTCCAGTCCTTAATCACTAATATTTTTCAACCATTGATACTCACTTATAAGATATATGTATGTTATTATTATTATTATTAATGTTGTTGTTTTTGTTATTATTGTTGTTGTTTTTGTTATTATTATTGTTGTTGTTGTTGTTGTTGTTGTTGTTGTTGTTGTTGTTGTTGTTGTTGCTGCTGCTGCTGTTGTTATCACGAGCCAATTTGCCCTAGTTGGAGAAGCAGACTACTAAATTACAAACCGGATGGCCTCAATATTTGAACCAACCAAGTGTAGAAAAGAAATGTAGGACTAGGGAATAAACTGACAAGAAATAACAAAAATAAGAAATGAAGTAGATATGAGTAATGGACAGATATAAAACGAGACTTTTGTCAAAACCAGCTCAGAATCATCACCAAGTTTAAACTTCTGAAGTTCCACCGATTCAATTATTTGAAAAATTGGATTATTCCATAATTTTGTCTCTTCTGAAACATCTAAAATACTGTGAAGTATTGACCACCGGTAATAAAAAGGCTTGACTGCAATATACAATAACTAATTGCATACCTAATGCTATGTCGTAAGTGAATGAAGATTGTAAGTATTACGAGAAATCGTATAGGCCTACAGATTTTGCTCAAGAACCCAATGGAACGACAGCGGTAGATCATTATCCACATAAGAAGTAAGGAAAGTGATAGACCTCATACATTTATCATACAATTCAAGATGAGTCAACTGCTGAACTCTAGGCAAGAGTAAACTATTTCAATCATGGCAGAATTAAATCATTAGAAAATAACCCTTTGGATGAATAGGTCTCCGAAAATCTGGAAAAACTTTCTTATACCGATTTTTTTTGTGGTGGAGTTTAGAAGAGACATACCAGACTTATTATCAAAAGAAATTTTCAGCCAATCACGCCTATAGTTTCAGATTAGTTTCACGTAGTTTTGAAGAAATATTGAAAATGAAAAGATCCAGCAAACAATTATATGTTAAGTTTTGTTATCAGAGTTTAACTTCTTGCCTACAATTGGCCCCTTCCAAAGAAATTCAATAAGCAGAGGTTTACACTCGGGAGATTTCATCGACGTTAAGAAAATAACATCATTTAAGACAGTAACATCATTTGCATAAGCAAAAACTCCGTTGTGAAGGCCAAAATACACACGGGTATATCATTTAAAAAGTAATAAATGTGTACTTTACACTACCCAGAGAAATATCAGGCAATAGTTTCCTGTGATCACTGAGGTGCCCATCAGCAGATATCCTTTTCAATCCATTCGTTAAAAATTCAGTAATAGTTCTAAGAAATTATCCATCTGTTCAAGTTTAAAAACAAGGGCCCCCTATAAACTGGGTCAAAAACGCTAGTAGGTTGGCCAGGGCACCAGCCACCCGTTGAGATACTACCGCTAGAGAGTAATGAGGTCCTTTGATAGGCCAGATAGTACTACATTGGATCCTTCTCTCTGGTTGCCATTCACTTTCCCTATGCCTTCACATACACCGAATAGTCTGGCATATTCTTTATAGATTCTTCTCTGTCCTCGTACGTTTGACAACACTGAGATTACCAAACAATTCTTCTTCACCCGAGGGGTTAACTACTGCACTTTTATTATTCAGTGGCTACTTTCCTCTTGGTAAGGGTAGAAGAGACTCTTTAGCTATGGTAAGCAGCTCTTCTAGGAGGACACTCCGAAATCAAACCATTGTTCTTTAGTCTTGGGTAGTGCCATAGCCTTTGTACCATGGTCTTTCAATGTCTTGGGTTAGAGTTCTCTCGCATGAGGGTACACTCTGGCACGCTATTCTATCTCATTTCCCTTCCTCTTGTTTTGTTAAAGTTTTTATAGTTTATATAGGAAATATTCATATCAATATTACTGTTCTTAAAATATTTTATCTTTCCCTATTTCCTTTCCTCATTGCGGTATTTTTCGCTGTTGAGGCCCTTGGGCTTATGGCATCCTGCTTTTCCAACCAGGGTTTTAGCAATTAATAATAATAATAATAATAATAAAAAGATGAAAGCCAATCATACGAAATTCGTGGATTCCAACAATGATTGGACTTTGTAAGGAGAGTACAGCCACGGTCTAGACTAGACCGTGAGTACAGCAAGCATTATGGCACAAACTAAGGAACTGGTGATTACTTGCAGCATACCCACTCGTACGCTTTGCCAACATAAGTACAATTACTCTAAATAATATTGTTGCAGAATTTTCTAGAGCAATTGCAAGAAGAGCCCCTTCTTTTAACAGTTCTTTCCTTGAAAAAAAAAATAGGGTTATATTGGTCTAATTACTTTGCTAATAGCCTCGTGTTTTCGCCTGTACAGTGACTGACAGAAACATCTGTTTCAAACAAAGGAAGATCTGTTAAAGTCTTAACTAAAATAGCACCGATATAAAAATAAACTCGCCATTCATGCAACCTGAGTTGTATAAGAAAGGGAATCTCTTAGGGTCAGATTGTATTAGTTTTCTGTGCAGAATAAACCTTGAGAGACACGGTTCTTACTTGAGTATAGGTATTCCAAGTCAGATCTATTCTATTTCGTTTGTAAAGAATATAAGCCCACCGTTTCTCCAAATAGACACGGATCCAATCATCATTGAACAAGAGTTTGCCCTTGATATATATATATATATATATATATATATATATATATATATATATATATATATATATATATATATATATATATATATATGCGTGAGTGTGTATGTGTATCAGCATCATCATCATCATCATCTCCTACGCTTATTGACGCAAAGGGCCTCGGTTAGATTTCGCCAGTCGTCTCTATCTTGAGCTTTTAGTCCAAGTCTTCTCCATTCATCATCATCTATTTCGCGCTTCATAGTCCTCAGCCATGTGGGTATATATATATATATATATATATATATATATATATATATATATGTGTGTGTATATATATGTGTGTGTGTATATGTATATATATATATATATATATATATATATATATATATATATATATATGTGTGTGTGTGTGTGTGTGTGTGTGTATATGTATATATATATGTATATATATAAATTCAAATATATATATATATATATATATATATATATATATATATATATATATATATATATATATATAGTTGGGATACCTTAACGTGGTGAAAGAGTTTGAGTAACACCATGATCTGCAAAGCTGCAATAGCCAAGGCCACCCATACTGGGTTGGTTTGCTGTGAACGATCAGACTAAAGTTTCCCACCAACACTAATCCGCAGTTTGCCAACGTAGGATGACAACTGGCAAAACCCTAGACATGAATAAGGACTTGTCTGAGGCTTTAATTTGTCCTGAAATGGTAGGGTAGTAGGTTGGCCAGAGAACCAGCCACCCGTTGAGATACCACCACTAAAGAGTTATTGGATCCTTTGACTGGCCAGACACTAATGCTTTGGAACCCTCTGATTACGGTTCATTTTTCTTTGGCTACACATATACCGAATAGTCTGGCCTATTCTTTACACTTTCTCGTCTTTCCTCATACACCTGACAACACAGAAATTACCAAACACTTCTTCGCTTAAAGGTCTAATTACTGTACTGTGATAGTCCAGTTAATACTTTCCTCTTGGTAAGGGTAGAAGAGACTCTTTAGCTATGGTAAGCAGCTCTTCTAGGAGAAGGACACTCCAAAATCAAACCATTGTTCTCTAGTCTTGTGTAGTGCCATAGCCTCTGTACCATGGTCTTCCACTGTCTTGGGTTAGAGTTCTCTTGCTTGAGGGTACACTCGAGCACATTATTCTATCTTTTTTTTTCTTCCTCTTGTTTTTTAAATGTTGTGTTGGGCTGGCTTAATAGAAGTGTCATGGATGCCTGGTGGTTTATCAAGAGGTTGTCTTTTCCTTATCTGAATCTATTTCTTCTCAAAACCATCCTTACTGTCCTCCTTTCAGTGGCTATGCTGGAGGGTATTTAGCCTTGCATGGTGTATCGGCTCCTCCATGTTGACCAGTTTTTCCGATTTTTTTCTATAGTCTATGGGTTTGGTCAATCACTTTATTTATATTTCCTTAAAACAGATTGTTTTTTCTAATTTTTTAGTTTAGTTAAGTATAATGTATCTTTTTTATTACCATAAATTCTTATGCTCTTTGGAGACATTGAGCAAAATCCGGGATGATTACGTCCTAGATTTCGTGAATGTTGTCTACTGTATTGCAATATTCGTCGTCTTCATGCAAATATTCAAGACCTTGCAGTTGCGTCCAGACAATATGATATTCTTTAGTGCTCAGAAACTTTGGTTTCTAATATGAAGCACTCACCTGAGCTTCTTATAACTGGTTTTAAGAACCCAATAATGTTGAAACGTGATGCCATCCCTAGGGCCAGGGGAATGGCGGTGTATATTAGGACTGAGCACCCTGGTACTCGCAAGTCCTCCTGTGAATGTGAATGTCATGAGATTCAGGTAATAAAAGTTTGTGGCAGGCATAACAACTTCTATTTGTGTTCGATCTACCGGAAGCCTGACAGGGATGATTCTATCTTCGATTGTCTTCTGCCCCTTATGTATCTTACTCATGTAAGATTTATATGAAATCTCAACTAGACTGGAATGGGATTTTGCTTGATCTTTTGTGCTTGAATCGGTCACATTTGTATAGTAGTGTTGATCCTGTAGTCCCTTTGAATGAGAATCTAGTAAACATAATTGATAGGCGTATCCCTTCTCTTGTACTAAGGTACTGAGTGAAAGACAAACCATGGTTCAATGATGATTGTAGACGTGCTTATTTGGAGAAGCAAGAGGCCTGTCATCTTTGGAAGGGTAACAGATCAGATTTGACCTGGAATAACTATACTCAGCTTAGAGCTTTTGCTCAGAGAGTTTATGCTTCAACTGAAAAAGAATACAATTTAACCATAAAAGAAACCCTTTCTGGTACAACCCAGGAGCATAAGTGTTGGACTACCCTTAAATCTGCAATCTTTGGTGTTGATGCAACAGTTCCTCCTTTACTTGAACCAGATGGCTCTGCACTTGGTGTCTAAAGTAAAAGGCAACCCTTATGGCAGATGTGTTTGACAGCAAGCAGAGTGATGAGAAACTCGAACTTCCTCTTCCTTTTTTTCTGAAGCTAAACTAACTTGTTTAGCTTTTCGATCTCGTGAAATTAAAGCTCTCTTGATGGACCTTGATGCTTATGTAGGTGTAGACCCAAATGGTATTTTTCCTTTTTTTTATAAAAACTGTAGATTTCTTAGCTCCAAAGTTATGTAATTTTGCGCATGTTAGGAAGAAGAGGGACTTTTAACACTTGATAGAGAATTGTTAATGTTACTCTACTATGTAAATGTGTTTGTTGTAGCTCAAATCCAACTGATTACCGCCCAATTTCCATAACTCCCATACTATCTAAAGTTTTTGAACTTTTTTTTGGCAAAACGTGTTAATAGGATTGCTGAAGATAATCATCTGTTCCCTAGTTTGCAATTTGGTTTTCGTAAAGGCCTTGGAGCATTTGATACCCTTCTTACAATCTCCAATGTTCCACATAAAGCCCTTGTTTGTGGTCAGGAAGTTTGTATGATTGGTCTTGATTTTAGTGCTGCCTGTGACTGTGCCAATCATGAGGCTCTTGTTTTCAAGCTCAGACAGTTGGGAGTGGATGGGTCATTTTTTAGCATCATTATTGAATTTTTAAGTAATAGATCGCAAAGAGTTGTTGTTGATGAACACCATAGTGAGTACAGGAATGTGATATCTGGTGTTCCTCAGGGTAGTGTTCTTGGCCCATTACTTTTCATATTATATACGCATGACATGTGGTTTGGTCTAGAAAACAAGCTTGTTGCATATGCAGATGATGCTACCCTCTATGCATCAATTTAATCTCCTGAATGTAGATCTGGGGTTGGTGAATCCCTTAATAGAGATCTAGCTAAAATTAGTGCATGGTGCAAATTATGGGGTATGAAGTTAAATCCTAACAAAACTCAAAGTATGATTGTAAGTAGGTCAAGGACCGCGGCTCCTCAACATCTGGATCTCAGCATTGATAACATTTCTTTAACTTTGTATGACTTAGAATTTTAGGTGTGATTCTCAACAGCAAATTTACTTTTGAGAAACACATTAGGTCTGTGTCTTCTTCAATTGCACAAAAATATTGGCCTATTGAGAATCAGCAGCTGAAGACCAGGCAGGAGAACAATACTCGAAACAAGGTAAAATGAAAGAATTGAATCACTTCAGAATAGATTGATCAACAAAAATCTTGAAAGACTTTCACAATAAGCCAATCTTCTTCTTGGGATGAGGGTGATGGAAATTGAGGTACAGGGAACGAGAGGGAGAGGGAGACCAAAGCGAAGGTGGATGGACTGTATCAAGGATGACATTCGATCAAAGGGATTAACCGATGATGAGGTGGGGGACAGAGGTAGATGGAGAAAGCTGGTCAGAAACATCGACCCCACATAAAAGTTGGAAAAGATGCAGACAAAGAGAAGAAGATTGGCTTCTTGAGAAAGTCAAGATTTTTGGTGATTAATCTATTCTGAAGTGTTTTAAATTCTTATATTTTACCTTGTTTCGAGTATTGTTCTCTTGTCTGGTCTTCAGCTGCAGATTCTCATCTTAATTCGTTAGACAGGAACTTACGGTCTCCTAAATTTCTTATTCCTGATCTAGATATTGATCTAAGGCACCGTCGTTCAATTAGTTCATTTTATGCATGTTGCATAACTCGCAACAAATACTTTGTGTTGAACAGGCTGACATAAGTCCTTTTATAGTTCATATATCAAAAATCTGTTATAGCGTTGTTAATATTTTTTAGAATATTTTATTTCAATTTTTCATTACTTCTTATATCGTTTATTTATTTCCTTATTTCCTTTCCTCACTGGGCTATTTTTCCCTGTTGGAGTCCTTGGGCTTATAGCTTCTTGCTCTTCCAACTAAGGTTGTAGCTTAGGTAATATATATATATGTGTATATATATATATATATATATATATATATATATATATATATATATAAAATACTTTTGGTGCCATTGCTGAAAGAAAAAAAATACAATAGAGCAGTTTCATAACTTCCTTCTGTACAGTCTGAACTCTCAATTTTATATATATATATATATATATATATATATATATATATATATATATATATATATATATATATATATATATATATATATATATAAAATTGAGAGTTCAGACTGTACAGAAGGAAGTTATGAAACTGCTCTATTGTATTTTTTTCTTTTAGCAATAGCACCAAGAGTATTAAAATTGTGAATGTATTTTTTCCCAGTCATGGCTGGCAGTTTGGGTACAAGAGAGAGAGAGAGAGAGAGAGAGAGAGAGAGAGAGAGAGAGAGAGAGAGAGAGAGAGAGAGAGAGAGAGCAACGTTTGAGAAATTCCTTTGCACGCCAGTGATATTAGTGCCAAATTATACCGGTATATTATAGCAGTTATTTTCCTTACAAGCGTCACAGTTTAAACTAACCTTGTTTACGAATACTGGTAACCTAGCAATCCTAGTGAGACACGTAGTAGTGAATATCATTAATGAAAAGTAGATTTTAAATAAAAATGTAAATAGATGTAAATAGTAATTTTGTCTATAATGAGAGGTATAGATTTTAAAGAAAAATGTAAATAGTAATTTTGTCTATAATGATAGGTCTAGATTTTAAGAAAAATTTAAATAGCAATTTAGTCTATAATAATAGGTGTAGATTTCATAGAAAATTGTAAATAGTAATCTTGTCTGTAATGATAGGTCTAGATTTGAAAAAAAAAATATAATTGTAAATAATGTCTCTAATGATAGGTCTAGATTTTAAAGAAAAAATTAAATAGTAATTTTGTGTATAATGATAGGTATAGATTTTAAAGACAATGTAAATTGTAATTTTGTCTATAATGGTAGGTCTAGATTTAAAAAAAAAACGTAAATATTAATTTTGTCTATAATGATAAGTCTATATTAAAAAAAAACGTAAATAGTAATTTTGTCTATAATGATAAGTCTATATTAAAAAAAACGTAAATAGTAATTTTGTCTATAATGATAAGTCCATATTTTAAAAAACGTAAATAGTAATTTTGTCTATAATGATAGGTCTAGATTAAAAGAAACGTAAATAGTACTTTTGTCTGTAATGATAGGTCTAGATTATAAAATGTAAGTAGTAATTTTATCCATGATAAAAGTAAATTTTGTATAATTTTGTTTCCGTTTACAATGTGTTTTTTGTGTACTTGTCGAAATGTATAGTAAATTAGCAAACATGTGAAAGAATAATAGAAGTTCAAACTTATTGTAAGCCTAGGGACTCCAACAGGGAAAATAGCCCAGTGGGGAAGGGAAACAAGGAAAGATAAAATATTTTAAGAACAGTAACAATATTGAAATAAATATCTCCTATATAAACTATAAAAGAAACTTTAACAAAACAAGAGTAAGAGAAATAAGATAGAATAGTGTGCCCGAGAAGACAGTGGAAGACTATGGTACAGAGGCTATGGCACTACCTAAGTCTAGAGAACAATGGTTTGATTTTAGTGTCCTCCATGAAGAGCTGCTTACCATAGCTAAAGAGTCTCTTCTACCCTTACCAAGAGGAAAGTAAAATGATAATAATAAAAATAATAATAATAATAATAATAATAATATATCTTTCTTTCCTTTCCTCTTTGATGCCCTTGGCTGGTAGCATATTGGTTTTCCAACAACGGTTGTAACTTGGTCAGTAATATTTTCAGTGACAATCATTTACCATTTTATATATATATATATATTATATATATATAATATATATATATATATATATATATATATATATATATATATATATATATATATATATAGAAACACTGTTGGTAAAAGTGGCTAACGGTGGAGGGATTCGTGAACCTTTTTTTCTTAGTACAACCGTCTACAGTTTGCCGCGCAAGACAGTTTTTAGGCCTAACCAGTATTCCTTTATGAAGGGTCGTAAGTGTTGCCCTTCCAGTTTTTATAAAGCAGAACATGAAACGAAGTTGCTAGTCCCAAGCCCTGGCAGATGTTTACACACACACACACACATCTATCTATCTATATATATATATATATATATAT
Organism: Palaemon carinicauda; assembly: GCF_036898095.1. Classification (NCBI taxonomy): domain Eukaryota; kingdom Metazoa; phylum Arthropoda; class Malacostraca; order Decapoda; family Palaemonidae; genus Palaemon; species Palaemon carinicauda. The sequence goes on along the minus strand of NC_090754.1, from coordinate 38,726,924 downwards.
ATATATATATATATATATATATATATATATATATATATATGTGTGTGTGTGTGTGTGTGTATGTGTATGCTAAAAAAACAAAGGGAAAACTGAAATATAGTGAATCTCGACTGTAATTTAATTTTCCATGTGGTTCTTTTGTTCCTGAGCTTCACGTTTTCCTGTGAGTTTCAAGCATATATATATATATATATATATATATATATATATATACATACATATATATATATATATATATATATATATATATATATATATATATATATATATATATATATCATCAGCCTTCACTAGTTCACTGCAGAACAGAGGCCTCAGACATGGCCTTCCACTTGCGTCTGTTTATGGTCTCTGTGCCAGGCCACACCCGCACTTTTTTCAAGTTTGTCAATCCATCATCTTCTCTTCCTTCCTTTGTTCCTTTTACAATCTCTAGGGACAAAACTTTAAATCAATCAATCAATCTAGGGACCCAGTCAGTTATTCTTAAATGTCCATTTATTATCTCTCATTTTCATTATGTTTCATGTCCATGTCCTTTTCCTTTGTGTTAGAACATGCTCTACTTTAGTTTACTCTTGTATTCATGTTGCTCCTTTTCTGTCTCTCAGTGAAATTATCATCATTATTCTTTCCATATATCTTGGTGTTGTAACTAGTTTATGTTCTAAGGGTTTAATAAGGCTCCAAATTTCTGATGCACAAGCTAATATTGGTAGTACTATATCACTAAATGCTTTTCTTTTTAGAGAAAGTGGCGTTTTACTTTTCATAATCTCCCTCTGTTTACCAAATGTTCTCCATCGTATACTTATACTTTTAATTTTGGTTTTGTGTCCTAGGGAAACACTTACTCTGTCTCAAGTATGTACTGAATTTCATTAAGAATCTCTAGAGGTTTGTCTTCCATAACTCTTATTTGTTGTCTTTGCATTTTCATGGAACATTATCTTAGTTTTACTCATATTCATTTTCAGTCCTACATTTCTGCTTTCTCTGTTCAAATCTATCATCTATTGTAATTCCTCCCATGATTCACTAAACACAACCACGCCATCTGCAAATCTTAACTTGTTAGGGTATTCTCCAATAATATTATTCCTACATTTTCCCAATCTAAATTCTTAAAAACTTTTTTAGGCATGCTGTGAACAATTTAGGACGGATGGGGTCTTCCTGTCTAACTCCTTTCTCAATCTGAGTTTTCTCACTTGCTGAGGGTACACTCGGCCACACTATTCAATCTTATTTCTCTTCCATTTGTTAAAGTTTTTATAATTTTTTATAGGAAATATTTATTTTAATGTTACTGTTCCTAAAAAATATTTTATTTTTCCTTGTTTCCTTTCCTCACCGGCCTATTTTCCATGTTGGATCCCCCGGCCTTATAGCATCATGCTTTTCCAACTAGGGTTGTAGCTGAGCAAGTGATTACATATATATATATATATATATATATATATATATATATATATATATATATATATATATATGTGTGTGTGTGTGTGTGTGTGTGTGTTTACTGAAATATTGTTTATAACACGATAGTTGTTTAAATACCAAAATCTACATTTTCTGTTTAATCACTGATAATTCCTGATACCGAAAAGAACTCAACTATCCGGTTTCCATTGTGTGGTACATCCGTTATGGCCAATCGCTTTTGGGTACGAAGGAAATTTTGACCTTGCCAGCTATTTCCTCGTCGTATTGTGTGAGCTCCTTGAACACAAATTGAATAATCTTCTATATCACATTTTCCCTCTTGGAAAATGTTCCATACATGAATTTAGGCTGATGAGAAAGATTTTACACAGTAGATTACACGTGTTGGCAAATCTTTAATGAATCTTGCGATCGTTTTCATAAAGAATCGCATATTTTTATTATGTTTTCGTACTTCACCGTATGCGAATTAGACCAAGTTTTCCTCGGTAAGTAGTTGCTATACTTGGTGTATTGACATTTGGGCGAGGCGTGCTTATCGAACTAATTTTACAAAATTCATACCGTGCTGACTCAAGACGGAAACAAAGGAAATCAATCATTAGCTGCTGAATCAATTTCATGTAAGACGTGAGTCATTGCCAACTTGTTTAAAAATTGATTTTAGATAACGATGCATACGATCCAAGCAAGCTAACGATATTGAAGCAAGGATGAGTTAAATAGAAGTGCAATTTCTCTAGCCATTTTCTTGGGCGGCCAAGGTTTAACGCAGACAACATAAAGGATTTTTATGATCATGGGCTGGCAACGCTATCGAAGTGCCCTTGAAGAAGAGGCTGACGTTTACGCATTTTGCATAACTAAGATCGAGTGGCCTTCGATCAAACAAGAGACACGGGATTAACTGAATTTAATCCCTACCCTCCCTGCTTTATCACACGATCGTAATACCCCTGTGCGATAGCTAAAACTCTCAAAGATAAGGAAGAAACCGCGTTGTTTGAACTAGGCGGGTGGTTGTAGGTGGTTGGATGCCGCTGCCCCCAGATGGCAGCACAGCTGCTGCGGCTGTAGTAGGCATAGAGGCAGCGTGGGCCACAGCGACGTATACTCCGTTTCAATGAGCAAATCTCGTCCCTCCGGTTGAAACGCCACTTCCAATGGGACAACTCCATTGAAATATGAGTCTGGAAGGATGCGTTCATCTTTCCGAGTTCAAGTCGTCGAGAGGGACACAGCCATTTCGTGTGATTTACAGTTTCTTTGTCTTTTGCACGAGTAAAGCGGCGAGGCGGCAGAAGGTGAGGAAAGAGAGAGAGAGAGATCTCTCTCACTCCGTCAGCTGATCGGCGGCACCCCCGCTAGCGGGGCCTGTCCTGAGACGCCGCCTTTCCTTTATTTTCCTGCGAATTGTGAAACAAGTATGCTTCTTGGCCCTCCCCCGCGACCTACCACTTTTCGGGTGGTTATGTAAGAAGGCAAAGGCGGTGATTTGATGTTTGTCAAAGCAAGTGTTTGAACGTGAGAGAGAGAATTTGGCGTTTGACAAGATGCTTTGTTTTGGGGTGTTGGTTTGACCCGATCAGCTGAGTGTGTGTGTGTATGCGAGAGAAGTGTTGCCATGTACCGAATTTCCTTTTTTCTTGTCCATGTTTCTCTTCCAAATAGGGTTTACCCATTAGATTAAGGTTACTCATTTTCGTCTTGACCTATTTCATTAGTCGGTAGATTACGTAATCACGGAATTACCGTAATAACTTGCTGGAGGCGTAATTGCGAAGGCGGATGTCACTCGCCGTCCATGTGTTTTCCGAGGTCACGTCGATTTGTAAAGATTTATTGTTTATTAAATCGTGGGGTTCAGTGATCCAATAAATTCTTTAACGATTCAAGATTATATTATATACTCTAACGCCCTCTATATGGAATTTGGTGGAACTTTTTTAAGAAAATTTATTTTTCCCTTGGTAAACTTCTGTCTTTTCATGAATAGCCTACATTGCCAAATTTAAAATTCACTATTGTGGGAATTAATGTGATCAATGTTTCTATTAGATTACAATTATTCTTACGTAGCTTTTGAAAATACAGGTGTAGTTAAAGCAAATTCTAAGTCTACGGCCCCTAGTGTCTTTTTAAAAAAATCTAAAGTTGGTAGACTAACCTGGACTATGCTATAAATGAGTAAATTATGTGCCCCCCCTTTTTATATGCAAGACTTTAAAATAGTAATTCTAATGTCAAAATTAACGTGTAGCCTTAGTAAACAATATACTGTGCCTCTTATAAATTTCTAATTATATTTTCTAATTACCAAAATTGATTACTGTAGGCTATAAACTAATAGCCTACAGTTAAGATGTGATGTAAATTGTATGATTTACATAAAACTATAAGGTTGTTAGCTTTGAAATTAAATTTTATGATCTAGAGCCTATTTATATTTCCCAGTTAAATTTGACTAATTTTTAGGTAAAGAGGTTCTTGAAATACTAATTGTAAATTGGACATAAACTAAGTTGTAAAAAGTTGGTGAAATTTTACAGAAGGGCTCCATACGATGATTTGTTTCTGGTTGAAAAAAAAATAATTACCAGTCATTTAATATACATGAAATTATAAAAGCACCTTTTTTAAAAAATTCCAATAATGTTAATGATCTAAAATATCCAACCCCCTATATCCTACAGTTCTAGGTGACCCCAGTGGAAAACTCCCTGTCGTTTTGTACTGATGATATCATTTGAAGGTCTTTTGCAGCGTCCTTTTGCCCCCCTGGTGGCACGTAATTTTTACCCTTTTACTCTACCTCTAATGCTACTTCCTTCCATCATACTATCCAGTTTCTTACCTTTTCCCGCATTGCTTATAGCTGCTGAGTGATTTGCCACACTCCATTGCTGGGCTTTGTCCAAATTCATTAATAATATCCAATCCATTGAGAAACTGGATTATATTTTTGGGGGAGGGTAAGGGAGGTTTTCAACCTAAAACAAATTTAAGACAAATCATATAATCTCATACACAAAAATAAATTGTTCATATAAAACAATAGTAATGCTACTCCCAAATATTGTAATGCATATTAGCCTAACCTAACAATAGGGTGCTTGGTCCTTACTTGACCCACGATAGAATATTATAGCTAAAAGTCATTTGCATAAGTTAACAAGCTTTATCACAACACTGCACCTCATGAAAATTATAAAAGCCTTATGCTTAAATATTAATAAAGTGACAAATAATTTATTATCTCGACTACTATGACTCTTGGGTATTAAACAGAAGCCAAAATCGTCTTTTCTATGGTAGAAATAAATAGGTATAGGAACTAAACAAATTAACAGGGTCAGTAATAGTGCCCATACTATCTGCAATAATTGACTGTCAAAACCAAAATGTCAGGTGTCTATTATTGCTGGGTAACTTGTAAAACTGAACGTTTTCGTTTACGTAAGAATTTTTTTTATATGTACTGCAAGTGAAAAGTTTTCTTTACCGAAAAAGAAGTTTTTCTTCATTTACGTATAATGCGTGCATTGGTGACTAGGTACAGTACTGTACGTAATTGGGATCGTTGGTAAAGAAAGACGTGAAAATTACTCAAAGCAAAAATTTAGTTCATGTGGGCAAAACAATGTAGCCTTGGGAGGAGAAATATATTGTAACTATCATACATACACAAGAATGGAAGCAGCATACTATAAGTGTTCCCAACAAAACATTAGTTAATTAGAAAAAAACACCATTTGCTTAAGAGACGAGTATTTGACAGATTTTTATAAAGTTTTCTTGCTTCATTGCTTTATTTATGGCCCTTGCAATGCATTCATCCAAAAATTTGCTTCACGACCAGTGGTCTTCGTCTCGAGCTCCTCTGTAAAATTACCAGTGTGTTTATTTAACTTAGGCTATAAATTACGTTTTGATTTTTATTTTGGGCAAAATTTTTTAATTTTTTGCTAGTGTGGAGATGTGTATTGGTCATATGCAAATACAGTAATTAGTAAGACCTATGTTAGAGCAGTTTTAAAAGTGCTTTCGTGATGTTTTTTTTAAATTGGAATAGGTTGATTTTTAATTTTTTTGTTTATTTTAATAAAAAATGGGATATGTATTTGTTTTAGTAAAATTTTCACATGATCATTTTCCAGGAAGCATATTATAAAACTAACGTTTCCTTTTTTCCAGGCGAAATGGTGCGTGTGTTCGATATGTGGGTCCCCTGGCCCCCGTGTACACGCCTGTTTGCACTGCATCCATTTTGCATGTTACCAGGATCATGTTCATGATCATTGCTCTTCGATGCAACATAATTTGGGTGAGCTTTTCGTTGCTTTCTAACGTGAATAATTATACTGTATGTCTGTTGTGTGTTAGGCATGTTTTTTATATTCCCAGCTTGTCTTAATTTTGTTAAACTGTCTGCCTGCATGTGTGACTTACTGTTTAGTAGTATCCAAGCTAAATATTTAGTGTACGTATACTGTTTAGTAGTATCCAAGCTAAATATTTAGTGTACGTATGTATTTCTCACAAACACTATATAGTATATAATACACATATAGTGTTAATCTTGAAATGATATGGTAAAGTTATTAAAAAAGTCTACTTTTATTGAGACACTAGCGAGGATTTGGTCAGTTTCTGAGTACAAATTTACTTTGAATGCCATCCCGCTAAGCCTTTGCTACTCCTTAAGAGGCTTTGTTGCCACAACGCAGCATGCTTGGTTTTTCACTTGTTTTTTTCTACATAGTTTATAGTAAACACAACCAACTCCTTTGTTTATGACATGTGAATTGGTAAGAGAAGAGCCAAAAGATCCCTTAAATGGGAACTTTGACCGCATCCTTTTCTTAGGCAGAAAACCATCTCCAATAACATTAGACAGGCAAATGCTCACACAATGAATCCTAAGTATTTTCATCTGAAGGGGCAGAGACTTGGAAGGTAACATTGTGGACACAAGCCTTTGATTAGTAACAAAATGTGGTTGAAACATGAAATTTATCATACCTATTATGCATTTTTGTATCCAATAAAGAAGACATAAGACCAATTTCAATCTAAAAATCAGTAATAGGTAAGCTTTAATCACCCAGACCCACTAAACTATAGTCAATTTCTTTTAGCGATGCAGATTTGCACCGACTCGCAGCTGATTGGTTGGACGAGATAATTCTAACCAATTAGCAATCAGGAAACTTTTCCGAGCTAAAAGGGCACTGCTGCGAGTCGGTGGAAATCTGCCTCAATAAAAGAAATGGACTATAGTACAGTAACTTTGTGTTAGAAACGTACACGCATGGCCAGTGGCAGTACGGTTAAGAGAAATTTGAGAACTAGAATCCGGATAAACTAATATAAAGCCCTTCATTTAATTCTTTGTTATCCTATCTAGAGCTGCCTGTGTAGTTGAATGTGAATAATCATCTTTTTGGGATTTGATTAAAGAATTACAAGCTGAGCTCTGAACTAACATGTTTTAAATTATGCCCCTGAACTGGATACATTGCAAGTGAGGATCCATTTTCGTGGATAAAGGCCTATTAACCATACATTCCCGATAAAATGAGATTTAACGAATTTGGGAGAAATACTAGGATAATCCCTGTGGAAAACACAAAGAACGAGCACGGTGCATCTTTGCAAAGTGCTTGATATAAAAGGAGTGTGGTAGGCATAGTCGGGTCTCCCTATCACGGCGATAAATTGTACGTATTTTGTAGGGAAAAATTCTTCTACCTTTTGAATCTCTTCATACTTTTAAGGAATAGAAAATGAAACTCTGGTAGCTTTTTGTAGAAAAATCAATAATTTTATAAGAACCATTTTTCGCACAGAGTTTATAATACTGCGGCTCATTTTTTAAGTTTTCCTTCCATTTATTTAATAAAAACTACATTATTTTATGTACAGTTTATGGGAAACAGCTGCTTATTCTTCACCAACCAATGTATTTAGTGTAGCAATGGCTGCCTTTTATTTGTGTTAATTATTAGTATAAAACATTGACAGTTTTTTTAAATAGACAAAACTTTTAGTAAGATCATTAGTTAAACAAGACTGCAAAATTACTTGCCTCCTAAAACCCCCGCGTGTATTTACACATGAAAAGGACCAGTTTTGGCTTGCTAGGAACAATAATACATGACTAGTATCTCCCGCAAGCATAAGTGTTGGTTATACCATACCCAAATATTGCAAGAATAATACACCTTCCTGGTGAACGACAGTCCTTTACCTCCCAAATTTAAGGTAAGCTAAGGACTTATAACCGTTAGTGGGGTTAGGAGTAGCTGGCAAAGCTGCCCCCTCCAATGTCTGTTGTGCAGGTAATGCCTAGATCCAAAGCTAAGATTCATATTTCTATTTCCCCCATGATTACCTGCACGGAGGGTCAGATTAGGGTGGGGTTGAAGCCAGCCGGGACCTAGCATCCTAGATTACGGTGAATCCCAAAGTTAAACGCTAATAGGGCACTCTTTCTTGTCAGTTAGATGAAATCCACTTGGATCCTTCAAGGTTTTATTAACTATAATGATCAAAAGTATACAATACACAATATAACACAAAGTAAAGGTTTCCAATACCCGAGTTAAAGTTTATATATGAAAGGCTTATGGTTAACCCAAGCCATAACCAAGTAAATTTGAACAGTTCAAGAGTCATCTATTGTTAAAATTGTCCACGTTACAAGTAATAAAATTAAGCCTTAGAAGTATAGTGCAACACTAATACAGTATTTTTAGTGTAGGTACTGTTTTTTTAAACATTGTCGTTAGTGAGTTGTAACATTGCCTTAGAGGTTTAATGGTTCCTGAATTAAGATATCGAGAGAAAAACTAATCAGGATGTTCTTACGCGAATACAAACTTATGTCCTTTAATAGGGGTAAGATTTTGGAGAAATCTGGTAATGGCTAATGAAGAATTATAGAGGTTCTTAAGACCACCACCCAGTATCCACTAGTAGTATGGGTCTGACACCGCTTGGCAACTTCGTTCTGATACGTGCCGTTGAGTTGCACAGACATGTTCTCGACGCTCTCCAACTGGCCTGAAGTTTTTATTTTTTCTCATTTTAGTATGAGAGTGGATTTTCTTGGTAGATTGTGTGCGTGTCCGGGGGTGTCGGATTGACACTGTGGTACATTTATGATTAAGCTTGAGCTTGATCCTCACCCTTTGTGTCCAATGTGTAGATGGCACTACTGCACTTTGGACTCTCTTTGTGATGTGCGCCGGGAGTGTTTATCCTCCCAGTGGGCAAGGTTTCCGGGTAGGAGGAAGAAGATAACCAAACGCAATCGTTCTCTATAGGGTTTGTCCTCAAGGTCGGGAAAGTCTGAGAGATGCCGATTAACGAAACTCGTCATTCCAGCATTTCTTTGGTTTATTCTTTGGAGGGCAAACCAAAGAGGACAGATAACCTTATGCTTGCAAGGTGGTAGACCTACCAGCTTCCCCTAGAGAAACTGGGAGGCCTCCCCTTGTGAAGGAGCTCCAGTCTTCAGTTTTGGAAATCCTGGCTGTTGAGCTTGATGCAGTGGTTAACAAGTTTTTTAGGCATATGGCCTCCAAAGAAACTTTTTGTGAAACACCTTACTGACACATTGACTCTCCCTTGAAGTGGATGCAGTCGTAGCAATATGGGAAAAGGCAAATCAGGCTTCCTTCTTCAGGACACCCGCCAACTTCAAGCAACCTCCTACGTTGCCTGCTAAAGTTACGAACTAACCCCAAAGGCAGCCGCCTACGAGAGGGGGGACAGACTAATAACAACAGTTTCCAATTTAAGAAATCAATCAGAAACAGCCCTTTCACTGAATGTATCTAGGCAAATGAGGGCGAGGATTTTGTTAGGGGTGGCAATCTCCCATGTTACCACCTGTGTGGCTGTGGTGGTTGCCTGTCAAGTTGGTGAATGAGGTGGGAATTTTGAAGGTTCTCCAAGTCAGATGCCGCCTCCCGTTCACCAACTTTCTCTGCACTCTTACTCCAGTGTTGATGAGCTGCTCACTATTTTTGAGAAAGACCTACTTCTGGAAGAGGTTAAACTGGTGTTGGAAAAGAAAGTAGTCGAAAAGGCATATGACTCATCTCTGGTATCCTACAGCAACCTGTTCCTGGTACAGCTGTTAGAAGGTTGAAGGTCAGTCATCAACCTGTCCCATCTGAATGACTTTGTTTTGCAGACGAGTTTCAAGATGGAGATCCCTAACATGGTCCTACATGCCATAAGATGGAACGACTTCTTACTGTCCATAGACCTAAGATTCATATTCCTAATTCCAGTTCACGGGAACGAAAGGCAGTACCTTTAGTTTGACCTGGGGAAAAAAATGTTTGTTTTGGGTTCTCTGTGTCAGCTGCATGTGAAGATATGCTGCAGTGGACTGGGTGCCCCTTCATGATTTAAGGTTATCCAGCATCTGAGAGAAAGGCTTTTTACAAGCAAGTGCAAAGCAACTGTGGATACTTCAAGTCTTCAAAAGCAGTCTACCGAGCAAAGTGACGCTCTTCTGTAATTTGTGTTATAGGAGGAATGCTTCTCAACTTAATGCCTCTACTCCACTAGTTGCAGATTTTCTTTTGTATCTGTGGGATGAGAAACTTCTGTTTCGGTGGTTAAAGGCAATCTGCAGTTGTCCAACCTTGAGGCAGGTATTCAGACTAAAAGGAGTAGTCCTCTCTTCCACGTAAGGAGCTCTCTTAAAACAAGTGTTTCTGTTAACCTTAGCTTCGACCAAAAGATTCGGAGAGCTGCGTTGTCTATCGTACCCAATGTCACATTCTTGGCAGTGGAAATGGATCCCATTCATTCTCAAATTCGTGGCAAAAATACAAAATTCATCGACCAGTGACTAGGTTTGAATCCTTTTCAGTTATCACTAAAGGAGATGACCTATAATTCTGATAGCTTGCTTCTTTGTCCTATGAGAACAGCGAGGCTCTACATAAAACTAATATCATTTAGACCTTAATCGCAGAATCTCTTTGTTAGTACAGGTAGGATGAAGAAGAAATACTATCTCCTGAATTAGTGAAGTTGTCAGTAAAGCCTGCAGGGAACAGAGGGACAAATCCATGGTCTTCGTTAGCACAAAGAGGACAAAGAAGAAAATATCCAGTAATACCATCTACCTTTGTGAAGTCACTGGTAGAGCCTACAGGGAACAAAGGGATGAAACATTGGTCTCGGCACCTCCTAGAGCTTATAAAGTCAGGACGATCGGTAGCACTTCAGCTATCAGAAAATCCATTCACTTGCCAAAGTGTTGAAGGCATGTGTCTGGAAGAGACAGACCATCTTCATGGCACTATCTTCGGGATTGCACCCACAGATCCCTAGATACTTGTCCATAGGGCCTGTGGTAGATCCCCAGTAAGTCATGTTTTAAGGGTTAAGAGTGAGAAGAATGGGCCTTTTTTCCTCTTTTTTTTCTTCTTTACTTTGATAGGGATCACCCAGTGAAACGAACACTGATGCAGTGTTGAGGATGCTAATGACGGATAGTTATTTTACTAAAATGGTAAAATTGTAGAATTCCCACATTCCTCCTTTTATGTTTTGCATCCAAATACTGAGGTATACAGGTTCAATCAAACATATATGTATGTGTCCATCCATTTGATCATCAATTAAATGCCCATTTCATTTGGTCATCATTTAGACATTTGACATTCCTAAGACTAAGCTAACAAAGCCCGATCTGTACTACTGCATGGAGCAAATTTGCATCAGGATAAACGTTGCAGATGAAGGCATATTTACTCTACAGTCATCACAAAAATACAGTTCAAACAAACTAATTAGACATGTAATCTTATTAAGGGATTTTGTATAAGCTACAATATCCAACAAAGGGATAAAACATAGTAAGAACACCCTAAGAATTCTGTTGATAGACACATCTTCAAAGGAATAAGGCCCTCAAATGGAAGAGTTTGGATAGATCCAGAACCCACGCTGCATCCTTACGCCAGCTCATTTTACCACTGGGAACAGATATATCAAATGAGTGAAAATGTTTATTTTTTTGAAATTTTCACTTTTCTTTCTTCTTTGAAAGGATAGCATATGAATTTTTGGTGAATATTGGAATGTTATATTTTAGAAATTACTTTAATATTAGAGTAGAAAGAGGAAAACGGAACGAGAATTACTGTTAAAGGCACAAAGTACAGAGCACTACAGAAGTTTGAGATGAAAGGATGTTGCAAAGAACCTTTAGCTGGATTCTACAAGTATGCCATGGAAAGCAAATACAGGTAGTTAATAATACCTTACCCTTCCAATAGTTCTTAATATTCTTGTTGCCGTTTCTTCTTTTTCTCACATGGACGTACTAATGTTGGAGCTTGCTCTGTTAGCTGTTGGCATTTTGGAAATTTCGTTACATATGCGATGTGAATTTTGAATACTAACAATAAAAGTACGCAAATGAAGGTCGGTCTTAGATGATTTCCTATTGATGCTATTTGTGTTAATTTTGAAAAAAATAATTAGGATGATAATTGCAATTCAGATAGTCATTTATACTTTTTTTATACAGAACATGGGATTTCTATGCCATATTTGCACTGGATTATTTTTTGTGAAGCTTTTATTTTGAATCATTGTACTGCACGGTGTAGCAAATCAAGTTGTAGAGCTCTTGGTAACAGAGTTTCAATGTTCATTTAAATTATGGTGTTATATAAGAGATGAGGGACCATAACCCGATGCATAACCAGTGATTAAGTATTTGTTTAATAAGTTGTTTAGTAGGGAAATGTCATATACAAAAACTACTTTGCTGTTTCAACCCCACAACATTTTGGTAGGTTAGGAGTAAAATTATTCTTGCTAGTAGGCCAGCCAATTGCATTCATACCTTCATACTTTAGTAAGGAAAAAAGTAATTTGCCTAACTTTGAGAATCTTTAAAATTTATTGGTAAGTACAGTATTCATAGTCAGTCTCTTGGCTATGCCTTTTTCTGCAACATTGACGAATTTAAATAATTACTCCCATATAAATTAGTATCCATAGGCTAGAACACTTTAACATATATAAAATTAAATTTCATAAATTTTGTTTTCTATTAGTACGTTTAGGAGATAAAAAAATATATCGATATACGTGGTACAGTTATATTGTTCTTCTTTTGAGTAACTGCAGTCTTGACAATGTCACGTTTGGGAATTTATATGGCAGTAATCTATGAGAATTTAAAATTTTACCTCAAGTTTTGTATTAATATCAACGACTTTTACAGCTGCTGATGTCGAACAAGGCCAGATCTTGTGCATTGCTTGCGGAGATTACGTCTATGACTCGGAGGTTGGCAGGATTGCCAAGGCTTGCCGCGAGAAATCCCGTCGATCGCTCTGTCTTGACACGGAATATAGGTCGTGGCAGCCGGATGAGATGGAAATGTCTTTATTGCAAACCCATCCAAAGAGAAGGCGACCAACTGCAAATTCAACTATTGGTATGCCATTTTACATTGAAAAAATTACAGGTCTTTGCTATACAGTACTGATTTGAATTTTTTTAGATGGTGGTCATTCGCGGTGGTTTGAAAGATCCTGTATATCAAAATTTGTAAGAATTTTTTAATTGCATTTACATTTAAAGATTTTTATGCCCAAAAATGTGAACGAAACTTTGCATTATTCAAAGGGGACTAGTTGTGTGAACTTTATTTCACATATTGCAAGTATTTTATATATCAGGGTTCCTAGAGACAAATTACATATATAATTATCTGTGTAAAATATCTTTTTCCAAATATTTAATGCTTAATTTTTTATATGAAATTGATGAGAGTTGTAGACATTGTACATTGGAAAAAGATTGACACTTGTGTTTTACAGGTCTTCGAGGTTTAATCAACTTAGGAAATACTTGCTTTATGAGCTGCATTGTGCAGGCATTAACGCACACCCCTTTGCTAAGAGATTACTTTCTCTCGGACAAACACGTCTGCCAGTTCAACAATGATTCTTCGCGTTGCTTGGTTTGCGAAATATCCAGACTATTTCAAGAGGTTTGTTACTTTTCATTTTATTTAATCAATAAGTATTTTTTTTTCTATTGAATTACTATAAACCACTTTGGTAATAATTTAAAGTTAACTTTTTTTTATTTTATCCTAAACACCTTGATATTCCGTGGTTTTTTTTTTTTTTTTTTCCCATAGACTTTGCTGTCAGTATACATTTTGCCAAAGCAAGACTTTCTTTTACTCAAACAGCTCAAGGAATGTAAGTTTGAATTGCATAAAAAACTGTGCATGAGTTTTGCCTTTAACCTTTTTTTCATGTGCTAGTTTTATGAAAAGCTTGTTGGTACCTTCTTTTTCTCATTAATTAAAAGAATTGTTTAATCTGGTTGAATTTATCAAATTGTGTTCAACATGTAAGCTGCTGCTATTAGTGAAGAAAAAAAAGCATTAGAAATCCTGTTACCCCTTCGCTACGTTGATGTCACTTGACATCAGAACATGCCTTGATACACATGACGACATCCCAAATATGTCATTTACAGTACAAATATAAATCACTCGTATGTCGTACAAAAGAGTACAGCACATGACTGTATGTCATACCGTTCACACTCGGGAAATTTCACTGAGAATTCTTCTCCCCTCCTTAATATTAGCCCATCCTTTCTACGGCCAACCAAGTCTTTTGGATTCTAGCCTTTATTCCTGATTGTGTAAGAGATACTTTAGTCTGTTTTTATGTTACCATGTAGACTTACAACACTGTTTCTAGCTAATGGTGACATTCCATACCTGAGGCATTACTCAAACCCCCTCTTAACATCCCCCAGCTTGAAAGACGTAGGGATCGTCACGTCTCGGTACACCACCAATTGAAACACTTGCGATTCTAGTCCTTATTCATGATAATGTATGGTCTATTTTAGTATATTTCTATGTTGTGTGTTGATCACAAAGAAAACGTGTTTTAGAGTGCAACATAGTCTCCCTGTGACTCCCACCCACAATGCCACCAAAACAGTAATGCAAGTTGTTGACATGTGAGATTTTTTTTTCTTATTTTATTCATTTTTTCCCCAACTATTATTTCTACAAAATATATGATTTTTATGTCTTAGATATATATTTCATAGTATTTGTTTCCACAAGTAAAAGTTTGCCAACTCATTATTTCCATTTATTGACATTTTCTATGCAATATTTGTCACCTTTGCAGTCCCTATTTTCAAGCCCTTGAAATACCCAAAACTGGAATTATCCAGTTCATAGTGACAGTCACATACTAGGTGAAATGACAGAACAAAAAAACATTTTGTCTGATGAACTAAATTTATATTACGTCTCATCAGAAGATTAGTTTTTTATTTATCTGATAGTGTACCTTATAATCATTCTTTATAGAATACCTCTTGTGTCAAAGGAAACAAATACATATTTGTTCTGGCACTATGCTTTTTGCATAGTAGTAGTATTTCAGCGATAGCTGAAACCATAAGCTTTTGCGAGGTGCAACTACCCTCCATTAATTAGCGGAGGGGGTTAGTAAACAACCGTTACCTTATATTTCGGCTCGGTAAAGACATAGTCTTGCTCTCCTGTCAAAACCTTTCAACTAGTTTGTGATCAAAAGCAACTGGCCTAAATATTTAAAAATTACCATTTCTTTTCAGATGGTATCCTGTGGAAAGTCTTTCGGATACCTTACTGCGGGCTTTCAGGTCTCCACACTAGGGAATGGTTCTAAGGCTATTAAAGTTTACTGCAGCACTCTCTGTTTGAGCTCACCTTTGTTCCTGCAACTTCGGTGTAGGAATGAAAGCAGAGGCAAACCGGTTCCCTTCGGGGTTTCCAGCGTCGTGGGCAGGTTCCCTTTTGGGAGCGGCATTCGATGCCGACCTGGAACTCGAACACGCCTTGTTGACGGGAAGCAGAGGGCGCAGCCGGATGTCTGCCTCCATGTGTTAGAATTTTTCTTACAGGGTTAAGTCATCCTTCGCTAAGTGTTGAGCGATCATCCCTTACCAGGGAAAGATCTCCTTCACCAGGTAATGGGCAGCCATCCCTTACAAGGGAAAGGCATCCTCCACCAGGTGTTGAACAACTTTCCCTACCTAGGGAAAGTTGCTCTCCACCAGCTACTGTCCAGCGATCTTCCCACTTGCGGGGAGAATTGCCGTCAGCGTCAACAGGGGTTGGTCGCATTTCCGGCCTGCGGGAGAGTGTCTTCGCCTGACTGGTTTCCCCTCGGGAGGATTCCTCTTACGAGAATTGGATTCGTCCATGTCCCGTTCTTGCTCTTCGGAACTGGGGGCCAAAGGATTACATGACTACCTGCAGTTCCTGCTAATCGCTGCCGCACCCTTAGGGTATAAAACGAGTCGTGTGCAATTTCTTTTGGGATCTTTGCTGCAGATGGTGATGCCTGGTGACTGCTTGCGGTCTCCGCCTCTCCCATCAAGTCTCGTAGGCTTTAACTCTTTGGGGTTATTGCTGCCATCATGCCTTTAGGCACAACAAAATTCTTATAGCTTTGTGAAGCATAGACCCTTCGAGACCTGTACCTCTTGGTTTCTATCTTTTACGAGGGAGAAACTACTCATAGACTATAACTCTTTGGGGTTATTTCCTACATTAGGCCCGTTAGGCACAACATGAGGCCAAACCCTTCAGAGCTTGCAACTCATGGTTTCAACCTCTACGAGGGAGAAACGGCTGTTCTTTAAGTCCAGCACAGCCATTTTCGTTCCCCTCTGAGGGGATGGCATGAGGCTACTTGCCATTAGGATGAGTATGGGCACTTTGCAAAGACTCTCTCTCTCTCTCTCTCTCTCTCTCTCTCTCTCTCTCTCTCTCCTCTCTCTCTCTCTCTCTCTCATATATATATATATTTGATTGTAATAAATGTCCCCATTCTCCAAGTGAGGTGGAGTTGGGCAATATCTAGGTTAAGGAAGGAGCTTAGTTCAATTTTCTACTTCCTGGTCAAGTCATATTGCTAAATTCTATGCTAGTGCCGATTGCCGAGGCCATCACTCTATAAGAATCTCTGGGTGTCAGTGTTCCCCCTAAACAGTTTGTGCGTAGCACAAAGGGACACCCGGGGTCAGTCTCCACCCTATTGGCTTTAGGACTTCCAACCACCGTTGGGTGAGTCTCCTACGTAGAGCATAAGATTCGTCTGTAGTTCCAAAATATATGATAAATTTGTAAATAATTTTTATTTTTTCTAACTATACAAACCTGTAGCTCTTTATACATACTGGACCCCCCATCACCTTCCCCTAGAAGTCCTGCTGCAATTCCAGAGTGGTGGTTGTTTCCTAGTGCTGGTGTGAGCAGGGTGGTGGGTCTCCCCCTGCTACTCCCCTCTGCTAAATGTAGTTACGTCTCGCTAAATTTTATTGGCTTGTTTCAGCTATTGCCGAAATAGTCTCCTTTGTAAAGAGCTACATGTTTGTATAGTTAGGAAAAATGCAAATTATTTCCAACTTTATATCATTTTCATTGCAATTCTGTAAAACAGTCTATTATTGCTGACGAGTAGTTTTAAATCTTTTGACGCTTATTTGTCATGGAATTATTGTGGAATAATATAGTCACTTCAATTAATATAAAATTTATTTACACAAAATCACTGCATTACCATTATTTAGAGAAAATTATAAATTTCTCTGAAACATTATTGTACAGTATAATCACTTCACAATGAATGGAAAGAATATTTTTGGTGTTCAGAATGAAATGCAATAGAAAGTAAAGCAAACTTTCGTTAAATTTATTCTGTAATCAGCAGTAAAACAAATAAACAATGAAATGTGGGTTATTATCGAACCATGTATAGTTACTGAGGGCCGATCTGCTGCCTTGTAATGAAGGGGTTAGGTATAATAATTTGGTAATATGCATCACTTACACATTCTATCTATTTTTCCAGTTGAATATAACTTTTTTTTTTTCCCTTTCAGTTTTACAGTGGTAACAAAGCGCCTTTAATCCTCCATAAGTTACTTCACCTTATCTGGACGCATGCAAGACACTTGGCGGGGTACGAGCAGCAGGATGCACACGAGTTTTTCATTGCTGCCCTAGACGTATTACATCGTCATTGCCAGGTAACCTTTTTTTTTTCAATTTTTTTGGTGGGGAGTCAGTCGTGGGAATCTATGTTCTTTGTTCTATATACTCCCGGTACAGATTATTAACCATATTATATAGAATTTGTTGTACCACAGAGCATTCATTTTCATTTTGAGGCTCAAGTCTCTCATACTAAATGCATACTAGATCCCCTAAAGAACAGCATGGTCATCAGCACTTCATTAGTCCGTATACAAAGTGAATTTTTTATGTCCAGAGGTTTGTGTATTTAGAGCTAATGATTTTAAATGATTACAGTAATTATAATTATTTGTTTATGCTGCAAAAACTAATACTTTTTGTAGAAATATAGCTTATTCTTTTTGTGTAGCATAGAAACTGTTCTATTGTAGTTTCTCTCTCTACAGTTATCAGATTTCCCAAGTTCTGGCTACCTTTGAGTTGTCTTTTATACTTTTATTTATACTGTATGTTTATAGGTTACCTTTAATTATTAGGAGTTTTCTCTTTATTTTGTTCCAGGTTGGTTATTTTATTGGTGCTTATTTAAAGAAAATTTACTTTGTTTTAATGGTGCTTATTCAAAAGATT
The DNA here is from genome assembly GCF_036898095.1 of Palaemon carinicauda. NCBI lineage: Eukaryota > Metazoa > Arthropoda > Malacostraca > Decapoda > Palaemonidae > Palaemon > Palaemon carinicauda. Next base: position 38,708,788 of record NC_090754.1, on the reverse strand, counting down.
TATACCTTACTTTGAAATTTGTCCAGAATGTAGTTAAGGCAACATTTTATTATAAAGAAAATTAGTTCTTTTGTCAGTTTATGCAATCTTTTTTTCCTTTCAGGGTAATCCTCCATCCAATGGAGATTCCACACACACATGTTCCTGTATTATAGACCAAATTTTTACTGGCGGACTGCAGTCTGATGTTGTTTGTCAAGCATGCAAGTAAGTTCTAATCAGCTTAACCTTTGAATGGTTTCTTGTATATTATTGTAATAAGATATAAATGTTAGTGGAGTGCTGTGTCGTGTAGTATTTAGCAGGTTGTATGGTACTTGATGTGAGAATACAGATTTTAACAAAGATTAAGATAGCATTTTATTGTAAATGAAAGTAGGAGCCACCTTGGGTGGGAGAACCAATTAGGGCTATTTCCTTTTATTCTTATGGGGAAAACTGATATGTTCGAACATGGTTTTTGAACGAATTATGTTAGATCTCTGAAGTGTCACTGTATTAGCTTTTTGGATGGTTGATGGTTCGGAAATTTATTTTATACAGTTTGTTTCCTATATATATAGCAATGCTGTTGGTCTTCTGTTAGGGGTATATTTTATTTATTGCGTTTTGGATATAGCTAAATAAGTAGAATGAGTATTGGTTTAAATATGGTCCAGATAGTTGTAGTAGTGTAATTTTTAAAATATAGAATACCATAATTGTGAAAATGGTTTAATTCCTTTTTTTTTTTCACTTGACTCATGTTCTAAGTACAGTCATACCTCTCTTCACGAAGGAATCTGCTTACAAAATTTTCACGCTGCTAAACGAGATGCTAATATTTTTATGACTAACTCCGGAAAATGTTTCATGGTAAGAAAGATTTTCCAATCAGGCTGAGAATAAAAGTCACCCATTAAAAAAGGTTGAAAATGGTTTTACATAATAGAAAATGTAGCTATAGTAAGGGTAACTATAAAAGTACAGTACATATGGTACTTGTACTGTATTTTTCAATATTAAACTTAGCCGGTGATCATATAGCTGTCAGCTCTGCTGCCCGACAGAAAAACCTAAGGACAAAATACGCCAGCGATCGCTATACAGGTGGGGGTGTACATCAACAGCGCCATCTGTCGAGCAGGTACTCAAGTACTCCATGTCAACACAGAACCAATTTTCTCTCTGTCGTGCCACTGGCAAGACCTACTAAATACGCTGTTACTAACTGGATTTGTTTTCACAACTATTTGGTTAAGTACACTATTCTAGTTTTGAGCTTTCGCTATGCAGGTGTTTTATCTTCATCTCAAAACTTGAACTCGTTTTGGATAGATTTAATTATGGTGACAAAGAGAGTATGGACTCTCTTTCACTTTTAAATGGCCGACCCTTCCCTTAGACGGAAGTGTGTTTAGGTTTTTAGTAATTTTGCTTATCACGTTATAGATCTATATATTTTATATCTCTCCGCCTTTATTAGGCCTCTTCGATTAACTTTCCATTTATTTTAAACATATAAAAATAAATGTTTGTTTTGTTTATATGCGACCTTTCCTGATAGTAGGCGGTCCTAACTTGGAACCGAAGTTAATCAACGTTGAGCCCGTTATATCGTATTTAACCTTTAAAGAATTTAAAACTTTTTAAATTTAATGTTTTATGAAAGAATTTCTTTGATAGTCTTCGTACTGTTTTCAAAGATGAACTAACGTTTAGTTTTTTAGACTACGCAGTTGTTGACGTTCAGGACGTTCAACATGCGCTCTATCGTTACGATAGAGAGAGAGTGTATCACGGTTTCACTTTGCAGGAAGAGTAAATCGATTCTGACGTTTCGTTCATTCTTTCTTAGCTTAAATGGTTTAAATTCTAAATTAAAGGAACTTTTTATTTGGAAAACCTTTCAGTTTTTTCCTTTAGCCATATAACATGTTTATTTGACGATATATAATTGGGCTCTTCTCTCAGGTGCGAAATCAAGAGAGAAAGAGAGAGATAGATAGAGACGGAGGGGGAGAGAGGAAAAAATAAAACGTTCCGTTCAAGCGGGTAACGTTGTTCTCGTGTACTCTCCTCCCTAGTCGCTGTACGGGGAAGAAGGTAAAACGTTTCTAGGGTTTTATTCTTGTCCCCAGGCTATGTGCGGTGAGAGATTGTAAACGTAGTTTAATTGAACTAGTGTTTAGTCTCTTTCCCAGCCACTGAATTCTTTATCCTTATATGTTTTCTGTTTTTGCTAGTATTAATGAGCTGCATTATACGACTGTTTTCGCAATTACTACCTTTTTATGAAGGGTAGAATTGCGTGTTTCAGGTAGAAATCAGTAATAGTTTTGATTTCAGTGAAATAAGTGCAAAACAGAAAATCGAAGTGATAAAGTGATATGCGCAAAGTGTTACAGTGTTGCGTCCGAGAGTTCGTCTGTTCGTGCCTGTCGTTCTCCTAGTCCGGGACCTCTTGCAAGCTCCCAAGCCCAGAGGAGAAGTAATGTCGAACGACTTATGGGTTCGTCAGGCCTTGATCAACGAACAGACGTTTCCCTCCGTGGTTTCGGGCGTATCTACCCAAGATCGCCCCACCCACACAAAGACGAGAGAGCCCATTTACTTCTCGTCTGCGGAAGAGGTTTCTCGTAAGAAACCATGGACCAAGGTCTCGCAGCTTATCAAGTGCAAGTCGGTCCCTTCCGCACAAGTCCAACGGCCCAGTTGTAGCCACTTGGTCAGTTCGGACTCGCTGCAGTCTTCCGACGACTGCTCACCTCCTTAGAGAGGCAAAGCGGTACCGCAACAGGCAGTAACTCCGTCTGTTGCCGCACCAGCTGTTGTAGACCCTGAGTGGTCTTTGCTGCAGTCTATGCAGACTCAGTTAGCTGCTGTTATGCAGGAGTATCGTGCGGAGAAGGTTGACGCTGCACCCGTTAGCCTACAACCTACCACGGTTGTGCGCCCAGCAGACGCTGAGGCTGCCTGCTCCCACACTCCAGCTGTGAGAGCTCCTCCACCCATGCGCAGTCGACCCTGCCAGACGCATGCTGACGTTCACAGACGCACGGAACCCTCCGTTGATGTTCGTGTGCTACCACAACAACAGGAGGGTGGAGTTAAGCTGCCGTGTTTTGACGCGGTGCGTCAACCTCCGCATTCTAGAGTTGTTTTGACTGCTCAGTATAGACAGTCAAAGTAGTCTCGAGTGAACACTATATGTCCTCACGCTCCCGTTGTGGTTGACAGTTCAGTTGTTGACAGTTCACAGTCTATCAAGCAGTTACATGACGTTGCCTTCTGGTCTGCTACTAATGCACCAGTGCTGTATGTCCTCACGCACCTGTTGTGGTTGACAGTTCAGTTTTTGACAGTTCACAGACTGTCAAGCAGTTACATGACGTTGCCTTCTGGTCTGCTACTAATGCACCAGTGCTGTATGTCCTCACGCACCTGTTGTGGTTGACAGTTCAGTTTTTGACAGTTCACAGACTGTCAAGCAGTTACATAACGTTGCCTTCTGGTCTGCTGCTAATGCACCAGTGAGACCCTCACTGAGATAACCTAGCTTTTCTCGGACAAGGTTCCTGTAGATGAGAAAGTGCTGTTCTCCCTCCTACTGATATTCCTTTGAGGACTCTGTCATTTGGAGAGGAGCCTTAAGCTGCTTAGCCTCTTATGGACTTTAATTAAATCTAGTGCTCTCTCGCTCTCCTAGAGAGCGTTACGTTGGCTAGGCGACTGGTTTTTGCACCAGGAGGAGTTTTAGGGATACAGCCTTTGATTTCCCTTCTTTTAAACTGGCTTATAGAGCGAGAGTCTGATAGGACACGAGAGAAGTTCTCGGCTTGGGAGTTCATGCCTCTGCCCAGATAGACTTCTCAATTCTGGTAGACTCGCCCTGGCGCCTAGCCAGGAGACGCTCCAAGTTGTTTACAGGTCAACTTCTCAACTTTTGCGAGCCTTTGAAGTTTTGCTGTACTATTATGTCACACATAACAAGGCTTCCAGGGATGGTAATGGTTCCGCCTCAGTCGCTAACCCCGTCTGTTGCCACACCTGCTCCCGTAGACCCTAAATAGGCTTTGCTGCAAGACATGCAGTCCAAGCTTGTGTCCTTGATAGAGGACTTTAATACGGAGAAGAACCTTCTGGCCAACAACCTTCCAACTGGTGGGTTGTGCGCCCTGTTGACGCTGAGGTATCCTACTCGCGTCTGCCAGTTGAGGTGGTTCCTCCACCGATGCGACCCAGTGTGGGTTGCCAGTCGCACGTTGACGTTAAGCGACGCTCGGAGGTGGTTGTTGACGTTCAGTGTCACTAGGAAGACGTTCAACAACCAGCAGAGGTGACTTGTTGTGACGCAGTGCGTCAACCTCAGCAACCCGGTAGGGTGTTGACTGCACAACCCAGACAGTCTAGACAGTTTCGGGTTGACGCTGTACTTCCTCGCGCACCCATGGTTGTTGACAGTTCACAGACTGTGCAGCAGTGCCATGATATTGCGTCCCGCTCCGTCACGCATCCACCAGTGCGACCGGATTCAGCGAGTCAGACGTTGCCCACTCCGTTGCCGTTTCCTCATCAGTTTCGGATGAGGAACCCTCTGATGAGGACGTTGCTGAACAAGACGATCAACCCCCAGCCCTGCTATCCATCCAGAAGATGCTGAAGAAGGAACGCTGCCCAGTCAGGCTGTGGATGAGTCTGGTAGGGACCCTGTCATCCGTGGATCAATTTGTGTCACTAGGAAGACTACACCTCCGTCCTCTTCTATACCATCTAGCTTTTCACTGGAAAAAGGACAAGACGCTAGAAGCGGTCTCGATTCCGGTTTCCGGAAAGATAGTCTGGTCTGACTTGGTGAAAGGACTATATCAACCTTAGAGAGGGTCTTCCCCTGACTGTTCAGACTCCCAACCACGTTCTCTTCTCGGACGCATCGGACGTAGGCTGGGGTGCGACATTAGACGGTAGGGAATGCTCGGGATTATGGAACTCGAGTCAAAGGACAATGCATTTCACTGCAAGAAGCTACTGGCAGTACGTCTGACCTGGAAAAGCTTCAGGTCTCTCTTTCAAGGCAAAGTGGTGGAGGTGAACTCGGACAACACCACGGCTTTGGCGTACATCTCCAAGCAAGGAGGGACCTACTCTCTGACATGGTACGAGATCGCAAGGGACCTCCTCACCTGGTCAAAAGGTCTAGACATTTCACTAGTAACGAGGTTCATCCAAGGCAACTTGAATGTCATGGCAGATAGTCTCAGTCGGAAGGGACAAATAATTCCAACAGAATGGACCCTCCACAAGGATGTTTGCAAGAGACTTTGGGCCACCTGGGGCCAGCCAACCATAGATCTCTTCGCAACCTCGATGACCAAGAGGCTCCCAATATTTTGCTCACCAATCCCGGACCCAGCAGCAGTTCATATAGATGCCTTTCTACTAGATTGGTCACATCTAGATCTATATGCATTCCCTCCGTTCAAGATTGTCAACAAGGTACTGCAGAAGTTCGCCTCTCACGAAGGGACAAGGTTGACGCTAGTTGCTTCCCTCTGGCCCGCGAGAGAATGGCTCACCGAGGTACTTCGATGGCTAGTAGACGTTCCCAGAACGCTTCCCCTAAGGGTGGACCTTCTACGTCAGCCACGCGTAAAGAAGGTACACCAAGGCCTCCACGCTCTTCGTCTGACTGCCTTCAGACTATCGAAAGACTCTCGAGAGCTAGAGGCTTTTCGAAGGAGGCAACCAGAGCGATTGCTAGAGCAAGGAGAACATCCACCCTTAGAGTCTACCAATCGAAGTGGGAAATCTTCCGAAACTGGTGCAAGTCAGTATCCGTATCCTCGACCAGTACCTCTGTAACTCAAATAGCTGACTTTCTCTTATATCTGAGGAAAGAAAGATCTCTTTCAGCTCCCAATATCAAGGGTTACAGAAGCATGTTGGCATCAGTCTTCCGTCACAGAGGCTTAGATCTTTCCAACAATAAAGATCTACAGGACCTCCTTAAGTCTTTTGAGACCACGAAGGAGCGTCGTTTCGTTACACCTGGTTGGAATTTAGACGTGGTACTAAGATTCCTTATGTCAGACAGGTTCGAACCTCTACAATCAGCCTCCCTGAAAGATCTCACCTTTAAGACTCTTTTCCTGATATGCTTAGCCACAGCTAAAAAGAGTCAGTGAGATTCATACCTTCAGCAAGAACATCGGATTCTCATCCGAAACGGCTACATGTTCTACAACTTGGTTTTCTAGCCAAACACGAGCTGCCTTCTCGGCCTTGACCAATATCGTTCGATATTCCAAACTTATCGTATGGTTGGAAATGAACTAGAAAGAGTCTTATGTCCTGTAAGAGCTCTTAAGTTCTGTTTAAAACCTTTACGAGGCCCGTCTGAAGCTTTATGGTGTTCAGTTAAGAATCCATCTTTGCCTATGTCAAAGAATGCTTTATCCATTTTTATCAGACTGTTAATACGAGAAGCTCATTCCCATCTGAATGAGGAAGACCAAGCTTTGCTGAAGGTAAGGACACACGAAGTTAGAGCTGTCACAACTTCCGTGGCCTTTAAACAAATTAGATCTCTGCAAAGTATATTCGACGCAACCTATTGGAAAAGCAAATCAGTGTTCGCGTCTTTTTATCTTAAGAATGTCCAATCTTATGAGAACTGCTACACTCTGGGACCATTCATAGCAACGAGTGCAGTAGTGGGTGAGGGCTCAACCACTACAATTCCCTAATTCCATAACCTTTTTTAATCTTTCTCTTGAAATGTTTTATTATTGTTTTTGGGTTGTCCGGAAGGCTAAGAAGCCTTTCCCATCCTACTTGATTTGGCGGGTGGTCAAAGTCATTTCTTGAGAAGCGCCTAGATTAGAGGTTTTGATGAGGTCCTTTAGTATGGGTTGCAACCCTTCATACTTCAGCTCCTAGGAGTCGCTCAGCATCCTATGAGGATCGCGAGGCTCAGTAAGGAAGACGTACTTAAAAAGGCAGCGTAATTGTTCAAGTCGACTTCCTTACCAGGTACTTTGTTTGTTATTTTGAATAACTGCTAAAATGAAATACAAAATACTTAGCTCATAATAATGTCAACATGTAATGCTGGTCTCTACCCACCCCCCTGGGTGTGAATCAGCTATATGATCACCGGCTAAGTTTAATATTGAAAAATGTTATTTTCATTAGTAAAATAAATTTTTGAATATACTTACCCGGTGATCATAAATTAAAGGACCCTCCCTTCCTCCCCAATAGAGACCCAGTGGGCAGAGGAGAAAATTGGTTCTGTGTTGACATGGAGTACTTGAGTACCTGCTCGACAGATGGCGCTGTTGATGTACACCCCCACCTGTATAGCGATCGCTGGCGTATTTTGTCCTTAGGTTTTTCTGTCGGGCAGCAGAGCTGACAGCTATATGATCACCGGGTAAGTATATTCAAAAATTTATTTTACTAATGAAAATAACATATTTTATATATGTACTTAATGTATTGTATTATTTTCCATTTATTATTACATTATGTTCTAATAACTACTTAATTTATAGGTATTAACATTTAGTTTAGGTATATTGAATAGTTCAAATGTATTTGGCTGCACAGTATTTCATTGTGGTTATACTGTAGCTTTATTATGAGATTTAATGCGGTGTTTTATACGGTTTGGAAGGAATTAGGCGATTTACATGTGAAATATGACCCACAACACGAAAAAATCACGTTACGAAAGCCACTCCAGAACAAATTAATTTCATGTGAGGCATTACTGTATACTGTAGAAATGGTTTTAGTGACGCTGAACATCATCTGCATATGATAGGTTATTTTCAAATTGTCCCATAATTGACAGGTAATGAGGACAAATCAAGTCAATAGCACTTAAAGAACTAACTTAATGACTTTTATTGGAACTGACTCATTGATTTAATGTCATTCTTTTCTACATTGTAGTTTTATCTCTAGTAAAGGGTAAGTACACCTTAAGCTGCTTCAAATTTTTAGCTGTATGGCCTAAATTCTATAGATCAGTCAACTGTAATTGGCTCTCATTAATTTTCTTTACAGTGGCGTTTCAACTACAATTGATCCCTTTTGGGATATTTCCTTGGACCTTGGACCATGTCCATACAGCAGCAGTAAATCAGAGAAGAGCGTTCCAACATCTCTTACGGACTGCTTAGAACGGTTCACAAGGCCGGAACATCTAGGTACAGTAATGCCAAATTTCTTGGCCTTTTTGTTATATTAAGTGTCGTCTTGTCGTCTTTGATGCTTCCAGTCTGATGTATTAGTTGGTAATTTTGAATTTCATTTGATCTTGAGTATTTTAAAAGTTTAGTGGCCTATTCCAGCTATGAAATTTGTTTTTTTATATAGTGTTCTTGAGAGGTGAAACTTCATCCCCTTTGATAGATAGCCTTTTGCAAGTTGAGCATCCGATGGGATAGTAATTGTAAAAGGCCCAAAAATTAATTCTTGTCATGAATATCATATTGTCAAGAACTCACTGCTTATCACAGGAAAACTTTAAAGAATTTCAAAGATTTTTTCTTATCATAAATTCAACTCAAAGGTATTCTATGATATATGTAGCTTTTTATCATAGTTCCAGATTGATTGAAAATTGCAATTATTGAATACATGTCTATTGTCTATTAATTCTTTGTTATTCAAATAATGCTAAACATAACATTAATTTCTGTTTAATGAGTTAGATTTTAATTGCTAATTCTTACCTCTCTAGGAAGTAGCGCAAAAATAAAATGTAGCAGTTGTCAAAGCTATCAAGAATCAACAAAGCAGTTAACAATGAAAAAACTTCCAATAGTTTGTAGTTTCCATTTAAAGGTAAGTGCATTTGAGAATCTCTAGTGTAAATGTTTTGTTATTTATGTTCATATCTTCCGTAAGGAAATGCCAGATGCCATATGGAAACATGTTGAATGTTGCAGTGTCAATTGATGGATATGAAACTGGCAAGAGATTTTTTAATTTGAAAAAAAAAAGAATGTTTTAGATGTAACTGGTGGCTCCTTTCTTGTAGCCAACCCTTCAGATGGAGTTTCGAGAGGTAGCCTGTTTCGATGATGTAGATAGGCTTAAAGGAGGCATGTTTACTACTTCAAAGAATTTTTGTAATACTGGACATATAAAAACCCTCTTTAGAAAAGAAAATAAAAGATAACCTTATGTGTTTGAAATGTCTGTGTGTGGCTGACTAGAGTAAATGCCTTTGAAATAGTTCTTTAAAAAACTGCACATCCCATTCCTTGATTTGGGAAATGTGCAGCAATGATTAATAAGTGTAAAAATTAAAATTATCGTTAATATAACTATTTTCTCTCTTTCAGCGGTTTGAGCATAGCAACAGGTTACATAAGAAAATATCAACATTTATATCTTTCCCAGAACATTTAGATATGACTCCTTTTATGTCAAATAGAAGAAACAACAACAACAATCATAACGGAGTCACAACACATCCAACTGACATAAATAATAGGTGAGTAAATATCTGATTTGAGTATTGCATTGATTGTGTAGTTTTCTTGTTTGAAAGGTGCTAGAATATCCTAGTTAATAGCTCAAGGCCAGTATCACCTCCAAACAGAAAAATATTAATAAAAAAAAGCTATCTTATTTAACTAGATATTTCAGGGAACAGTTATATTACCATTGCCAACATTAAATGAGCATAAGAACTCGATATGTATGTTTTTTATCCGTCTGTCAATCCGTAGATCTGTCCATCGTCACATATGAATTGCAGTCTTAATCATATAAATATATAATTGAGCTTTTTCCAAAATCTAGAGCAGATCGATATAAATAAATAAATAGATGAATATCTGTGATGTCACGCTTAATTTCGTTTTTTTTTTTTTTTTTTTAATTAATTCTCTGTAGTGATATCATTCATCACTTTGTATAAAAAAGTTTCATTACACAATAAATGCAAAACATATGTACGTTAACATGTGTAGTTTCAAAATGATTGGATTATTTTCCGAATTTTGGAAAATATTTGAAGCGGAAAAAAGAATTTTGTGTCATTGCGCTTCAAAGTTTTCAGTAACATGCATGAGCTTTTTATGACACGATACTTTCGTTATTGACGTTATGATTGGTTTTCTTTTTGCATGCAACTTTCTAAACAGGTATTTATCGATATTAAATTTATTTGTCCTGGTTTATAGTGATAAATAGAAATGATTACAATGTATTTATGTTGGTATCAAGTTGTGTCGATATTTAATTGAAAACGGGTTTTATTTGACCAGCAATAGTTGCTTTCTCTAATCTACTGTTGGTGTGTCTCACAGCCTTGAGGGAAGAAAGGGGTGAAAAGATGCCAGATATCACTAGATTTTCAGGCATGAAATTAAATGAAAATACCGATAAAACAAGCGGAAATAAACTATTTCTGACTGCATAAGGCTTATTATTGTACTTGACCCTTTAAATAGGTTACACCACTGTTACACCCATATCCCTTTAAAGCTCCATGACCAACGAACGAAAATGGGTGCGGAATGTTTAAACAAACTTTGTGCTGTATGCTTGGATAGTTATAGAATATAAATTCATGAAAATCTCTCATTAAATTTTTTGGAAAAATAATTGGTTCCTAGGTGATTGATCCAGGTCTTAAGTTTATACACTTCATAACAACAGAAGACTTCAAATTTTGTAGAAACATTATGTAATTTGGACTTGAGAAAATTGCACGAAGGTATTCGATAGGGTTGTTTACAGGTACTTTAGGTATTTAGGCTTTTTTTTTTTTTTTATTCAAGATGCCTTTTCAATTTCTTATTATTAATCACTGCTTTTTACCTATTTGTTCTAGGTACTCACTTTTTGCAGTCGTTAATCACGTAGGCAATTTAGATGCTGGACATTACACAGCGTACGTCCGGCAACATCGCGATCAGTGGTACAAGTGTGATGACCACATGATAACCCGAGCCACTATCCAGGATGTTTTGCAAAGTGAAGGGTAAGTTTTATCATATTTTATTTGCTAGTACAGTATCTATAATCAGAATTAGTATAAAGATTATTATTTCTTGAAGATCTAAGATATTTGAAGGAATGGTGGAAGACTTTAGTATAGAAAGCATTTTGTCTACAAGAAAACAAAAACTTGTAAAAATAGTTTGTTCCGTAACCGAAATACAAACCACGTTATTAATAGGGGTTATTACTTCCGGCGTAGCTGAAATGACGAGCCCTTAGAATTTTAACGAGGGTTTACTACCCCACCGCTAGTTAGCGGGGTGGGCAGGGAGGGTAGCTTGCTACCCTCCCCCCCCCTCCCCCCCTCACACACACCTGTGCTTGAGCTCACTTTGCTCTCGGCTCGGATGGTAGTCGGATTTTTCCGCTCTCACCTTCGCCTCTCTGACAGCCATTAATGTCTTTTTGCTTTCTCTCCTACAGGTTTGTGTGTGAAGTTGGCCTCTGCGAACATGCGCAAATGTCCTGGATTACCTGACCGCCCTTGTGGTACATTTATGTTGGCAGTCGAAACGGACCCTCACACCCTTTGTTCTTACTGTAGAGGCCAACGGTGTGATAGTCGTAATAAGTGTGGTGAGTGTAGGGAGTGGTCTACCTCCCAGTGGGAGAGATTTTCTCGGCGACGGAAGAAGTCCAGGCGGGATATTTCTCCTTCGAAGACTTCTTTGAAAGGAGAAAATCCCAAGGACTCTTCTTCCGTGGCCCAAACCTCCTCCGAAGCTCCCACTCGATCAGTTTCTTTCGAGAGACGGTCGAGTGGTAGCGTAGACCGAGGTTCTGTTTCCTGACCTCGGGGTTCGAGAGATTGCGTTGCCTCCCCTAGCGAGGCAGCTCCACCTCTTCCCCCGGGGAAGGATTTAAATGTTAATGTAACTGATTTATTCCAGCTTTGGTCTTCCTTGGGGCTCGAGGGTTCGCCCTCCAAGGAAGCCTTGATTGACATCATCCGGTTGGGTGCCGCTGTCAAGCAATCGCCGACTTTGGCAGAGGTTGATCCTCTGTCTATTGTCGACGACGTGGTGTCAGAGGTATCCAATGCGGTATCTCCTAATACCTCTGCAACTTCTCCACCCGCAGTAGCTGAAGGCTTAGTTTCTCCCGGTCCTGCACAACCTACGAGGGAGAAACTAAATCCAACAGTCTCTTCTGCCGGTGATTCTCCCCCTCGGGGGAGTTCACTCACAGACTCCTCCTCTTCGGAGGACTGCTGAAGGTCAGCTTGCTGATCCAACGGCCCCCAGAGGGCGTATATGTCGTAAGGCTCGCCTTCCTCTTCGCCGGAGAGGCCTTCCTTCACCTTATAAGACGGTGAGGAGGCGCCTCTTAGGTTTATCATCGTCCTTGCAGTCCGCCGCAGAGGAGCCTCGTCATCGATCTCCGACTGTTCCTGCTACTACCCTGGACCTCTCTGCGGATCGTTCGCGATCCCCTTCGGTGGAAGGTCGTCCTTACAAAGGGCACGCCGACCTGCCACCCGTCAGACCTGCTGACCTGCCGTCGCCGTTCCTGGCTGCTGCTGTGCTTTATGTGCCAACCAAACCTGTTTTCAAAAATCAGGCACCGGGGCAATAAGGGCGTACGCGCCAATTAGCGCACACGTCCCTTACGCGCCATGCCAAGTATGCGCGCCAACGTTCTCCTGACCTCATTGAGGTTTCGGAGGTAGCGTTTCAGCGCTCACCTGCTGCCGAGGTTCGTGATAAAGCGCGCCACTGTGCGCTATGAGTGACAGTGCGCGTCAGCGTTCTTCTGAGCGCTATGCGCGCCAGCGCTCTCCGTGCCAACGATCTCCTGCGCGCCCACGATCTTCGGATCTGGGTGTGGTAGGGCAGTTTAGGACTTCCCCTACTCGCCAGCGCTTGCCAACGCACCGTCTGCTTTTGCCTGCGCGCCATCCCTCGCCAGCGCGCATTCACCTACACGCGCCCACGTCCATCTCCCACAGCAGCAACGCATCGCCAGCCTGATGTGCGCCCACAAGAGGCGCGCCAACGAGCGCAGGTTCCAGTCCTGGATCCCAAGGCGCTCTGGCAAGATGCCTTCCAACAACGGTGGGACAACATCGACGTGTACGCCTTTCCCCCGTTCTGTCTGATGAGGAGGGTGGTCAACAAGACCAGAATATCGGTCAATCTTTCAATGACCCTCATAGCTCCGCTATGGCATCACGCAGAATGGTTTCCGGACCTTCTGCAACTCCTAACGGAACTTCCAAGAGAACTCCCTCCACAACACGATCTACTCAGACAGCACGATCTACTCAGACAACCACATGCCAACATCTTCCACAAAGCCGTAGCTTCGCTACGACTTCACGCCTGGAGACTATCCAGCATCTCCTCGCTGAGAGAGGATTTTCGCAGCAAGTTGCGATTAGGATGTCTGGACATCTGGGAAAATCATCCGCATCTGTCTACCAGGCAAAGTGGAAAGTCTTCTGTGGTTGGTGTCGTGGAAGGGGTATCTCTCCACTTGATGCCACTATTCCAGCAATAGCGCGGAGTTCCTCGTGTATTTGCGGGAAGTAATGCGCCTTTTAGTCTCGGCGGTGAAAGGCTATCGCTCAGCCTTAAGTCTAGTCTTCAGGCTCAAAGGAATGGACATTTCTTCCTCGCTGGAACTTTCCCTACTCATACGAAGTTATGAGCTCACCTGCCCTCAGTCGGAAGTGAGACCACCTCCATGGAACGTGGTTCGAGTTCTCAGGTCTCTTAAGAGACCTCCCTATGAACCATTACGCCAGGCTTCAGATCGCCACCTAACTTGGAAGACGGTGTTCCTACTAGCTTTGGCATCGGCCAAGCGAGTCGGTGAACTTCATGGTCTCTCATATGACATCGCCCATTCAAGGGGATGGGGGGAGGTAACGTTCAGCTTCGTCCCTGAGTTTATTGCCAAGACTCAGAATCCTTGGGTGCCGGACCCTCGGTTCGACTCCTTCCAGATTTCGAGTCTTCGTTCTGTAACAGACGACCCAGACCATCTCCTACTGTGTCCAGTAAGGAGTCTGAGGTTATATCTCAAAAGAACAGCTGCAGTCTGTCCTCAGGTGCAGGCATTGTTTGTTAGCACTGGGAGGACTAAGAGGAGGGTCACCAAGAACACCATCTCGGCATGGATTCGCAGGATGATCCATCTGTCCCTGAATCCAAACCCTCCTCCATCACGACACCCTAGAGCACATGATGTCAGGGGCGTAGGTACGTCCCCGGCCTTCAAGAAGAATTTCTCAGTGACGCAGATTCTTCAGGCTGGGATGTGGAAGCGTCAGACACCTTCACAGCCCACTACCTGCAAGACGTGACCCACAGGAGGCTCGATACGTTCTCTTTCGGCCCTGTGGTGGCTGCACAACAGCTGGTTTAGAACCTCAGCCTCCCTAGTGGACAAGTAGCAGAAGGTTGAGGGCATTGTTACCCGGTCTTAGTCTGTATGAATGAAAAGGTTTGTCTGGCCCTTATTCTTTTCTTCATCTTTCCTTCTCTTGGGAAAAGCAGCATCCTGGGTTCTCTGCACAGCTGACCTCAAACCACTGCAGGTAAACCATGTTTCCTTGTGTTCCTAGTATTAAGCTAATACTGTCACGTCCCCATACCCTGACGAGGTGGTATTTGGAGAGTCCTAGCCTGAAGTTTCCATCTAAAGGACTACAGGTCAACTTCCTAGGACGAGTCACACTTTATTATACCTTCACACACAGCTTGCGTAGGCCGCAGTCCTTGCGTAGCAAGGTTCTAGCGAGGTGCAGGGACTCCTTATTGTTGAGTGCTGACACAAAAATAATGAGTCCCCGGGCAAAGCCAAAGCCATTACTGGCTGGGACTTTCCACCCTTCCTAATGGGTGAGTCACCCCTATTAAATAGCGTGGTTAGTATGTCAGTTACGGAACAAATAACAAATTCGTAGATAATTTGTATTTTTCCTAACTATACAAAACTTAGCTATTTAATCAAACTTGCCCGCCAGCCCTATCCTCCTTGAAGTCCTACCTCCAAGCAAAGTGAGCTCAAGCACAGGTGTGTGTGAGGGGGTGGGTGGGGGTGGGTAAGCAAGCTACCCTCCCTTCCCCCCGCTAACTAGCGGTGGGGTAGTAAACCCTCGTTAAAATTCTAATGGGTCGTCATGTCAGCTACGCCGAAAGTAATAACCCCTATTAAATAGCTAAGGTTTGTATAGTTAGGAAAAATACAAATTATCTACGAATTTGTCATTTTCTCAGTATGTTGTAATTAGAGGCAGTTCTAGTCGTCTTCAATCTTTGTGTTCAGTATTTTGTTGTAATTAGAGGTATTTCTTGTCTTCTTCAATCTTAGTGTGTTCTTAGTAGAGTGGTTATCTTTTGGTTTTGAGGTTAATTTCTCATTACTGTTGATTCATTAGGCTACTTACCCTATAGCAACCTCTTGACTATGCAGATTTCCCTATACCTACCATTTGAGATCCTATGGCTGGCTTCCATATCTTCTTATCCAAATTTCACCCCCCTTACTGTGAAAAAATTATTGACAAGCCCAATTATTGTAGAAATGGGGGAAACCGTGGTGTCTTTAGAATGATGGAAAATCCGCAGTTAGGTTATACTGTGATATACTAAGTTCTATTGAAGCTTTATTGTGAGTTTTTTCAATGCACCAGGTTTCCTGCTTTGTTTCCAGTTTACATAAAAGATAACAGGCTGTATTTTTGAGGAAGCAGCCTCATCAAAAAAAAATATAGCTAGTCATATCTCTATTACTGAGCTAAGAAATAGGTTTTGTTTTTCCTAAATACTGCCAGGAGAATTACCTCTGTTGAATGGTAATAAAAAATTAACCAATGTGGTTGATACTCGTGAAGTACCGTATTTCCCGTGTCATAAGACGCTACAAGTGGTAAGACGCACTTTTAAATTAGCAAGGCAGTTTAAGAAAAAAAATTTGAGTATTCTAAAAACCTTTCAAAAATCCCTAGTCAGCGACTCTAGTGCCGATTATCCCGATTTTATCACATATTCATATAAAAAAAAAACCCTAAACCAGTCCTAGTTTCCACCATAACTACACGTTCAGTTATAGTGTTTGGGGTTTACATGAAAACAGTGTTGCCAAAGGTTCTCCATAAGAATTTGGTAGAGGTAAAATTTCTAGTAATATTTCCAAAATTCTTCATATAGCCTATAAATTTTCCCACAAAATGTAATTACTGATTAAAGAAATCTAGAAATTCTTTTAGGTGGAATACTTTTGCTAATGCTTATGTGATTCTAGGTCTAGTTACTTTTCTGCTGACTTGGTAATACTGCACTCAACAAAGAGTTTTTTCCAAGGTCGTATTCAGCAACTGTCTGATTGTATTATTTTGGAAGTCAGGCAACAAAAACATTATAAATATATTGCTTTATTACTGATGACTAGCAAACATGCCCACTAATGGTCTTGTAGCAGACGACGCTCTAACATGTTAGTTGTTTATGCAGTATATATCTTTTTTTCTCAAATTTGGTTGATATTTTGTAGTACATACATATACCAAGGCACTAACCCAAATTTTGGAGGGTAGCCGACATCAAACAAATGAAACAGAAAAGGGGACACTCCTCTGTACGTTCCTCCCAGCCTGACAAGGGACTCAACCGAGCAGTACCAGCCGAACTTGGTTGAGTCCCTTGTCAGGCTGGGAGGAACGTACAGAGGAGTGTCCCTTTGTCTGTTTCATTTGTTTGATGTCGGCTACCCCCCAAAATTGGGGGAAGTGCCTTGGTATATGTATGTATTACAAAATATCAACCAAATTTGAGAAAATAGATATATACTGTACTGCATAAACAACTAATATGTTATAGCGTCGTCTGCTACGAGACCACTAGTGTGCATGTTTGCCAGTCATCAGCTGATTACCAAAACAAACAAATATTTTGCTACTGTACATCATTAAATGAAGTACAATGTAAAAATAAATGAATTTATTACATATGAATGATAATTGTAGGTATATATCCTATATCATGAGTTTGAGTGCTTGTATGTCAATAGTTTGGAGTTTGAGGGGTGTCAAACTCCCCTATACAACTTTTTCTCAAGTGTTAAGATGCAGGGTGATTTTGGGAGTAATATTTCGTGAAAAAAGGTGCGTCTTATGACACGGGAAATACGGTAATTTTCTCTTCACTCTATATTGCTCTTAATGGTTTTTGACTAATCTTTACCAAATTTTAGACTTTTGGTTTCTAACTGGGCTTGAATTTCATCTTCCAAGTATATAAATACTCATATGCTGTACTGTACATGTGCTAAAAGGCTGAGTAGTTGAAATTACTCGCTGCTAAGGTCCTTGAGCTGGCCTTACACAAAGGGCTGGTAGCGGATTTGTCCCCACTGGACTCTACGGGTGTTCCTGTCAGGTTAAAAATTACCACTCACACTACCAACTTGCCTTTTCATTACTAGAGGACTACAGTAATACATAGACATATGAGTGTCCCAACATACGAGAAATTTGAGATACGAGGAAAGTTTTGAGCAAATTTTTGCCCCGAGATAGAGTCAAATTTGAGATACGAGGATACGAGACGGTTCCCTATGCGGCCGCTAGGTGGCAGTGTGTGCGAGAGGCTGCTTACGAGGGCAGCGTTGCTCGCTCTTTCCCGTCGGATCTGTCACATAAAGTTATCTCCGAGTGTCGGCTGTAGTGTTTGCATTTTTTACGGGTTTTTTGCATTAATCGGTACAGAATTAAGTGAATAAGCAATGGGCTCAAAGCAAGCGAGTGCAAACAAGGGTTAGAACGCCATAATAATAGTCACATTTTATTGCAGATCATAACCAGTATATAGGTATTTGTTATTTTGTTAGCATAGGTTGTGAATTATAACAATTAAAAACATGTTTTTCCACTGTAATATACTGTTTTAGGTTTTTTTTTTTTTTTTAGTGTATGGATTAATTTTTATTTAATTTTATATGGGAAAAATTGATCGGAGATACGAGCGAATTGACATACAAGCTCGGGTCCCAGAATGCATTAAGCTCGTATCTCAAGGTATTACTGTACATGGTTACATTTTTGGTACTTTATTTGGTACATTAGGGTGTACCAAAGTACAATTGGTATACCTTATTTTGAAAGTGCCAAAATTTGATACTTTTTACTTTTTATTTTTTTACTTAATATAGGTCTATGAAATAAATCAAGTTAGGAAGCACTTTATTTTGTGCTGGCGTAAAATAGCAAAACCGTGTCGGATAGTAAAAACAGACTTTCTGGGCTCGACCTGTGTCGTCCGTGAGATGCTCCTTACAGCACCCTATTTCTCCAGAAATGCGCTACATCTAGTGTGAAAGCCGCTGAAATGGCAACTCTGGTAACAAGTCGGTGAGATGCTATGTTATACTGCGTGGAGAGGGAAGTGGCCTGAAGCTATCCAAGTTCAAAGGAGCGCGGGCTGTTAGAAATTGTCTTGTCGTGAGAATATTTCTTGCAAATATTTGATATTTTAAGCAAAAGGTTTTACGGTTCTCTGTCGAAATTAAGCGAAATAGCGTCGAGCGGGAGCTGACTGTAACTTACCTCATGTGGTTCATCTTGCTTCCTCTAGGTATTTCTTATCCTAAGATAATAATATTCTCAGTCAAATGCTAAATTTTCAGATTTTTACTGTAGTGATAACTAAATCAACCATGCACAGCATGATAATTTGGTATAGGTTTCTAACCTAGTAAATTCCAAGAATGTCTCACAAGATAGTTTCTTATTAACTGAAGGATGTGGTGATGTTTAAAGTCCCAAATATGAATTGCCATGCAGTTTCAAATTTGCAAATTTCTCTTAAATTTAAAATTTGTGAAGAACTAAATTGAACTAACCTTGAGTAGGCATATGAGCGTAACATCTGTCACCTTGAGAAACCTTAGTTTATGTAAGTAATGCATGATCAACCCATGTACATTTATGCAAACTTTAAGGACAATTAAAAGGACCCCACATGTGGTTAATTTTTACTGCTGGAGTGCCTCATTGTAAGAAATAATAAACAGAATAAATCCCAATTTTAGTCATTTATTTTTGTGATTATATGACGTAGATAATTACAAACTAGATATAGCACACATACTGATATTAAAGATGTTGAAAAAGCTAAATTTAAAATACAATGTTACTGATAAGATTGAAAAATCAGAGTCTTGAAGTTCCATAGTTGTTTTATAATTAATTTTATAAATGCAAAAGGTATGCTTTAAGTAAAGTCCATTACATATAGAAAATAAATTTCTATTAAATAAATTTTTTCTGAACACTGAAGAAGACGGTGATTTGGTTTTGTCTGCTTATGCAAACTACAGGTGTTAAGTAGGTTGCTAGTTACTAGTTAACCTGCAGTTATATTTTAATCATGTTATGGATTATGAAAGTTTTCTTGTTAAGGCTAATAGTTGCAGTTAGGCACGTAACTCGTGTAATATCTACATTGAATATAGATAGCCCAGGAAAGGGAAATAGAATTATGACTTCCAAGTGAACTTTCCGATTGAGGGATAAAAGTTTCAGGAATTGATTCCATCTTGGTAGAAGCAATGCACTATCATGAATAAAAATAGTTTAAACTTTCTATATTTAGAGAGAATTCATTTTCACATTTGGAGTACTCAACCCACTCATCCTAGTTGGAACACATTTCTAATTTGTAGACAGAGTTCAGGAATGAGAACATTTGTCAGGTATAATTGGAATTTTCATAATTAAATTTTAAAAGAATAACAGTTTAAAAGAGTTTTATGGATTAATAATATTACAGGTATCTATATATTCTATTTTCAGTTAAAGTTGAAAGGATTAAGCTTAGTTTACTTATTAAATTTGTAGGTGAATTTTAAGATTTTTGTTCCTTAGGAGGAAGGCAGTGTTTTAGGTTAACATTAGTATTGCGAGTCAAAAATTTAAACTGATGAATTTTTAATCTGAAGACAACTATTTTCTTTAAATACCAACCTAATTTTTCTTATTTCTTACAGGTACCTACTCTTTTATCACAAGCAGATTCTGGAATATGATTGAAAAGATTTGTTTCAGTTTAGCATTGAGTTTCATGATTATTCTTTTCTGTAATCTCAACTGACTTTCAAAGCCTGGTTACTATGCTCTGACAGAAAAAAAATAAACTGCCGAGAGTCAGCATTCTGACAGAGCAGCTCACTCGGTCAAATTGATGTTTGGTGCAAACAGATGGGCAGGTCTGTTTACGACAAAGTGGCTCGTCATTCTTTGAATGATTGTAGCAGTTGTTTGGGAGTCTCAAGTGCATATTGAGAGTGAAATGTAATAGTTAGTTTGTTCTATGATGCAAAGGCATTGCAAAGAGCCAAACCTTTGCAATGAAAATTGGCAGGGTTTTGCAGTGTCGGTTATAGCTGATATTTATTATTTTAGTGTAATTAAGTGCTTTTTACCCCCATTTCATTTTGCCATTCATGCTCTGAAAGGTGAATTGGTGTGAATTCAATCTAGTCTGATGTCTGTAATTTTACATTTGGGTCCAAAATCAGTTGAAGACAAGGTAAAGCAAAATCATTGAAATATTTAAGATAGTTATTGATATGGTTCAGAAATAACCTCATGGAATTATTCAGAATATTGTATGGTAACAGAACAGAAGCGTTGAGGTCTGTATGCGTACTGGTTGAGTTGGAGTAGCACTTGTCAGAGTATCGTGTCCATTTACGGATTTTGACGTAAAATTTTAAGTAAATGCATTGGCTTGTTTGGGGGTCAGATTATGTGTAACATAGAAAAATGAGTAATTTGAGTTACCTTGGACAGGTATCTAACTGGGATGGAACACTTGTGGTTCCTGGTGTTGGTTGTGGGAACAGGATCTAATAATTAATATTTCTTCTTGGGGTCAAGAAGCTTCGTACATAGTAATATTCTCTCGTTTGATTTTTCTACCAAACATTTTGTTTGTTTTTGAGCCTATGGCTTTTTCATAGGAGAATATTGACTTCATGAGTTTACTTCATAGGGATGTGTAATATTCATTTGATTCTGTATGGATTGAGATATTCAATACACAAACAGTATTATGGGCATTTTTTATTATAATTGTATATCTTTAATTGTCGTCTAATGTCAGGAGTATATTCTGCATGTTCATGTGTTTGGGACTACTTAAAAAAAAAAAAAGTAAATCTTCAGGAACTAAGCCAAAGTAAAAAAAATTTGGAGGGAGAGAAAAAGATAAAGAAGAATGCGTGTATGTATGGACGAGTGAATGAGGTCAGGTTTGACAAGAGCACTCTTTGAATAAAGCCCATCATCAATCAAATGTACATCAATAGGGTAATAAATATATAGTATTCCTCTCTTCCTCTGCTGTGACTTGGTGGTTCATATGTTAGTCACTTGTCAAAAGTCTTCAGTGTATGGATTGTAACAGCCTATTTTGTCCCATGTGGTTTATTTTTATGTTATTGAAAAGGGCTAGACACTAGAAGATCGGTTGTAAACAGTGGTCCGTGTTTTTATTGTTTTTGTAACTATGGGTTACAGGAAAGTCATGAATTACTATAAAGTTGCTATTTTACATTTCAAGTTGATGCTGCAGAGTGAAAGTTGCAAGAATTAGCTGGTAAAAGCAGTGCTTCAGATAAATAAACCTTGGTGAGTTGATATGAATTTCAGGCTAATTCTTGCTGTTGAAGAAGCATCACTTTCTGATATTGTGGAGGGACTGCACCAGAGTTGCCTCCCCTAACATACCTCAAGTCCGCCACATCATTATTTTGCCAATATATGGGTGCGAATAAATCTTGTAGATCTATAGGGTATCATATTGTGCAATTCTTTAGAAGTATAAGTAGGCTTTTGTACTCTTTTTGTAAATGCCTATAGTATCTTGTGCACAGGGCATATTTTAGACTGTTGGGTGCTGTCTAATGTCATTCAACATGGCAGAAATTCTTCTACAAGAACTTTAGACTTTGTATTTTTGGGAAAATGGATGTGAATTACACTCATTCTTACCTACGTTTTTGAAAGCTCCATTGCCATTATTTAGTAAGTTTGTCATAAATTAATAGTAGCAAGTATCATTGTGTAGTGTGAAAGTTACTTTAATAACCAGGTATGCAGGTGTGCAAGCTGTGCAGTGTATGTTAGGATGTATTTACGGAGAATTTCCTTCAGATTTTCACATTGCTGAGGTTTGTGTGCATTAGTCTTGGAGCAAATGTAAGGAAATATTTTAGGGTACTTTGTATTTTCTTTTAAGTGGAATCAATATTTTCTTTTAAGTGGAATCAAAGTTTAAAAAAAGTGTCATACCAGTGTTACTGTACATACTTTTGACGACAAAATTCAAGGAAAGGAAAATGTAACGTCATATTAAGCTTTTGCATATCTGTATGACATGGATTCTTTGTGTTTGCCACAGAAATAGTTTTGTAAATAACATGGATGGTGTATCTGGTTTTTAATTGACAGGGAAGATTGGAAGTTTTCCTACAATTTGTATCGAAGCTGCTAAAATGTTCTTGCTAACAAAATGGACAAATGTAAGATTGGCATTTCATGTGGTATGCCAAAATCTAACAAGCCATTCTTTTTCTATTTATTATTGTTTTAAAGGGGCCATTGCAGACCCAAAAGGCCTAATGTGTTGTCAGTACAGTATTAATGGTTTTGGAATAATATATCCATGTGCAATACAGATGTGTTCTTTGCAGATATTGTAAGAACATTCCACAACAAATGCAAAAGTTAAGATAGTAATGAATCCTTACTTTTTTTAGGATTGTAATTATCATCTTTTCAGCAAGCTTTTATTTACTTGGTTAAGATTGTCTTATTTATGACTTCAGCTTCATCCTGCATGAAGGGGTTAAGGGTTACATTGATATGTTTATTTTCAGATCTTGCTTTCACTATCACTGTTGTAAAAATTGTCGAGTTTGGCCTTGGGCAGCCTTTGCTGAATACCATGCATTTCAGGTGTTCTGTGTTTATATTTCTATAATATATATTTTTTGAACTTTAAGGCAGAATACAAACCATGTACTTTATATTTCATTTCACATTGGCAGAACTTGTAGATTTCTAAATTGGTATGTTATTGATAAGGTACTACTAGTATTTACAAGGTGAGAGCTTTGTTTCAGAGGGGGGAACCTCCTGTTAATTCTTACAGCTTTTCATTATAATTCTGGTATTAGTGTAATGCAGTTTTTATACAAATTTTTTTATTGTAGTGTTTTAACAATTTAATTTATTTCAATCTTTCTCTTCTTGTATCACCACCATAAACAGAAGAAGAAATGGATCACCAATTAATTTATCAATGCAAGGTGTCTAAATTTTTGGTTATCATGAAGGAGAAAATGCATATAGTTTAGACTAGGTGAAAAGGTTAGCCTAAGCAATTTATGATGCAGTTTAGCTAGCATTGGTTACTGTGATTAATGTGTATATAAATAGCATAATTTTTTTCTATTTTAGGAAAGCCCTTTTTTTCTTATTCCGTACATAATTCTTTATTTTGTTTAGTATTTTATCTAATATCAAATAATATTTCAAGTTGTATAGGTTTACCAAAGTTTTTTAAACAAGCATTATGATTCCTATACTATTCCAGGTTTGAAGTCTTTAATAGTGGGTTTTGATGTCTCTGGTATAAGCCAAAAGGGTGGTTTATTGTGTGCTCTGAAATGAAGCAAGAAGACCGGAGGAATTTCTCATTAGAGCTGGAAGTTTTCTCTTGATCATTAGATTCCATTCCATAAGTTTTGACTTGATATGGAATGATGCTTTGGCCTTGAGTTATGATCATCCGGTAAATGGAAATGTGCATCAATGCTGCTACAACAGTAAGTGGGTTCAGACTCGAAGGTCTGGCTGATAATAGTTGGGCTTTCATATTTCATGGATCTGAAGCAACTGGGGATCTATGTAATCTGCTCTGAAAATGAAAATATTTATTCTTGTGACCTGTCCTGTCATTAAGTTGTTGGAATAGTTTACACGAAAAAGTTACATGCAATGAAGTTGAAAGGTTTTTTGGGCAAAAAGTCAAGCACTGTAAGAGCAATGCCAGGTCTGTTTTCCCCTGCAGTTTAATAATGACTGGAGTATTCATATCCCCGCCTAATGTTGAAGTGAAATGGGTCTTTGTTTCGACTGATCTCCAGTTCTAATTTGTTTAGCCTTCATGCCCAACCCTTTAGTTGGAATGACAGGGAGGTTTCATCTTCTCAATTGTAAACATCTGGGTGCCTAATTTTTAAACTGAAACTGCAACGACTGATATATCTTGCTGTCTGACTTGAAAAAGTCCTACTATGTGACTGTTTACCTGCTATTGCAACAGTGAAAGGTTCTAGTGTTTTACCCCATGACTGCAATAGCAGCATGATGCAATGCAGTCCTTTCCTGCCTTTCTACTAAAATGTCATTAGTCCTTGTGCCCTGTCCTACTACTGCTGTGACAAGTTCCTGTGTGACTGCAACATTGGTAGTCTCTGCATCCTGCCCTACAACTGTAACATTGGGAGTCCATGCGCCCTGCCATGCCACTGAAATATGAGGAGACCCTGCATCCTGCCGTGACTAGAATATGGGGGAGTCCCTGTATGGTGTTTTGCAACTGCAACACCAGAGTTCCTTGTATCCTGCTGTGCAGCTGTAGCATTGGAGTCCTTGTATCTTGCAATGTGACTATATCATAGGGACTCTCAACATCCTGCTGTGACTAAAGAGTCCTTGCATTATGTTGTGGAACTTCAACATAAGGTTTGCTGATTCCCTTATGCAACTGCTATATCGGAAGTCCATTTGCATGCCATGAGGAGTCCTTGTGTTGGGCTGTGTGACTGCAACATCACGAGTTCCTGCATTCTGCTGCGTGACTTACATCGGGAGTTCCTGCTTCTGCTGTGCGACTGAGACTACGAGAGTTACTGTATCCTGCCATGTGACTGTAACATAAGGAGTCGCTGCATCCTGCTGTGACTGTAATGTCCTTGCATCCTGGCTTACAACTTCAACAGGGAGAGTCCCTATGTACTGCTGTATAACTGTAGCATGAGGATTCAGTGTGTCCTACAGTGCAATTGCAGCAACAGGAGTCCTTGTGTCCAAATATACAACAGCGGAATCAAACTGGTATGCGAAACTACAGCATTAGGAGTCTGCATTCTGTTGTGCAGTTGTTGCATGAGGCATCCATGCATTCCGCCATGTTACTGCCAATAAAGGAGTCCCTGCAATGTGTACCATATGACTACCGCAGGATTCACTGCATTGAGTCGTGACGTGAGTCTGCAAATCAGGATTCCTTTGTACCCTGCGAGACTAAAGCCCAGGAGTCTTTGTTAGGTCATGTGACAGCAAATCGAAAGTCCTGCAGCAATATCATGAATCCCTGTTGTGTAACTGCAACAACAGCCATATCCTCTATATCAAAATTGAAAGGACTGTGGACCTAAATGAGTGGGGAATGGCTAATGCAGGGTGATATATTCTGTTATGATGTTGGAACAGCAGAGGTTTCTAATGGAACTAAAAGGGAGTCTTGCGTCATTAAGCAGGAATAGTGTATACATTGTCACTTCGCAAAAGTTATCATGGAATAAAAAGTACATGGTTTCTACTCGGATCACACAAGAATTGTCTCTAGTATGAAAGTCTAGAATCATGAAGGTTCGAATGTGGAACAACGGAATAATAATTTTAATTGAATTTGGTATGATGGTGTCTTCACATTTATTGGTTAAGCTGGCAGAAAGGATTTCTGTGGGCTAACTGTCAAGCAGGAGTCATGGAGGCCTGGTGGGTTAGCAGTCAGGAATAATGGGGTCCACTTTTCTTTCTTACTCCAACTACGTGGATTTTTCCCTTTTGTACATGGGTACTGAATCATCTTTCAGTGCCAGGCCTTCTAGGCCAAATTCATAAATACAACTCTGCTAATTTCCTAAATACAATCTTAGTTATTTGGGTGGCTGTCAAGCTGAAAGAAAATTAGTCTTGCGACTGGGCCAAGGCAGTTTTTGTTCTGTATTAATACAATCTCAACCCAGTGCTTTAAGAGTTGATCTGTGTTTCCCTTTCATGCAGCTATAAAGATTTGGCAGGTCACTTGTTTTGAGACTGAAATAGACTAAGTTTTGACAAAGTATATTAGAAAAATTAGGTCATGACTGACTTACCTCTTATGATGATTAATGCGTCTTAGGTCTTATCTCTCTGGTGTTATAGTTATTTCAGGTTTTGTTTGTACCTGCAAAAGATTGTATAAAGATCATAAGGTAATATACAATTTCCTCTTGCTTTGTATTTCCAACAAGAAGCCAAAGACTGAATAGGAGATAAGTTTTAGCTTCTTGGGCAAAGTTATGATGGTTTCCCAGAAATAGGGCTGTATATGAACTAAGACATGGGAAAAGTTAAATGATCATATTTCCTTTGTCACATTATTGATAGACAATATTTTGCATGTTTGAGTCCTAACTGGATGAGGATAAGCACATTTCAAAATACAGATACCTGCAGTGCCTAAGTTTTATGGTTCAAGATATTTTGTAACCGAGCAGAAATTTAATCACACCAGAGCAAGAATTATATTTGCTATAATGTTAGGGAAAATATGTTTCCTGTTAAAGTATAATTATCTTGCACAAGGCTCAAAATAAAAACCAAAGCAATGTATGTAGATAGTACATATAACAGCTTTCAGTATACTGTAGTACAGTACTGTAATGGGCTTTTCTATTGCCCAGAGCATCTTATTTGTAAGGTTGTATTAAAACATCTTGATACAGCCTACTTCACAGAACCTGGAACTTGATCATATAGCCAATGTATATGGCACGTACTTAATGTTTGTGCCACAACTGAAAATGATTCAGTTTTGATGGTGTACTCTTTCCCAGCCTTGCGTAAGGAATCTGATATTTTCCTGCGTTGGTAAAAACAATGCTATTCTAATTGAGTTCTCTTTAATGTAGTGTAGCTTGCTTTCACTTTGTGTCCACTGGTGGTACCCTTCGTGTAGGTAATCAGTTTAGAATAGTCTTTTTCTGCCAATAGGAAATGAAGTAGAGGTTTGTATTGAAAGTTATTAAAAAGAAAAGTGATATAATTGATAAAGGTTAGCCATTAACTTATTTCTGTATGTCCAAAAGTCAATTGTTGTTTTAAGTTATACAAATAAAAATCTAATGTGTAAAATGTAGAAGGTGGCTATATTGTAGTGTTTGTAATTTCATAAGTGTTCTTGCTTGTATTTTTTTTTTACCTTTCATTTTGAATGATTTTTGCTTCCTTTTTGTGACAAAAGTATCCCCAAATAAAGGATGAAGGTTTACACTGACATATCATTGGAAGGAAAGTTATTGAATTATTTGTGATAGATTGTGTGTTCAGATGTTCACAAAGCTGTTCCTAGGGAGTGGCCAGAGCTTGTATGGATGTTCATAATTATGTCTGCAGTTGTAAAAGATTAGATTTTTTATGGAAGCAATGAGTGTAGGGAGTGAGTGTTGCCTTAGCTTGTATAACCACCTTGTGACCAGCCACTATCTGTGATACACGGCGGGGCGCCGCGCCCGGGCTTCATGTCAAGGCTCAGTCTCAGTAAACTTAAGTAACAGTCATATTTTGTTTCTATGCCCTTTTAAGCTTATGAAATTCCTATATCAGTGACTACCACCTTTGTAAATGAATTTAACCACTTGGTGAACATATTCAGTTTATACTAACCATTGGGATTATTAGAAGGAATTGTCAACTAAAACTAACCTTTTAAAAACAATTGGTTTGTTCCTACATGCACACAAACAATTTGCTTCTTAAATATATTTTTTTCCGTGTAGCTGGAATCTTGTCATACACGAGGTGTCAATAATCCTCTGCTAGTTAGGGGAGGGGTTTAAACCAGCTACCCAGATCTAGCATTCACTCGGTGTATTATGCCGCTTTGTAGAGTGAAGACTTGCAGTCTCACTCAAAAGTTATCATCCAATTGAATTCTTACACTGGTTTTTTGAGGATTGCGATGATGCAGGTTTGCACTGGCATGGTGGGCTGTTCATGTCTATTGTGGGGACTGATCCTCATTGCTTGTATGCAGACGACACTCTCGCACACAGGCTCCCTACGAGAAGTGTAAGGAGTCGCCATTCTCCCAGTGGGAGCAGTACAGTAAATGACAGAATAAGTCAAATAGGGATTCTTCTCTTTTTCTCTGGTGCCTCGTACTCTCCCCATTGAGGGCTTGTTCTGCCTCCACCGGTAGACGATTGAGCTATTTAACCTGGACAAGCTTCAGGTTTGGAGGACACTGTCGCTTCCCCTCGTAAATCAGTGGCGCCCACCAGCCATGTTGAGTCTAGCTTTCTTTACACCTTGCGTAATTTGTGGCCTTCCTTGGGGCTTTAGGGTTCCATCAAAGAGGAACAGCTCTTTGAGGTGCTAAAGCTTGGGACATTGCAACAGCATACAGCAGTGGTTGGTCATAACCACCACCGCCCATCTTCAGGAACAAAGTTCTTTCCTGCAGTTCTCGTTCCCTGAGCTGATGCTTCCTCTGCATCTCTCGTCGAATGAGTTGTGGCAGATTCTCCCTAAAGTTCCAGCCATGCTTGCATTCCCCCGGAGTGAGAGCACAAGCTGAGTGTACTGAGCAGGAGAAATCTCACGTTCCTTCACCTTACAAGGTTGGTCACCCTTCTCGCCAGCATGAGATGGCTCCCTCACTCTAGAGGTCGCCCCCTCGAGTTCCTCGTAACTAGGTATTTAACTCATCACTTGCTTCGCTCTAGCTATTCTCCGTGGCAGCAGACTCCCCGCAGTCACAGCCCATTTTCACCCTGCCACTAAATTACAGTCTCTCTGCTTGTCTCGGGAGTATTCGATCCTCTAGTGTTTCTTGCCTCAAATACGCTCCCCCTTGGGGATAGCGTAGGCTAGTTCTGTGGGCAGCACTCGTACACAGAGAAACCAACTTTGCCTTGATCAACCCTTTCCAAGTGTGAACACCCTGCACAAGGCAACTCGGCAGCCACCTACAAGTGCCCTTGCAAGTGTTCGCGATGCTTCTGCTTGCAAATCAGAGGCACCTTCCTTTAGAGCTGAGACTAACACTATGGTGCGCACTCACTCGTGTGGGGCTGGCATGCGAGGTCCTCCTCCTGATGGAGGTCTGCTCGTTTCTCTGGCTGCACTCGCCATAGCACCACATCATAGGTGTCAAGACTTGGTCGTAGTGATTAATGCACTCATGAACACCGCTCACCTAGAGAGAGCTCTTGCATCCATTCCTTTGTTTGTGAATGTTGCGCCATGGTTTAAAGAGCTTGTTAGGGTTGTTAAGCAGGCTGTCATCATTCCTGCTTCAACCCAATGTGCCTTCAACCCATTCAAATCCCTCTTTCGGTGCCAGAATCTCTGAAGTTTCAGCTCGCCTTTGGACCCTAGGCACAGGAGTAGTGTTCCCAAGCATGCTCCTCCTCCACTGTCAAAATCGCCTTTGACTTTTCACCACTCTTCAAGATACCCGCGCTGTATGGATGGTAAGAAGGGTCATGACAAGCCTGACAACTCCCCCCCCCCCCATCGCGGGAAAAACTGGATTTCATTCCGGTTCAAGTGACTAAGAAATGAAGGAGACCAAAGCAGAGTACGCCTCCTAGGGGGGCCTCTCTTACGGACAACTACTGCCTGTCTCCCGTTGAGTTCGTGTGTGCTGAAACATCCATTCTTCCCCCGGAACCTGTGGTACCTCCACAGGCTTTGCAGCCAGAAGTGATTCCTCTGCAGGAGAGTCCTAGTCTTCTTGCCTCCTTCCCAACCAAGCCCTGAAAGCAGAAGGATACAAAATCATTTCATAAGAATTGGTCTTCAAAAGTGCTTCAGGTCCCAATTCAACAAACCTGTCTCGTAGTCTACAGCATAGAACTTCCCCTCTAAGCCTCATGCCCCTGTCAGGACTATTAATTTATGAACCTGACCCAACTTAGGCTTCCTATGGATGTAAGATCTGAAGTTAGGAGAGTCCAAAGGTTAAGATTCTGACCACTTGGGCGGTGTGCTGCCTCAACCAGCTATCCCTAAACATTCACCATTAATCAGTGTTGGACCATTCCTTTATGGAGGTGTTGGGCTGCATAATTGGGCGATCCATCATACTTATTGAGGGGATGGATAGGGACCTTGATTACTTCTGATAGGCCTCTCGAACTGGAAACACCAGGATTGAATTCCTTGGTCTGCAATGGTGAAGGGTGCCAGGGAGAAAATCTCTCCCAAGTTACTTGGACTAGTAACTCTCAAGGCTAGTAGCAACTCGTCGCGGTTACCTCCTGCAACGTTTGTTTGGTGGCAAAGGAAGTAGTGTATTACAATATCCTCCACGACGATCCCTTGCCTTTGTCATTAAACCCAGTGGTTGTGGCATTGGCATACAACTTGCCCTTGGACAAGTTGGCGGCACAGGAAGTATTTTACATCATGGATCGACTACTGATCCGGCTCAGTTGGTTATCCGGTTGCTAATGAGGATTTGGCTGTTCCATTTCACAAGAATAGAATGAACACTTGCTTTCCGAAGCGAGTGCTGTCTAGTTTCTTGCTCTCAACTTAAGTCCAGACCATGTTGGAAAAGAGGTACTCGCCAGGTCCTCAGGCCTCTACAGGAGACACTTTCTTGTAGAGAAGGCCGGATACCAGTCTCTGAACGAGTGTTCACAAGTCTCCATCCAAGATGGAAACGGCAGAAATGGTCAGACCGAAGGACTTCGTGATCACAGTGGACTTCAAAGTTGCATACTTCCAGATCTCAATTCATCCTGCGCCAAGGATGTATATTTATCCTTCACGAGAGAGTTTACCAGTTTCAGGTACTGTGCTTCAGTCTATCCACAGCACAGGTCTTCATGAGTGTGTTCACCATACTTTCAACTTGGGCCCATGCCAATGGCAATCGTCTACTTCGTTATCTGGACAATCTGTCGATTCTCGCAGACCAAGTGGAGACCCTTCTCTGACACCAAGACAGGCTTCTCACTTATTATCACGATCTTGGGATAGTTATGAATTTAAAAAAATCCTCGCTAACGTGCACAGCAAATGTTATACTTCAGGATACAAATAGACACCCAAAAAGGCTGAGTTTTCCTGTTCCAAAGTAGAGTAGACAGGCTCAAAGACGTGGCATTTCCCTTCCTTTCGCAACACTCACTGCAAGCACACCTGTGGCTGTGCCCCTGTTGGGCGACCTGACCTTGGAGAGTCTAGTACCCAAAAGCTGTCTTTGCTTTTGGTCTCTCCGTTGGCAACTGAAAACCTCTTGGTCTCTGCACCGGGACCCTCCGGACCATCTGTTACCAGGAGGGCAACTTGTGGTGGGTAGCAGATACCAACCTTCGTAAGGGAGTAGATCTCTCTTCCCCAGATTTGAAGCTCTTCACAGATGTGTCAAAGAAGGGTGGGGGCTAACCGTTGCAACACAGGGCCTCCGGATATGGTCCAATTCCAATCGGTACCTAAACAAGGTGAGGGCACCGCAAAACCTTTCGATGACCCTAATAGCTCCGATGTGGCAGCGAACAGAATGATATCCAGTCCTACTTCTGCTCACAGAGGTACTGAAGGAATTGCCTCTCTCCTCCATGACCTGCTCCAGCAGCCTGCTGACAAAAACCAAAGGGCAGTCACTTCCCTACAACTTCATGCCTGGAGGTTATCCAGCATCTCTAAGATAAGTGATTTGCATCCTGTGGCAAAATGAATGTCCAGATACCTCCGTAAGTCATTTATCGCTGTCTACCAGGGTTAGTTGGCTATTTCTGTGGTCGGTGTTGTGGAAGAGGTGTCACTCCTCTCGATGCCACTATCCGCGTTATAGCGGAGTTTCTGTTGTACCTCGGGGAGGAAAATCTCTGCTCAGCCTTGACAGTGAAAGACTAATACTCAGTCTTGAGCCTCATCTTTAGACTGAACATGGAGTTTTTATAATAAAACAAAGTTTTATGAATACTTACCTGGCAGTTATATATATATATAGCTAATGTCTCCGACTTTCGGCAGAATTCTTCAAAACGCGGCAACCGCCTTGTGGTGGTTGTGCGGTTAGGTGGTTAACACCCGTGCGGTTAGGTGGTTAACACCCGTCACAGGGTGGTACGAGGAATCATTCCCGTTTTCTGTAATTCAGTTCATCTATGACCAACCTGTCTCCTGAGGGGAGGTGGGTGGGCCTTAGAATATATTTATAACTGCCAGGTAAGTATTCATAAAACTTTCTTTTATCATAAAAACTCCCTTTTTATGAATAGAACTTACCTGGCAGTTATATATATATATAGCTGATTAACACACTTGGAGGAGAGTGATAGACAGTAAACATCGTTGGGTAAACAACCAAAAAAGTTGTAGGATAAAAAACACCTTGATTCCTTACCTGCTAAGGTAGCTGACTTCAAAGGTTCCTGCCTCTTGAGTCGCTTTCCCTTAGGAGTGTTAGCCAGGATGTGACCTGCAGTGCTGAAAACACTCAATCGAGTCTGTCAACGGGGTGAGACCAACAATCTGACTAGACTTCAGGACTACCTATTACCCATATATTAAAAACTGCAACCTTACCAAAACCAACCACCTAACCTTTGCAAATTAGATATCAATTATCTAACTAGACTGCGGTGACTGTACACAAGTCGACGTCCTCAGACAACCATTAAAATCACCAACCCACACACAGGCATACAAAACTAAGGTTGAGGGGAGGTAGTAACTCCTTTGCCTAATACGAAGCCGTAGCTACGTATGGGCCCAAGGTATAGCATTTCTCATAATCCACTCTCACCTCTCTGAGGTAATGAGAGGCGAACACAGAGTTGCTCCTCCAGAACGTCGCATCCATAATTTGTCAGACCGACATGTTTTTGCGGTAAGGAAGCGAGGTCGCAATGGCTCTCACTTCGTGAGCCTGCACTTTTAAAAGGCCGAAGTGTTCCTCCTCACACAAAGAGATGCGCTTCTCTTATAACTTCCCTCAGGAAAAAAGACAAAGCATTCTTAGAAAGGGGCTTATGAGGATCTTTCACCGAACACCACAAGGAGCTAGAAGAGCCTCTCACATTTTTAGTGAGAGAAAGTAGGCCTTGAGGGCTCGGACTGGACAGAGGAGCCTCTCTTACTCTTGACCTACTAGGTTAGTCAAGTTAGGAACCTCAAAGGTCCTTGGCCAGGGCTTTGAAGGGTTCTCATTCTTGGCGAGGAAATCTATTCTTAAGGCACAAACTGCCCCATTCAGATTGAAGCCTACCTGCTTTTCAATTGCATGGACTTCACTGACCCTTTTAGCTGTTGCTAAGGCCAAAAGGAAGAGGGTTTTCTTCGTAACCTCCCTAAGAGGAGCTTGTGAGATGGGCTCAAATCTCTTAGTGCACAGAAATTTAAGAACCACATCAAGGTTCCAAGAAGGGGGCTTTAACTGGACCTGTTTGGTTGTCTCAAAAGACCTTAATTTAAGAGGTCATGTAAGTCCTTATCGTGAGACAAGTCCAAGCCTCTATGCCGATAGACTGAAGCTAGCATGCTTTTGTACCCTATGATTGTGGACACAGCCAGCTTAGCGTCCTGCCTGAGGTACAACAAAAAATCAGCAATCTGGCTCACAGAGGTAGTGGATGAGGAAACCTTGTGCTTCCTACACCAAGCTCTAAAAGTCTCCCACTTGGACTGGTAGACTCTCTGTGAAGAGACCCTCCTCGCTCTGGCGATAGCTTTCGCAGCTTGCGCTGAAAATCCTCTCGTTCTGACGAGCTTCTCGATAGTCTAAAGGCAGTCAGATTGAGAGCGAGGGGGTTTTGATGATACCTCTCAAAGTGCAGTTGTCTGAGCAGCTTTGAACTTGCAGGAAGGCTTCTTGGAAAGTCCATCAACATGTCCACCACTTCCGTGAACCATTCCCTCGTTGGCCAGAAAGGAGCTACCAGGATCATTCGTCCAGAATCGAGGAGGGCGAATTTCCTGACTACCAGATTGATGATCTTGAATGGGGGAAAGGCATATGTGTCCATCCCCGTCCAATCCATCAAAAAGGCATCCACTGCTATAGCCGCCTTGTCCGGAACCGGGGAGCAATAGTTGGGGATCCTCTTGCTAAAGTTGGAGGCGAAAAGGTCTACTAGGGGTCTCCCCCACAGCCTCCAAAGACTGACAGACCTGTTGGTTGAGGGTCCATTCTGTGGGAAGGACCTGCCCTTTCCTGCTGAGCATGTCCACCCTCACATTCCTCTGTCCCTGTACAAACCTTGTCAGCAGATCTACCTTGTTTTCCTTCGCCCAAAGAAGGAGCTCCCTTGCTGTTTCGAACAGGGACAGAGTGAGTCCCCCCCTTGTTTTCTGATGTACGCAAGAGCTGTGGTGTTGTCTGAGTTGACCTCCATAATCTTCCCAGACACCGAGTCTTTGAAGGCCTTTAGCTCCATAAAAATGGCCATCAGCTCCTTGTTGTTGATGTGTCATTCCAACTGATTTCCTTCCCAAGAGCCTGAGACCTCCTTGCTTCCTAGTGTTGACCCCCAACCTGACTGACGCGTCTGAAAACAACACTAGGTCTGGGTTCTTCTTGTGTAAGGAGATCCCTTCCCCCAACAAGGCTGGATCCAGCCACCACTAAAGAAGATCCTTGACTTCTGCTGGAATGAGGAAGGAAAAGAAGTCTTCCTGCGTCTTTCTGTTCCACGTTTTTGAAAGAAAGTGCTGTAGAGGCCTTAGATGGAGTCTCCCCAGTGAGACAAACTGCTCGAGGGAGGAGAGAGTTCCCAGCAAACTCAACCACTCCTTTGCTGAGCACCTCTTCTTGTCCAGGAAACTAAGGACTTTTTCGAGACACTTGGTCTGTCTTTCCTATGAGGGAGAAGCCCGAAAAAGAACTGAATTTAGAACTATCCCTAAAAAGAGAATAGTCTGATTCGGCTTGATCTGAGACTTCTCCCTGTTGATGACCAGGCCTAGATCTTGAGCCATCATAAAAGTCTTTCGTAAATCCTCCAGACATCTCTCCTTCGATCGTGAACGAATCAGTCAATCGTCCAGATAGAAGGATATCCTTATCCCTCTTGATGCAGCCAGCCTGACACATTCGCCATTATCCTGGTGAAGACTTGAGGAGCCGTGCTGAGACCGAAGCAAAGTGCTCTGAATTGGAAGCACTTGCCCTGCATTACAAATCTCAGGTACTTCCTTGAAGTCGGATGGATGGGGACGTGGAAATACGCGTCCTGCAAATCGAGGGACACCAACCAGTCCCCTGGACGTACTGATGCCAGCACAGACTGAGTCGTCTCCATGGAGAACTTCGTCTTCTCCACAAAGACGTTCAGAGAACTGACATCCAGGACGGGTCTCCATCCGCCCGAGTTCTTGGGCACTAGAAACAGGTGATTGTAAAAGCCTGGGGAGGATAGATCCCAAACCGGTTCTATCACTCCCTTGTTCAGCATTTGGTCGACTAGGTCTAGGAGGGCCTTCTGTTTCCCCGGATTGTGTACTGGGCTACTAAGGCCAGCGGAGTATCTGCGAGAGGAGTTTTCTTCAGAAAGGGGATCTTGTATCCTTCCTTGAGGACTGAGAGGGACCAGGTGTCTGCCCCTCTTCTCTTCCAAGACTGCCAAAAACTTGAGTGTCTTGCGCCCACTGTCTGGAGGAGATGAACTTCATTTTCTGAAGCGAGCTCTGAACGAACCTCTGTTCGATCTTGTTCCTGACTCTTGCCTTCTTCCTCTAAAATCTGGTCTTGAAGTAGCCCTGCCCCGAAAGGGCTGCTGGAATTTCTTTTCCTCCTGTTTCGAAGAAGGAGGAGCGGCTGCCAAGGGCTTACGAGCCGAACGAGATAATAGGTCTTGGGTGGCTTTTTGGGCCAGCGAAAGCGTAATGATTTCCCTTTTAAAATCTTCTAGAAGTTAAAGGTCTTTGGTGTAAGGCTGACCCAATTTTGTTCCTACACAAATGCAAGTCCTATTGATTAGGAATATTGTCCGTTCCAGACTGGAGTAATGCTTCAATATTTGATAAGGTACAGTTATTAGGTATGGATAGGGGGCAAGCAGAAGGTGACTGGCTAATCTGAGTGGCGAACTGCCAGTGAAGGGTGAACTGTCGTTGATCGGCAGTCTGTGAGCCGGAGTTGGTGACTGACGAGTCATTAAAGGATAAGCGACTGGGTGTTTGTTGACTAGGAGAGTTCTGCCGAGGGCGGTAAAGCTGTCGAATGACAAGACCGAGAGTCTGAGGTCATGTGCGAAAGATGATCAGCAAAATGCCTATTGGTGATCGAAGAGCTGGAGAGCCCGAGTATACAATCTACTATCGACCAGGTGATCAGTTGGTGAATGGTGACTAGTTGGTGATTGCGAGCCATTGACGATCAACGCTCGGAGCTCCGAGAGGAAGCTTGGAGTGCTGACGATCGGGAACTGTATGCTTAGAGAAAGGTTCGACGATCCGAGTGTTAAGCTAATAATCGGTGAATGGCGATCAGCGAGCTGATCGGAAAGCTAGAGATCGGCAAGCTGGCGATCAGGGAGACTATAACTAACCGAAAGACAAGCTGCAGTAGCTGGTCAGTGATTGATAGATTGATTTAAAGTTTTCAGGCATCCGGACATCTAAGGTCATTGACGCTGATATTTATTTTATATGAAAAATAAAAGAATATTCAATTAAAACCATAAAAGTTAAATGACATAGAAGTTAAATAGTTTTCAGAAGACCTGGTTCGGAAATAAATCTAAAAATGCCACTCGCATAGTAGGACAAATCATATCCTAGAATCTTGGCAAGGATGAACCTGTCATCCTCACCTCAAGCCTCAAACATATCTATTTCTTAAGTTATTATAATTGGGGCATTTGGTCAACAAATGCCTCGTTAAAGGTACTAAACAGTCGTCGCAATACGGTTGGTGTTGGCCCTTCAGCAGAAGCTGGTCAGTGAACAGCAGGATGATGACCTGGAGACAGGATGAGCACTGGAAGGGCAAACATCCTCAGGAGAGGCTCGCAAACGAGACCTCCTATGTGTGTCATGAACCGGGGTTCATTGAGGAGTATGCGAGCGGTATGGTTAGAGAGAGGTTCGACGATCTGAGTGTTAAGCTAATAATCGGTGAATGGCGATCAGCGAGCTGATCGGAAAGCTGGCGATTGGCGGTCACTGAGCTAGCGATCAGGGAGACTATAACTAACCGAAAGACAAGCTGCAGTAGCTGGTCAGTGATTGATAGATTGATTTAAAGTTTTCAGGCATCCGGACATCTAAGGTCATTGACGCTGATATTTATTTTATATAAAAAATAAAAGAATATTCAATTAAAACCATAAAAGTTAAATGACATAGAAGTTAAATAGTTTTCAGAAGACCTGGTTCGGAAATAAATCTAAAAATGCCACTCGCATAGTAGGACAAATCATATCCTAGAATCTTGGCAAGGATGAACCTGTCATCCTCACCTCAAGCCTCAAACATATCTATTTCATAAGTTATTATAATTGGGACATTTGGTCAACAAATGCCTCACTGTTAAAGGTACTAAACAGTCGTCGCAATACGGTTGGTGTTGGCCCTTCAGCAGAAGCTGGTCAGTGAACAGCAGGATGATGACCTGGAGACAGGATGAGCACTGGAAGGGCAAACATCCTCAGGAGAGGCTCGCGAACGAGACCACCTGTGTGTGTCATGAACCGGGGTTCATTGAGGAGTATGCGAGCGGTAAGCTGGCAATTGGTACGCTGGCGACAGGAGAGGCTCGCGAACGAGACCTCGACGGGTAGTCACGAACCAGGGTTCGTTGACTAACGAAGGGATGTGTTGTAGAAGGACAAACATCCTCCAAAGGGGATCACGCATGATCCTCAGGCAGAGTCCAGAGCCGAAGTCCGTGGACTACCAGCAGCGTCATCGGTAGATGGTCCAGAGACATCGTCTACGACGATGCCCTCTGGAGGCCGGTGAAGTACAAAAGGCTCCTCTGTGGGGAAAGGCTGTGTTGACAAAGCTAGAGAGACAAAGAGGTGTCTCTTCACCAGAGGTGAAGGTGCACTCCTAAGGCAAAGCGAAGACACCCTCTGGAGGCTGGTGGATCAGCAAGCTGACCTTCAGCAGCAGCAATCCTCCAAAGAGGAGTCTATGAGTGACCCCTCTTGCGAACGAGAGAGGTGATCACTTTGCAGGAGAGACTTGCCTTGGACTTTTTTCCACCCCCCAAGGAAGAGGTCACTTGGCAAGGGGGAAGCGTATTCTAGGCGAAGAAACAGCAACAGCAATTGGTTTCAATGTGAAGTGATGAAGATGATGAAGGGAAGTTCTTCCTCGGAAGGGAGAACAACGCAACACTTGGGGAGGAAAACTCTCCCTCAGAAGGGAAAGTAGTCCAACGCCTCTGGGCAGCTCTCTAGGCATCCCAACAAGCCTGGTTAAAGTTAAAGATCTGCAATGAGCGCTGCTTGAGGAAACGTAGCAGGAGCTAGTTCCTCGAAGATGGAGTGCTGATCAGGAACTGTCACGGGCATAGAAGGACAGAAAAGTGACAGCAGATTCCCCAGGCATGAACGGCGCTGCTCTACTTCATCGGCTCTTTAGTCGAACGAAGAAGAACGGCATTGCTAACCGAGGAAGAATAAAATAAATTATGTAACAAAAAACTCCCTCAGGAGGAGCACCTAGTCTGCTGAAGGAAAAGGTGTCCATCAAGAGAACACACACCAAATAAGGACTGCGCGCTCCTTTCCCCGGCCTACATCGACGGGAGAAGGAGAGCTGTGGTGTAAAATCTGTAATAAAAGAAGAATTACAGTACTGTACAATTACAGTATTCAATTCAGCTGAAAATATCCACTAATTGGAAGAACCACTGTACATTCCAGTGAGAAGGGTTTCCCGCGGAGAACAAGCTGAAAAGTTAAGTTGCAGATAATTATAATTTCACTTGATTAATTAAGAAACCAAATGGAAGCGCAATCTAACCCGTAAATGGGCTGTTAAACCACTTGTTGAGCAGCCACCAAAGGACTGATAGTAAACGTATCAAGCCTTCTACGGGCCCCATCTTTTAGATAGTGAGCTATGAACGTAGTTTGACGTTTCCACACGCCTGCTTGTAATACCTGCAACACAGAATAGTTACGCTTGAATGCCAGGGACGTACTGATGCCCCTGACATCATAGGCTCTAGGCCTTCGAGCCGGAGAAGGATCAGGGTTAAGAGCTCTTTTAAAGACTTGGCGTATTCAAGATGAACTAGTATTTTTTGAGATCCTCCTCTTAACCCTGCTAGAATTAACAAAAAGTCATGTTAGTCAGGGCCGTGTTGCTACAGCGAGTTTAAGATATCTCAAACTCCTCACTGGGCATAGTAACAGTTGATCTGGGTCATTGGTTATAGAACTTAGACTCATAATCTGAAAGGGCCCGAATCTAGGGTCCAGTACCCCCGGATTTGCGAGTCTGCAATAAACTCTCTTTGCCGAAGCTAAAGTGCGCATGAACACCATCTTCAAGTGAGATTTTGATCAGTTGCATGGCATAATGGTTCATAAGGAGGTCCCTTTATGGATATCAAAACGCGAACCACGTACCAAGGAGGAGGTCTGATCTCTGAGGGCAAGTGATCTCGTAACTCCCTTAAAAAAAAGCTCCAACAAAGAAGAAATATCCACTCCTTTTAGCTTAAAGGTGAGACTTAAGGCCGAGTCATAACCTTTCACCCCCAAGACTGAAAGGAGTTTTTCCTCTCGAAGGATTACAAGAAACTCCGCTATTACAGGGATAGTGGCATCAAGTGGAGAGATATTTCTTCCATGACACAAACTACAAAAGACTGTCCACATAACCTGGTACACTGAGGCTGAGGAGTTTCACCAAATGTCTGGACATTCTTTTTGCAACTTGTTGCAAAAAGCCTCTCTGAGAGAGGAAATGCTGGATAGTCTCCAGGTGTGAAAAGATTTATGCATGGGGTTGTTTAAGTAGATCTGGTCGTGGAGGGAGTTCTCTCGGTAGATCTACTAGGAGTTGCAGGAGGTCCGGGAACCACTGCATGATGCCATAGCGGAACTACAAGAGTCATCATTAGGTTTTTGGATGCTCTGATCTTCTTGAGCAGTCTTCTCATCTTACAGAACGGGGGAGTGTACACGTCGATGTTGTCCAGCCGTTGTTTAAATCGCATCCTGCCATAGAGCCTGAGGGCCCGGAAATGGAGAACATTACAGCGCAAGCTTGCTGTTCAGAGATGTTACGAACAGGTCTACTGTCGGGGAGCCCCACAAAGTCAGGACTTTGTTGGCTATCTGACGATTCAAAGACAATTCGGAGCCCACTATCTGAGTCACTCTGCTCAGATTGTCAGTGAGCACATTCCTTTTTACTGGAATGAAGCGAGCTGATAGAGACACTGAATGTTCTTCCAACCATCTGAGGATCTTTACTACAAGATGGCATAGAGGCTGCGAAAAGGTACCACCCTGTTTGTATATGTAAGCCACTACTGTGGTGTTGTTGCTCATCAACACCACAGAGTGACCTGCCAGCAACTGATGGAGCTGATGAAGAGCTAGGAAGGCTGCTCTCATCTCCAAGAGGTTTACATGCTGGTATCTTTCAGACTCTGACCAAAGGCCAGAGATCGTGGGATACAGAGCATCAAGTCCAGAGGAGGAACGAGAAAATCTTGACCTTTGCAAAGGTTCTCATCTGCTAGCCACCATAGTAGATCCGATATCTGTTCCCAAGTGATTGGAACTCGTGTGTCTGGTGGATCCGAGTGTTGGTTTCACACGGACTACAGCTGCCACTGCAGGGATCTGATCCTGAGCAGGCCATTAAGAACTAGACAGAGAAGAGAGGTTAGGTGTCCTAGCAGACATAACCACTGATGATCCTGTAGATCTTCCCATCTGAGGAAGGGTGAAGCCACTTCCCTTAGTCTGTGTACTCTTTCGTCTGATGGGATGACTTTCTGTTGGACAGTGTCTATGATCATACCGAGGTATACCAGTCTCTGAGAAGGAAGCAGTGATGACTTCATGATTTATCAAGATCCCCAGATCCTGACATAACTCCTGAAGTATGTCAAGGTGATGAAAAAGTGTTATCTCCGAGTCTGCTAGAACCAGCCAATCGTCAAGCTATCAAGATGAATGCCGTTCTTGTAAGCCCAAGATGACACTAGGGCGAACAGTCTAGTAAAGATCAGAGGTGCTGGAGACCGAAACAGAAAACCTTGAACTGGTACATCCTGTCCTTCTGTATGAATAAGAGATACTTCCTGGAAGAAAGATGGATTGGGATCTGGAAGTATGCGTTCTTAAGATCCAGTGTGCACATGAAGTCCCTTGGTCGAACTACCTGGATGACTGTGTCTGCTGTCTCCATCCTGAACGGAGTCTGTTGAACAAACTCGTTCTGGGAAGAGAGATCGATGACTGGTCTCTAGCCTCCAGACGCCTTTTTTACAAGAAAAATTAAACTGTAAAAGCCTGTTGACCCGTCCACAACCTTTTGGAGAGCGCCTTTCTGCAGCATGGTCTGGTCTAAGGCCCTGAGGGCCAGCTCCTTTACGGATCCCTTTGCACGATAGCTTAACGGGACTGGATCTCGAGTCAGAGGAGGGAGAGATTGAATGAGCGGGACGCGATAGCGATCATCTCATTCGTCCGGGAATCTGCCCCCGTGATGCTGCCACCTTTCCAAGAGGCGCTGCAGGCTTCCCCCCAAAGGTGGTCGGTGATAAGGATTGCTGTTCCTAGCAGAGCAACCTCCTCGGCCACTCCCTCTAGCTCCCTTCTTTCCCCTGAAAGACTTACCCCCTTTCTGGTCTTTGGACTGAAAAGGACGTTTGGACATATTAGAAGGCTCAGAGCACCTTGAAGTGGAGGGGTTAGAGGTAGCCTCCTGACTACGAGAAGAATGGGACAGTCTTCCTTAGGGCCTGGATGTCATGCCCTATGGAGGAGAAAATCGTTTGACGATTTCCTCCATCTTTCAGCAGCCCTCTCAATCTCCTCGGGAACAAAGAGAGAGGAACCTTCAAGCGTGGAATTCCTCAAACGTGACACTTCTACTTTCGGCAACTGCCTGCGGAGCTTTCCTATGATGGTGTCCCTCCTCTTGAGGATGGCATTCGGCCACAAGTTGACGACGTGGTGCGACAAATACTCTCCGGTACCCGACAATAGGAAGAATTCCAAGGACTTCCTTGTGGACTCCTTTGAAACATCGAGGGAGTGCACAATGTAGCCCAGAGACCCCAACCATAGGTCGAGCCATGAAGCAGCCTGCATGGTTTAATTCGCGCATCGCTCTATGGTGAGAAGCTCAACTGCCGGTAGGGAAGCTCTCAGCGCAAAGAGGGTTTGGATTGAAAGAGCCTTCGTCAGAGACTCCGAGGGGTCGAGGGACATGGTGGAATGTGGTTCCTTATCGATCTCATAGTACTTCCTTTGTAACACAAAAGGAAGTGGTAAAGATCGCAAGGAGGAACCTGCCCTCAAGGAACTAGAAGATCCAGCTATCTGAGAAACAGCTTTCCTTCTGGCAGTTATCAGGCTCTTAGACCAGGGCAATTCTGCACTGGTCTTAGGGGGCCTCTTGAGTTTGGAAGATCTCATCAAGAGCCATCCACTTCCCTTCCTGGGTGGTGGTACCACGAGTAGACAGCTTGTTAATGGCCCTCATGCAAGAGAGGACTTTCCAGAAGGTATACTCCGACTCTCTTCTCTCTTATTCAGACTGATAGTTCGGACTGGCTGCCCTCAGTAGATATTCATTGTCCGTGTTGATGTCATCATCTACCTCCAGGCTCACATCCAGAGCTTGGGGTAGGTCAGGATCATCAACAGGGTTGTGAGAGGGGTCTGCCACAGGAGACCTCCTGTCCGCCACAGCCAAACGGGCTTCCCTTGCCTTGGCGTTTTTTTATTTGGTTTTGGTGCCCTTGGACTCCCTTCACACAAGAAAATGTTCTTCCAAGATGTTGGTTGGAGGAAGTTGCGAAGGTTTCAAGGCATCAGTTGTAGAAGTCTTAGCTACAGGAGCCGAAGGTTCCTCCTCTGCTGGAAGTAAGGATACTGAACGCTTGTCCGGAGGTACCACCTCAATTTCTTGAGGGTTGAAGGGGTGGACAGTGATCTCCCTGGGAGAGCCAATGTCCCTGCTCATCCGAGGGTGGATGATATCGGCGTGTGGTGGAGTGAAGCCTCTCATCTTCCTCTTTTGTTGCTTCGTCAAGATCTCCCCACTCTTGACTGGAGTAAAGGGAAGGTTCTCAAGAGATGGATTTATGTCTGACGAGGATCTCCTCCTAGGATCACAGCTCCTATGTGACAAACGAGTGGGACTAAGGGAATCCGTGGAGTAGCCCAGACTGGAACAGTCGGGGGCTGTGGCAGTGGAGGAGCCATACCCAAGGACTTCTGTAAAGTTGACAAGAAGCCACTAACCAAGGGAGAGAGCTCAGTGCCCTTTGAGGAGTCTTGGGTTTCCTTACGGAATCCAGGAGGAGGAGAACATCGTCTCGGAGGAGCCGGGGACATTCTAGGAGATAGCCTCTGGGGCAACAGGAAATGCTCTTTCGACAAGCAAAGAGGGCGATCAGGACTAAGAGGTACGTTGGCATACGTATTAAGAGGCTCCTTGAACCCTTCTTGGAAGGGTATCGGCCTACCACTAGAGGCGGAGGTGTTGAAGGCGCACTTGCTCGCGATTCAGATACCTTTACTCGTTATTCGCTTATGGAAATCACCGATATGCACCTGAAACCGAGTTTCGCACGACAATCGGCACGATT
This sequence comes from Palaemon carinicauda, assembly GCF_036898095.1. Lineage (NCBI taxonomy): Eukaryota > Metazoa > Arthropoda > Malacostraca > Decapoda > Palaemonidae > Palaemon > Palaemon carinicauda. The sequence goes on along the minus strand of NC_090754.1, from coordinate 38,664,962 downwards.
CATGAGCACCAGGAGCCATACTGGAAGATGGAAGTCTTGAGAATTCCTGTTGCTCTAGAGGATCGCCTACACCAGACGTGGTAGGCTGTGAGGGCCTCTGAACAGGAGCAACCCAAAGTGTTGGGAGTGCGTTACAGAGGAACACAGAGCATCGCATGGGCGAACGCTTCGCTAAAGCACCCGAGGCAGCAAAGGGCACTGGAAGTAGCTTGGTTGGACCCCTGTCTGGAGAGTGTTCCATAGCAACATCAGGTTCTGTCCGAGGTCGTTGAGGTGAGGGACGAGTTGAGAAGCGACGTGCGGATGGACTGCATGTGTGCTTACCTCTTCCTCTTGGAGAGGAACATCTAGATCGTGATCGTGAACGCACTGTAAGTGATCGTGAACGTTCTGTTTGTGATGAGCGTCTAGTCCGTGAACGGCGTTAATGTCTCGAGAGCCTAGCTCGCGAACGTGAACGTCGTCCTCGTTATCTAGATCGATGCTATCTAGAATGAGAGCGTCGTTACCTAGATCTACTGTAGACTGTCTTGCTTGTGATCGCGATTACAAAACTTTACCTCGCGAAAAGGAACACCTCTTACAAGAGCCTCGAGACAGTCTGTCTCGTGAGCGTAAACTGCTAGAGCAAGAACGCCTTCTAGGAGAACAGCGTTGAGATCGCGATGACCTGCGATCTCTATGATGATCTAACGATTGTCGTAAATGACGATCAGAAGACAAGTGTCCCAGAGGACAAGGAGATGGAGAGTCTAGTCCTTGCACACTGCTAGCAGAAGGAGTGCTGGTCTCGTGAAGCTCATCATCCACAACCGGAGGATTCCTGTGGGGAGAAACAGAAGGCTGAGGATTAGGAGACGACGAGGTCCCAGAATAGAGAGTGGAACCGTCGTCAGCAGGAAGCCGTTGGAGGGACGAACGCAAGCGATCGCCACGTCCACACGTGGAAGGTCCAGGAGAGGGCGACAGGTAGACTTCGCAGACCTCCAGAGCGTAAGATGTTGAAGGCTCTGGAGTTGGATCCTTCCTAGCACTGCACTGAAGGAGAAGAAGTAAAGCTTCCTTCGAGCAGAAACCCCCAAGGATGGCCTTGCCTGCAGCATATCTGCGAGAGAATGGCTCCCCGGCGGGAGGAGGTGAAGTTGCTACTCTAGGGGAAGCAATTATCCCCCAAGTTCCCCAAGAGTTGTGTGGTTTGCGCTCCTGCTCGATCGCCCCTCGGAGGAAAGCAGCAAGAAGGAGCTCTAGAAAGAGGCTTCAGGGTGCGTGAATAAGAACGTGCTTTCTTCACCCGAGGGAGAGATCGCGCTTTACTTTCTTCCTGCTCCGTCTAAACTTCTCCCATTGGGAGGCAGGCCACTCCGAACACTCCTCACAGGACAAACCCTGCTCGCAACGATGCCCTCTACACGTTGGACACAAGAGAGTGTGGGTCGGTATCCACCGAAGAGATAAAGGTACTGCACTTAGCACCCTTGTGCCCAGGACAGGTCCGCATGAGGCCGTCAGAAGAAGAACAAGCATACCTGGAAAGAAAAAGCAAAATTTATCAAGCCCAATGTCAGCCTTTGGAGGAGAGAGAGGAGACATCCACTCTCTACAAGCCAAAAGAAAAAAATGGATGTAGCTCACAGGTGTGAGAGTATATATAGGCAGCTGGGTTACCCTAACACATCCCCTGACTACCCACTTTTTTTATCCTTTGGGTCAAGGGTCAGATAGACGCCGTATCTTTCGCCGAGACTTCCTCCCACCTAAGGGAGACTCCAATTTAAACGAGAATGGTGTGTACAGTATTTGCGTAAGGATAAACTACAATACAAATCTTTTAAATAATTTGTATTTTACCTTGCATTACAAACCAGAGTCATTCAATTTATATGTCCCGGCTCATCCACCCCTCAAGTCTTGACCATGAGCAAAATGAATTGCTGAGTTGGCTGCTGCAACCCAGTGTGGGTGGGATGTGGGCAACCATACAATTACCAAATCCCATGATTTCCATAATTCTGGTTTGTAGAAAAACAACAAAAGAGTAAACCCATTCAAATGACTCTAGGTTTGTATAGCTATGAAAATTGAAAACGACAAATTTAAGAATATTTGGTATTATTCCTAATGATACATACCTTGACCTTTCCATTAGGCAATATACTTTCGGCAAAGCTGGAAGACTAACCATAAGACTTAGCGAGGTGTAACTACCTCACTACTAATTAGCAGGGGAGGGGGGATAGGGGGTAGTACCAGCTACCCCACTCGCATACAGCTGTGTTCTATTGCCACTTTTTATTCCAGGCAGGCATTCCAGAGGTATGGGTGATAGCGGGATAAATTTGTATAAAGAGCTCAAGGTTTGTATCGTTAGGAAAAATAAAAATAATTCTTAAATATGTCATTTGTTCTGTCACTAATACATACCCTATCACTATTATGGAAGAATCACCCTTAGGTGGATGGAAGTCCTAAAAAACTGGCTAGTCTTTAACCTGGGGAGTTCCTCTGTGCTATGCACGCTAAAAGAGGAAATGCCCTGACACCTACGCTAAATCTACGTGCATGTGTACGCTCCAGCGGCCTAAGCAATCCATGCGGTTGTGTGATACTAGTAATGTGACTGGTCTAGGTAAGAATTCTTAAAAGTATCTGGACTCGCTTGACCAAACCATAGACATTACCCAACAACCACCTCGCCAGGGAGGATATGGGGACGTAACAAATATATACTTTATGTATATATCAGGTTATAAAAGGGAAATGGTTATTACCTGCAGACAGGGGAGGCAAGCTTGCAGAGTATCTCAGGTGCTGTTCCCCAAAACAGGCAAAGATGAAGGAAAAATGACAAACTTATAACAAAGTTTGTATTTTTCCTAACATACAAACCCGAATTCTTTACTATAGGAGATATTCTAGCACGAGCTGGAAAATACGGCAGAAAAACCTTACAAGGTCGTTAGCGACCGGGACGGTAGTTATCCACCTGTTAGGGGTGGGGGACTGCCAGCCGGTGGCTACTGAATACCTTCAATCGGATTCAAGCTAGGACTATCTTAAGGGGCGGTGACGGAGAGAAGATTTGAGTAAAGAATTCGGGTTTGTATGTTAGGAAAAATACAAACTTTGTTATAAGTTTGTCATTTGTTCCTACACTAGATACAAACCCTCATTCATTACTATAGGAGACTGAGTCTTGAGGTTAGGGTGGACGAAGGGTTCCCTATTCCTAGGGAAAATAGTCCTCAGACTAGACTCTATTGATGAACAAATCTCCCATTAACTTTTCTCTGTAGATCCCCAAAATCTTAGCACGACTGAAGCTTTGTGATTACGTGGAAACAAATGTTTCAGTATGAAGAAGGTCGGGAACAATGACTTGGACCCTTTCATACATAGGAAACCCCTGACCTTGAAAAGGGGAATCCTCATGACTATGAGTATAACTTTTACCCTGTGAGAGGAGTCAGATGAGTTTCATACCTTATTTCCATTGGTGAGTCCAGCTGAAACTGGTTACAGACTAGGATACCCAGATGGGAGGAAGAAGAAAGGAGCATAAGATAGATGGCTGTTCTTCTAAAACCTAGTGTAACGCAGAATCCTCGACCAATGGCTACAGTCCCCTGAAAGGGCGCAAAGGTAGTTACAGCACCTGTTGCCCTGCCACAATAGGTCCTATAGAAAAGGTGTTTAGAGACCTATGTGTCATATCGGTTAAGTAGCGAAAGGTGAATGTAGATTGGCGCTTCCAGACTCCAGCTCTTAAGACTTGGGAGACTGAAAAATTCTTCTTAAACGCCAGAGAGGCAGCCACTCCCCTAACTTGATGGGCTTTGGGTTGAGCTGCCTCTGGGTCTCCGTGAATGGCTCTCGCAGTAACTTTCTTGAGCCAGAAAGAGATAGTATTGCGAGACATTCTCTTCTTTACCTTATTGGTACTGACGAAGAGATGACGGAGGCGTGGTCTGAAAGGTCTGGTGTGCTTCAGGTATTTCCTTAGCACCCTGACTGGGCACAGTAGCAATTGGTCAGTATCCTGTGTTATCTTATTGAGGCTGGAAAATTGAAATTCTCTAAACCTCTCATCGGCTGATGAAGGATTCCGAGTTTTGGCCACAAACCCTGGCACGAAGTTGAGCCAGACATCCCCCCCATCCTCTAGAATGGGTGACTTCGTAGGATAGACCATGAATTTCACCAACCCTTTTTGCCGAGGCCAGAGCTACAAGGAAGACGGTCTTAAGGGGTAGAAAGTAGTCAGAGGCCCTATTTAAGAGCTCATAGAGAGGTCTTCACGGAACGTAAGACCAGAGACACGTCCCAAGGTGGTGGTCTAATCTCCACTGGGGGGGCAAGATCTCTCAAAACCTCGAATCAGCAAGGTGATATCTTCTGAGGTGGAAAGGTCAACTCCTCTCAGTCTACAGATGAGGCCTAAGGCTGAACGATAGCCCTTAATTGCCGAGACTGATAGGAGTTTCTCCTCTCTGAGGTACACCAAGAAGTCTGCCACTAATGGAAGAGAGGGATAGAGTGGAGACACGTCTCGCCCTCTACACCAAGCTGCAAACACTCTCCATTTTGCTTGGTAGAAGTTTGTGGAAGATTGGCGCAGGTGCCTGGACATGTGTACAGCCACCTTCCCTGAAAAGCCTCTGCTTCTGAGGAGAGACTGGATAGCCTCCAGGCGTGAAGCTTCAAGAAGTTGATTCTCCCGTGGGGGTTACCACTGTGTGGCTGCGTCAACAGACGAGGTTCTGGAGGTAGAAGCCTCGGCACTTGAACCAGCAGGGAAAGGAGGTCTGCGTACCACTCTCTGCTTGGCCACGCCGGAGCTATTAGCAGTTCTGGGAGATCCTGAGTTTCTTGATCACCCTTCTGAGCAGGCAAAAGGGTGGAAAGGCATATGCGTCCAGGTGGTCCCAGGAGTGTTGAAGGGCGTCCTGGATCGCTGCCTGATGGTCTGGAACTGGGGATCCGTAGCGGGGAAGTTTCGCATTCAGAGAGGTGGTGAACAGGTCTATTGTGGGGAAACCCCACAAAGCTATTACTGTCTTCGCTACTCGAGGATCCAAAGACCATTCGCCACTCAGCACTTAGTGTACAAAGGTCCTATACTGCTAGAATAGAAGAAGTTAAGGGCCTTGACTACTGGGAAAGACTGCAATTTATAAAACTATAGTCTAAAAAGGAGAAGAGAATGCTACATGATAATACAAGCATGGAAGCAAATAGAAGGAATTACTGAAAACATCATGGAGCTAAAAATATCAGAAAGAGTAAGCCGAGGTAGATTAATAGTGCCAGAAAACATACCAGGAAAACTAAAGGCGGCGCACAGGACATTAATCCACTACGCACCAGCATCGATAATGCAGCGACTATTTAATGCGCTGCCAGCTCATCTAAGAAACATATCAGGAGTGAGCGTAGATGTGTTTAAGAATAAGCTCGATAAATACCTAAGATGCATTCCAGACCATCCAAGACTGGAAGATGCAAAATACACTGGAAGATGCATTAGCAACTCTCTGGTGGATGTACGAGGTGCCTCACACTGACAGACCTGGGGGAACCCAAACATAAAATAAGGTAAGGTAAGGTAGGAGGCCTGCTCATTTGATCTGCCACGATGTTTCTCTGGCCCAGAATAAATCTGGCTGTGAGAGCAATGCTGTGACTTTCTGCCCATTGGCAAATCTGGACTGCTAGCAGACAGAGGTCTCTTGCCAGAGTACCCCTTTGCTTGTTGATGTACGAGACGGCTGTGGAGTTGTCGCTCATCAGAACCACCTCTCGTCCTTGTAGATCTTCTACAAAGAATTTTAGGCTTTTCCAGGCTGCTAATAATTCCAGATAATTTATGTGGAGAGACTTCTCTACAGGAGACCAAACTCCTGATGCTAATTTCGGGCCTAGGTGGGAACCCCATCCCCGTAGCGACGCGTCCGAAAAGAGTTAACTTCGGACTAGGGCTTTGGAGGGGAATACCATTTTGATATTCTCTCTGGTTGACCACCAATGAAGATCTTGTAACACCAGATTTGGAACCTCCACTGCCAAGAATGGGGAATCTGTGTTTTGAAACCAATGAGTCTTCAGATGCCATTAGAGACTTCTCATTCTCGACCTTCCGCCTGGAACTAGTTTTTCCAGGGAGGAAAGATGGCCCAGAAGACACTGCCACGACTTGGCTGAAGGCGGAAGTGGAGACAGGAGATGGGCGATGGACTGGTCCAGTCTCCGCAGCCTGTCTTCCGACGGAAACACTCTCCCTACCTGGGTGTTGATGGACATACCCAGATAGTTTAAGACTTGGGTCGGAGCCAAGCAAGACTTCTCTGCGTTTAAAAGGATCCCCAGGTCCTTGCAAAGGTTCAGAAGTCTTCTCAGATGATCCAGAGCTAGTTCCCTGGACGAGGCTAGGAGTAGCCAATCGTCCAGGTATGTTAGCAAACGAATTCCGTGCTTGTGAGCCCACGAAGATACGAGTTCGAAAATCTTCGTAAAGACCTGTGGGGTGATTGAGAGGCCGAAGCACAGGACCTTGAACTCGAAGATTCGACCCTGAACCAGAAAGCGCAGAAATTTCCGCGATGTGCGATGGATCGGCACTTGGAAACATGCATCTTTTAAGTCCACAGATGCCATAAAGTCCTGGACGCACCGCTTGGGTCACAGAGGCAGCTGTCTCCATTTTGAATGGAGTTTGCTTTACAAAATGGTTCAAGGTCGAAAGATCGATTACTGGTTTCCAACCTCCCGAGGCTTTCTCTACTAGAAAGAGGCGACTGAAAAACCCTGGAGAAGCGTTGGAGACCTCTTGAATGGCGTCTTTTAGAAGCATGCTCTGGATCTCCAGAGCTAGGGCTTACTGTTTCCCAGGATCCCGAGGGATCTGGGAGGACGAGATCGGGGGAGGAGTTAGAGGAGGAATAGAGTCTATGAAGGGGATGCGGTACCCCCAACGAAGCACCTTGATGGTCCATTGCATGGCCCCCATAGCCTTCCACCTCTTCCAACTCCCCTGCAGGCACCCCCCTACGCACTGTGAGGGGGGAGCCGTGACCCTATTTCTGTCTTGGGTTCCTCCCTCTGCCTTTAGCCTTAGGAGGAGCCGACTTTCCTCTGCCCATCGGTTTGGGTGTAAAAGAGGGGCGGCTGAGGGTCCTGGCTGGCAGTGGAGTTGCGATTGTTGCTTTGGGTTGTGGAGTTGGCCGCTGTTGCATTGGGTGAAAGGAAGCAGCCTTTTGCATCGTGGTATTCTGCGTCTCTTTCCTCCAATTGTACAGGGCAGAGGAGACCGCCTGCTTAGAAAAGAGGAGAGGGATGCAGAAGATCCGAGTTTCTCAAATCAGACTTTTCAGTCTTACCAATGCTCCTATGAAGTCTGGAGACAACTGATTCCCTCCTTTTGAGAATCCAGTTGCCCCACATTGTTGCAGCCGTAGCAGTTAGGAAGTCCATTGTTTTGGCCCCGGCTGCCAGGACTTCTTGTAGGGACTGCATGGAGTTTTGGTTTGAAAGGTCTTCGTGACTAGCTAGGTAGTCGACTGTACCTGACCAAGTGTCAAACCAGGATAATGCCTCCAGAAGGGACATTGACGCTGCTTTCATTGCCGAGGCTTCTGTGGCGGTGAAAGAGACTGGGAGAGAAGTCTCTCTCTTTGCAGAGCAGCCAGGCGTGAGCCTTGCTATGAGGGGATCCAGTGTTAGAGGAGAAGGGTTGGCGTCTCTGACCTTGTAAAAACGCCTTTGCCTCGAAAAAGGAAAATGTAGAGTTTATGGGATCCTTGAGACTTCAAGGAACCTGTTTTCCCCGAGACGGCCTGCGAGACCTTCCTCAGATGGCCTGCAGTGTGAATAGACAGGGAAGTTTGATTCTGGTCTTAAGAGTTTGGTGGAGGATGACATACAGTAGTCTGTCTAAGGCTGGAGCGTCAGTATGTCGAGGTGACAGATGTAAATCTCCGAGGCCTGAGATATTATACATCGTTCTTAGAGCCCTCAGATAGGCGGACTCTAAATCTTTTGATGGTTGTTCTTCCGAGGAATCTTCCGGTCGCGCTAATTCTCTTAAGGGGTGTGGGCGATAGAAACCCGTGTGTCTGAAGGTAACGGCGAAGTAGCATACTCCATTGCCGATATTTCCAGGGAAGGCTGGGCGTTAGCCAATGGTGCCGCGCGCACCTGATCTTGCCTGGAAGTTGATGGTTTAGGCAAAG
>NC_090754.1:38630121-38656237 GCF_036898095.1 Palaemon carinicauda | reverse complement strand
AAGAGAGAGGGGAGGGGAAGAAAACACGAAAAGAGAGAGGAGGGGGGAAGAAAGCAAGAAAGAGAGAGGAGGGGGAAGAAAACAATAAAGAGAGAGGAGGGGGAAAGAAAACAAGAAAGAGAGAGGAGTGGGAAGAAAACAAAAAAGAAGAGAGGAGGGGGAAAAAACAAGAAAGAGAGAGGAGGGGGGAAGAAAACAAGAAAGAGGAGAGGAGGGGGGAAGAAAACAAGAAAGAGAGAGGGAGGGGGAAGAAAACAAGAAGAGAGAGGAGGGGGGAAGAAAACAAGAAAGAGAGAGGAGGGGGAAGAAAACAAGAAAGAGAGAGGAGGGGGAAGAAAACAAGAAAGAGAGAGGAGGGGGAAGAAAACAAGAAAGAGAGAGGAGGGGGGAAGAAAACAAGAAAGAGAGAGGAGGGGGAAGAAAACAAGAAAGAGAGAGGAGGGGGAAGAAAACAAGAAAGAGAGAGGAGGGGGAAGAAAACAAGAAAGAGAGAGGAGGGGGAAGAAAACAAGAAAGAGAGAGGAGGGGGAAGAAAACAAGAAAGAGAGAGGAGGGGAAGAAAACAAGAAAGAGAGAGGAGGGGGGAAGAAAACAAGAAAGAGAGAGGAGGGGGAAGAAAACAAGAAAGAGAGAGGAGGGGGAAGAAAACAAGAAAGAGAGAGGAGGGGGAAGAAAACAAGAAAGAGAGAGGAGGGGGAAGAAAACAAGAAAGAGAGAGGAGGGGGGGAAGAAAACAAGAAAGAGAGAGGAGGGGGAAGAAAACAAGAAAGAGAGAGGAGGGGGAAGAAACAAGAAGAGAGAGGAGGGGGAAGAAAACAAGAAGAGAGGAGGGGGGAAGAAAACAAGAAAGAGAGAGGAGGGGGGAAGAAAACAAGAAAGAGAGAGGAGGGGGAAGAAAACAAGAAAGAGAGAGGAGGGGGAAGAAAACAAGAAAGAGAGAGGAGGGGGAAGAAAACAAGAAAGAGAGAGGAGGGGGAAGAAAACAAGAAAGAGAGAGGAGGGGGGAAGAAAACAAGAAAGAGAGAGGAGGGGGGAAGAAAACAAGAAAGAGAGAGGAGGGGGAAGAAAACAAGAAAGAGAGAGGAGGGGGAAGAAAACAAGAAAGAGAGAGGAGGGGGAAGAAAACAAGAAAGAGAGAGGAGGGGGAAGAAAACAAGAAAGAGAGAGGAGGGGGAAGAAAACAAGAAAGAGAGAGGAGGGGGAAGAAAACAAGAAAGAGAGAGGAGGGGGAGAAAAAGAAAGAGAGAGGAGGGGGAAGAAAACAAGAAAGAGAGAGGAGGGGGAAGAAAACAAGAAAGAGAGAGGAGGGGGGAAGAAAACAAGAAAGAGAGAGGAGGGGGAAGAAAACAAGAAAGAGAGAGGAGGGGGGAAGAAAACAAGAAAGAGAGAGGAGGGGGGAAGAAAACAAGAAAGAGAGAGGAGGGGGAAGAAAACAAGAAAGAGAGAGGAGGGGGGAAGAAAACAAGAAAGAGAGAGGAGGGGGAAGAAAACAAGAAAGAGAGAGGAGGGGGGAAGAAAACAAGAAAGAGAGAGGAGGGGGAAGAAAACAAGAAAGAGAGAGGAGGGGGGAAGAAAACAAGAAAGAGAGAGGAGGGGGGAAGAAAACAAGAAAGAGAGAGGAGGGGGGAAGAAAACAAGAAAGAGAGAGGAGGGGGAAGAAAACAAGAAAGAGAGAGGAGGGGGAAGAAAACAAGAAAGAGAGAGGAGGGGGAAGAAAACAAGAAAGAGAGAGGAGGGGGAAGAAAAAAAAGAAAGAGAGAGAGGAGGGGGAAGAAAACAAGAAAGAGAGAGGAGGGGGGAAGAAAACAAGAAAGAGAGAGGAGGGGGGAAGAAAACAAGAAAGAGAGAGGAGGGGGAAGAAAACAAGAAAGAGAGAGGAGGGGGAAGAAAACAAGAAAGAGAGAGGAGGGGGGAAGAAAACAAGAAAGAGAGAGGAGGGGGAAGAAAACAAGAAAGAGAGAGGAGGGGGAAGAAAACAAGAAAGAGAGAGGAGGGGGGAAGAAAACAAGAAAGAGAGAGGAGGGGGAAGAAAACAAGAAAGAGAGAGGAGGGGGGAAGAAAACAAGAAAGAGAGAGGAGGGGGAAGAAAACAAGAAAGAGAGAGGAGGGGGAAGAAAACAAGAAAGAGAGAGGAGGGGGAAGAAAACAAGAAAGAGAGAGGAGGGGGAAGAAAACAAGAAAGAGAGAGGAGGGGGGAAGAAAACAAGAAAGAGAGAGGAGGGGGGAAGAAAACAAGAAAGAGAGAGGAGGGGGGAAGAAAACAAGAAAGAGAGAGGAGGGGGGAAGAAAACAAGAAAGAGAGAGGAGGGGGGAAGAAAACAAGAAAGAGAGAGGAGGGGGGAAGAAAACAAGAAAGAGAGAGGAGGGGGAAGAAAACAAGAAAGAGAGAGGAGGGGGAAGAAAACAAGAAAGAGAGAGGAGGGGGGAAGAAAACAAGAAAGAGAGAGGAGGGGGGAAGAAAACAAGAAAGAGAGAGGAGGGGGAAGAAAACAAGAAAGAGAGAGGAGGGGGAAGAAAACAAGAAAGAGAGAGGAGGGGGGAAGAAAACAAGAAAGAGAGAGGAGGGGGGAAGAAAACAAGAAAGAGAGAGGAGGGGGGAAGAAAACAAGAAAGAGAGAGGAGGGGGGAAGAAAACAAGAAAGAGAGAGGAGGGGGAAGAAAACAAGAAAGAGAGAGGAGGGGGGAAGAAAACAAGAAAGAGAGAGGAGGGGGAAGAAAACAAGAAAGAGAGAGGAGGGGGGAAGAAAACAAGAAAGAGAGAGGAGGGGGAAGAAAACAAGAAAGAGAGAGGAGGGGGGAAGAAAACAAGAAAGAGAGAGGAGGGGGGAAGAAAACAAGAAAGAGAGAGGAGGGGGGAAGAAAACAAGAAAGAGAGAGGAGGGGGGAAGAAAACAAGAAAGAGAGAGGAGGGGGAAGAAAACAAGAAAGAGAGAGGAGGGGGAAGAAAACAAGAAAGAGAGAGGAGGGGGGAAGAAAACAAGAAAGAGAGAGGAGGGGGGAAGAAAACAAGAAAGAGAGAGGAGGGGGAAGAAAACAAGAAAGAGAGAGGAGGGGGGAAGAAAACAAGAAAGAGAGAGGAGGGGGAAGAAAACAAGAAAGAGAGAGGAGGGGGAAGAAAACAAGAAAGAGAGAGGAGGGGGAAGAAAACAAGAAAGAGAGAGGAGGGGGAAGAAAACAAGAAAGAGAGAGGAGGGGGAAGAAAACAAGAAAGAGAGAGGAGGGGGAAGAAAACAAGAAAGAGAGAGGAGGGGGAAGAAAACAAGAAAGAGAGAGGAGGGGGAAGAAAACAAGAAAGAGAGAGGAGGGGGAAGAAAACAAGAAAGAGAGAGGAGGGGGAAGAAAACAAGAAAGAGAGAGGAGGGGGAAGAAAACAAGAAAGAGAGAGGAGGGGGAAGAAAACAAGAAAGAGAGAGGAGGGGGAAGAAAACAAGAAAGAGAGAGGAGGGGGAAGAAAACAAGAAAGAGAGAGGAGGGGGAAGAAAACAAGAAAGAGAGAGGAGGGGGAAGAAAACAAGAAAGAGAGAGGAGGGGGAAGAAAACAAGAAAGAGAGAGGAGGGGGGAAGAAAACAAGAAAGAGAGAGGAGGGGGGAAGAAAACAAGAAAGAGAGAGGAGGGGGGAAGAAAACAAGAAAGAGAGAGGAGGGGGGAAGAAAACAAGAAAGAGAGAGGAGGGGGGAAGAAAACAAGAAAGAGAGAGGAGGGGGGAAGAAAACAAGAAAGAGAGAGGAGGGGGGAAGAAAACAAGAAAGAGAGAGGAGGGGGGAAGAAAACAAGAAAGAGAGAGGAGGGGGGAAGAAAACAAGAAAGAGAGAGGAGGGGGGAAGAAAACAAGAAAGAGAGAGGAGGGGGGAAGAAAACAAGAAAGAGAGAGGAGGGGGGAAGAAAACAAGAAAGAGAGAGGAGGGGGGAAGAAAACAAGAAAGAGAGAGGAGGGGGGAAGAAAACAAGAAAGAGAGAGGAGGGGGGAAGAAAACAAGAAAGAGAGAGGAGGGGGGAAGAAAACAAGAAAGAGAGAGGAGGGGGGAAGAAAACAAGAAAGAGAGAGGAGGGGGGAAGAAAACAAGAAAGAGAGAGGAGGGGGGAAGAAAACAAGAAAGAGAGAGGAGGGGGGAAGAAAACAAGAAAGAGAGAGGAGGGGGGAAGAAAACAAGAAAGAGAGAGGAGGGGGGAAGAAAACAAGAAAGAGAGAGGAGGGGGGAAGAAAACAAGAAAGAGAGAGGAGGGGGGAAGAAAACAAGAAAGAGAGAGGAGGGGGGAAGAAAACAAGAAAGAGAGAGGAGGGGGGAAGAAAACAAGAAAGAGAGAGGAGGGGGGAAGAAAACAAGAAAGAGAGAGGAGGGGGGAAGAAAACAAGAAAGAGAGAGGAGGGGGGAAGAAAACAAGAAAGAGAGAGGAGGGGGGAAGAAAACAAGAAAGAGAGAGGAGGGGGGAAGAAAACAAGAAAGAGAGAGGAGGGGGGAAGAAAACAAGAAAGAGAGAGGAGGGGGGAAGAAAACAAGAAAGAGAGAGGAGGGGGGAAGAAAACAAGAAAGAGAGAGGAGGGGGGAAGAAAACAAGAAAGAGAGAGGAGGGGGGAAGAAAACAAGAAAGAGAGAGGAGGGGGGAAGAAAACAAGAAAGAGAGAGGAGGGGGGAAGAAAACAAGAAAGAGAGAGGAGGGGGGAAGAAAACAAGAAAGAGAGAGGAGGGGGGAAGAAAACAAGAAAGAGAGAGGAGGGGGGAAGAAAACAAGAAAGAGAGAGGAGGGGGGAAGAAAACAAGAAAGAGAGAGGAGGGGGGAAGAAAACAAGAAAGAGAGAGGAGGGGGGAAGAAAACAAGAAAGAGAGAGGAGGGGGGAAGAAAACAAGAAAGAGAGAGGAGGGGGGAAGAAAACAAGAAAGAGAGAGGAGGGGGGAAGAAAACAAGAAAGAGAGAGGAGGGGGGAAGAAAACAAGAAAGAGAGAGGAGGGGGGAAGAAAACAAGAAAGAGAGAGGAGGGGGGAAGAAAACAAGAAAGAGAGAGGAGGGGGGAAGAAAACAAGAAAGAGAGAGGAGGGGGGAAGAAAACAAGAAAGAGAGAGGAGGGGGGAAGAAAACAAGAAAGAGAGAGGAGGGGGGAAGAAAACAAGAAAGAGAGAGGAGGGGGGAAGAAAACAAGAAAGAGAGAGGAGGGGGGAAGAAAACAAGAAAGAGAGAGGAGGGGGGAAGAAAACAAGAAAGAGAGAGGAGGGGGGAAGAAAACAAGAAAGAGAGAGGAGGGGGGAAGAAAACAAGAAAGAGAGAGGAGGGGGGAAGAAAACAAGAAAGAGAGAGGAGGGGGGAAGAAAACAAGAAAGAGAGAGGAGGGGGGAAGAAAACAAGAAAGAGAGAGGAGGGGGGAAGAAAACAAGAAAGAGAGAGGAGGGGGGAAGAAAACAAGAAAGAGAGAGGAGGGGGGAAGAAAACAAGAAAGAGAGAGGAGGGGGGAAGAAAACAAGAAAGAGAGAGGAGGGGGGAAGAAAACAAGAAAGAGAGAGGAGGGGGGAAGAAAACAAGAAAGAGAGAGGAGGGGGGAAGAAAACAAGAAAGAGAGAGGAGGGGGGAAGAAAACAAGAAAGAGAGAGGAGGGGGGAAGAAAACAAGAAAGAGAGAGGAGGGGGGAAGAAAACAAGAAAGAGAGAGGAGGGGGGAAGAAAACAAGAAAGAGAGAGGAGGGGGGAAGAAAACAAGAAAGAGAGAGGAGGGGGGAAGAAAACAAGAAAGAGAGAGGAGGGGGGAAGAAAACAAGAAAGAGAGAGGAGGGGGGAAGAAAACAAGAAAGAGAGAGGAGGGGGGAAGAAAACAAGAAAGAGAGAGGAGGGGGGAAGAAAACAAGAAAGAGAGAGGAGGGGGGAAGAAAACAAGAAAGAGAGAGGAGGGGGGAAGAAAACAAGAAAGAGAGAGGAGGGGGGAAGAAAACAAGAAAGAGAGAGGAGGGGGGAAGAAAACAAGAAAGAGAGAGGAGGGGGGAAGAAAACAAGAAAGAGAGAGGAGGGGGGAAGAAAACAAGAAAGAGAGAGGAGGGGGGAAGAAAACAAGAAAGAGAGAGGAGGGGGGAAGAAAACAAGAAAGAGAGAGGAGGGGGGAAGAAAACAAGAAAGAGAGAGGAGGGGGGAAGAAAACAAGAAAGAGAGAGGAGGGGGGAAGAAAACAAGAAAGAGAGAGGAGGGGGGAAGAAAACAAGAAAGAGAGAGGAGGGGGGAAGAAAACAAGAAAGAGAGAGGAGGGGGGAAGAAAACAAGAAAGAGAGAGGAGGGGGGAAGAAAACAAGAAAGAGAGAGGAGGGGGGAAGAAAACAAGAAAGAGAGAGGAGGGGGGAAGAAAACAAGAAAGAGAGAGGAGGGGGGAAGAAAACAAGAAAGAGAGAGGAGGGGGGAAGAAAACAAGAAAGAGAGAGGAGGGGGGAAGAAAACAAGAAAGAGAGAGGAGGGGGGAAGAAAACAAGAAAGAGAGAGGAGGGGGGAAGAAAACAAGAAAGAGAGAGGAGGGGGGAAGAAAACAAGAAAGAGAGAGGAGGGGGGAAGAAAACAAGAAAGAGAGAGGAGGGGGGAAGAAAACAAGAAAGAGAGAGGAGGGGGGAAGAAAACAAGAAAGAGAGAGGAGGGGGGAAGAAAACAAGAAAGAGAGAGGAGGGGGGAAGAAAACAAGAAAGAGAGAGGAGGGGGGAAGAAAACAAGAAAGAGAGAGGAGGGGGGAAGAAAACAAGAAAGAGAGAGGAGGGGGGAAGAAAACAAGAAAGAGAGAGGAGGGGGGAAGAAAACAAGAAAGAGAGAGGAGGGGGGAAGAAAACAAGAAAGAGAGAGGAGGGGGGAAGAAAACAAGAAAGAGAGAGGAGGGGGAAGAAAACAAGAAAGAGAGAGGAGGGGGAAGAAAACAAGAAAGAGAGAGGAGGGGGGAAGAAAACAAGAAAGAGAGAGGAGGGGGGAAGAAAACAAGAAAGAGAGAGGAGGGGGAAGAAAACAAGAAAGAGAGAGGAGGGGGAAGAAAACAAGAAAGAGAGAGGAGGGGGAAGAAAACAAGAAAGAGAGAGGAGGGGGAAGAAAACAAGAAAGAGAGAGGAGGGGGGAAGAAAACAAGAAAGAGAGAGGAGGGGGAAGAAAACAAGAAAGAGAGAGGAGGGGGAAGAAAACAAGAAAGAGAGAGGAGGGGGAAGAAAACAAGAAAGAGAGAGGAGGGGGAAGAAAACAAGAAAGAGAGAGGAGGGGGAAGAAAACAAGAAAGAGAGAGGAGGGGGAAGAAAACAAGAAAGAGAGAGGAGGGGGGAAGAAAACAAGAAAGAGAGAGGAGGGGGAAGAAAACAAGAAAGAGAGAGGAGGGGGGAAGAAAACAAGAAAGAGAGAGGAGGGGGAAGAAAACAAGAAAGAGAGAGGAGGGGGAAGAAAACAAGAAAGAGAGAGGAGGGGGAAGAAAACAAGAAAGAGAGAGGAGGGGGAAGAAAACAAGAAAGAGAGAGGAGGGGGAAGAAAACAAGAAAGAGAGAGGAGGGGGAAGAAAACAAGAAAGAGAGAGGAGGGGGAAGAAAACAAGAAAGAGAGAGGAGGGGGAAGAAAACAAGAAAGAGAGAGGAGGGGGAAGAAAACAAGAAAGAGAGAGGAGGGGGAAGAAAACAAGAAAGAGAGAGGAGGGGGAAGAAAACAAGAAAGAGAGAGGAGGGGGAAGAAAACAAGAAAGAGAGAGGAGGGGGAAGAAAACAAGAAAGAGAGAGGAGGGGGAAGAAAACAAGAAAGAGAGAGGAGGGGGAAGAAAACAAGAAAGAGAGAGGAGGGGGAAGAAAACAAGAAAGAGAGAGGAGGGGGAAGAAAACAAGAAAGAGAGAGGAGGGGGAAGAAAACAAGAAAGAGAGAGGAGGGGGAAGAAAACAAGAAAGAGAGAGGAGGGGGAAGAAAACAAGAAAGAGAGAGGAGGGGGAAGAAAACAAGAAAGAGAGAGGAGGGGGAAGAAAACAAGAAAGAGAGAGGAGGGGGAAGAAAACAAGAAAGAGAGAGGAGGGGGAAGAAAACAAGAAAGAGAGAGGAGGGGGAAGAAAACAAGAAAGAGAGAGGAGGGGGAAGAAAACAAGAAAGAGAGAGGAGGGGGAAGAAAACAAGAAAGAGAGAGGAGGGGGAAGAAAACAAGAAAGAGAGAGGAGGGGGAAGAAAACAAGAAAGAGAGAGGAGGGGGAAGAAAACAAGAAAGAGAGAGGAGGGGGAAGAAAACAAGAAAGAGAGAGGAGGGGGAAGAAAACAAGAAAGAGAGAGGAGGGGGAAGAAAACAAGAAAGAGAGAGGAGGGGGAAGAAAACAAGAAAGAGAGAGGAGGGGGAAGAAAACAAGAAAGAGAGAGGAGGGGGAAGAAAACAAGAAAGAGAGAGGAGGGGGAAGAAAACAAGAAAGAGAGAGGAGGGGGAAGAAAACAAGAAAGAGAGAGGAGGGGGAAGAAAACAAGAAAGAGAGAGGAGGGGGAAGAAAACAAGAAAGAGAGAGGAGGGGGAAGAAAACAAGAAAGAGAGAGGAGGGGGAAGAAAACAAGAAAGAGAGAGGAGGGGGAAGAAAACAAGAAAGAGAGAGGAGGGGGAAGAAAACAAGAAAGAGAGAGGAGGGGGAAGAAAACAAGAAAGAGAGAGGAGGGGGAAGAAAACAAGAAAGAGAGAGGAGGGGGAAGAAAACAAGAAAGAGAGAGGAGGGGGAAGAAAACAAGAAAGAGAGAGGAGGGGGAAGAAAACAAGAAAGAGAGAGGAGGGGGAAGAAAACAAGAAAGAGAGAGGAGGGGGAAGAAAACAAGAAAGAGAGAGGAGGGGGAAGAAAACAAGAAAGAGAGAGGAGGGGGAAGAAAACAAGAAAGAGAGAGGAGGGGGAAGAAAACAAGAAAGAGAGAGGAGGGGGAAGAAAACAAGAAAGAGAGAGGAGGGGGAAGAAAACAAGAAAGAGAGAGGAGGGGGAAGAAAACAAGAAAGAGAGAGGAGGGGGAAGAAAACAAGAAAGAGAGAGGAGGGGGAAGAAAACAAGAAAGAGAGAGGAGGGGGAAGAAAACAAGAAAGAGAGAGGAGGGGGAAGAAAACAAGAAAGAGAGAGGAGGGGGAAGAAAACAAGAAAGAGAGAGGAGGGGGGAAGAAAACAAGAAAGAGAGAGGAGGGGGAAGAAAACAAGAAAGAGAGAGGAGGGGGAAGAAAACAAGAAAGAGAGAGGAGGGGGAAGAAAACAAGAAAGAGAGAGGAGGGGGAAGAAAACAAGAAAGAGAGAGGAGGGGGAAGAAAACAAGAAAGAGAGAGGAGGGGGAAGAAAACAAGAAAGAGAGAGGAGGGGGAAGAAAACAAGAAAGAGAGAGGAGGGGGAAGAAAACAAGAAAGAGAGAGGAGGGGGAAGAAAACAAGAAAGAGAGAGGAGGGGGAAGAAAACAAGAAAGAGAGAGGAGGGGGAAGAAAACAAGAAAGAGAGAGGAGGGGGAAGAAAACAAGAAAGAGAGAGGAGGGGGAAGAAAACAAGAAAGAGAGAGGAGGGGGAAGAAAACAAGAAAGAGAGAGGAGGGGGAAGAAAACAAGAAAGAGAGAGGAGGGGGAAGAAAACAAGAAAGAGAGAGGAGGGGGAAGAAAACAAGAAAGAGAGAGGAGGGGGAAGAAAACAAGAAAGAGAGAGGAGGGGGAAGAAAACAAGAAAGAGAGAGGAGGGGGAAGAAAACAAGAAAGAGAGAGGAGGGGGAAGAAAACAAGAAAGAGAGAGGAGGGGGAAGAAGTCAAGAAAGAGAGAGAGAGGGGGGAAGAAAGCAAGAGAAAGAGAGGAGGAAAGTCAAGAGAGAAAGAGAGGGATGAAAGCAAGAGAGGAGAGGGATGAAAGTCAAGAGAAAAAGAGAGGGATGAAAGCAAGAGAAAAAGAGAGGGATGAAAGTCAAGAGAAAAAGAGAGGGATGGAAGCAAGAGAGGAGAGGGATGAAAGCAAGAGAAAAAGAGAGGGATGGAAGCAAGAGAGGAGAGGGATGAAAGCAAGAGAAAAAGAGAGGGATGGAAGCAAGAGAGGAGAGGGATGAAAGCAAGAGAAAAAGAGAGGGATGGAAGCAAGAGAGGAGAGGGATGAAAGCAAGAGAAAAAGAGAGGGATGGAAGCAAGAGAGGAGAGGGATGAAAGCAAGAGAAAAAGAGAGGGATGGAAGCAAGAGAGGAGAGGGATGAAAGCAAGAGAAAAAGAGAGGGATGGAAGCAAGAGAGGAGAGGGATGAAAGCAAGAGAAAAAGAGAGGGATGGAAGCAAGAGAGGAGAGGGATGAAAGCAAGAGAAAAAGAGAGGGATGGAAGCAAGAGAGGAGAGGGATGAAAGCAAGAGAGAAAGAGAGGGAGGAAGCAAGAGAGGAGAGGAAAGCAAGAGAGAAGAGAGGGAGGAAAGCAAGAGAGAGAGAGGGAGAAAGCAAGAGAGAAATGAGAGGGAGGAAAGCAAGAGAGAGAGAGAGAGAGAAGAAAGACAGAAAGAGGGAAGAAAACAGAAAGAGGGAAGAAAACAGAGGGGATAAAACACACGCACAGAGAGAGAGAGAGAGAGAGAGAGAGAGAGAGAGAGAGAGAGAGAGAGAAGACAAAAGATAGGGGTGAGAGAGAAGAGGGAAGAAAAGAGAGAGTGAGCAAAGAAACGGCGAGAGAGAGAGAAGATATGGTGAGAGGGAAGAACGCAATAGAAGAGAGAGAAGTAAGAGAGCAAAGAACGCAAAAGAAAATACAGAAGAAAGAGAGCAAAGAACGCAAAAGAAAATACAGAAGAAAGAGAGCAAAGAACGCAAAAGAAAATACAGAAGAAAGAGAGCAAAGAACGCAGAAGAAAATACAGAAGAAAGAGAGCAAAGAACGCAGAAGAAAATACAGAAGAAAGAGAGCAAAGAACGCAGAAGAAAATACAGAAGAAAGAGAGCAAAGAACGCAAAAGAAAATACAGAAGAAAGAGAGCAAAGAACGCAAAAGAAAATACAGAAGAAAGAGAGCAAAGAACGCAAAAGAAAATACAGAAGAAAGAGAGCAAAGAACGCAAAAGAAAATACAGAAGAAAGAGAGCAAAGAACGCAAAAGAAAATACAGAAGAAAGAGAGCAAAGAACGCAAAAGAAAATACAGAAGAAAGAGAGCAAAGAACGCAAAAGAAAATACAGAAGAAAGAGAGCAAAGAACGCAAAAGAAAATACAGAAGAAAGAGAGCAAAGAACGCAAAAGAAAATACAGAAGAAAGAGAGCAAAGAACGCAGAAGAAAATACAGAAGAAAGAGAGCAAAGAACGCAAAAGAAAATACAGAAGAAAGAGAGCAAAGAACGCAGAAGAAAATACAGAAGAAAGAGAGCAAAGAACGCAAAAGAAAATACAGAAGAAAGAGAGCAAAGAACGCAAAAGAAAATACAGAAGAAAGAGAGCAAAGAACGCAGAAGAAAATACAGAAGAAAGAGAGCAAAGAACGCAGAAGAAAATACAGAAGAAAGAGAGCAAAGAACGCAGAAGAAAATACAGAAGAAAGAGAGCAAAGAACGCAGAAGAAAATACAGAAGAAAGAGAGCAAAGAACGCAGAAGAAAATACAGAAGAAAGAGAGCAAAGAACGCAGAAGAAAATACAGAAGAAAGAGAGCAAAGAACGCAGAAGAAAATACAGAAGAAAGAGAGCAAAGAACGCAGAAGAAAATACAGAAGAAAGAGAGCAAAGAACGCAGAAGAAAATACAGAAGAAAGAGAGCAAAGAACGCAGAAGAAAATACAGAAGAAAGAGAGCAAAGAACGCAGAAGAAAATACAGAAGAAAGAGAGCAAAGAACGCAGAAGAAAATACAGAAGAAAGAGAGCAAAGAACGCAGAAGAAAATACAGAAGAAAGAGAGCAAAGAACGCAGAAGAAAATACAGAAGAAAGAGAGCAAAGAACGCAGAAGAAAATACAGAAGAAAGAGAGCAAAGAACGCAGAAGAAAATACAGAAGAAAGAGAGCAAAGAACGCAGAAGAAAATACAGAAGAAAGAGAGCAAAGAACGCAGAAGAAAATACAGAAGAAAGAGAGCAAAGAACGCAGAAGAAAATACAGAAGAAAGAGAGCAAAGAACGCAGAAGAAAATACAGAAGAAAGAGAGCAAAGAACGCAGAAGAAAATACAGAAGAAAGAGAGCAAAGAACGCAGAAGAAAATACAGAAGAAAGAGAGCAAAGAACGCAGAAGAAAATACAGAAGAAAGAGAGCAAAGAACGCAGAAGAAAATACAGAAGAAAGAGAGCAAAGAACGCAGAAGAAAATACAGAAGAAAGAGAGCAAAGAACGCAGAAGAAAATACAGAAGAAAGAGAGCAAAGAACGCAGAAGAAAATACAGAAGAAAGAGAGCAAAGAACGCAGAAGAAAATACAGAAGAAAGAGAGCAAAGAACGCAGAAGAAAATACAGAAGAAAGAGAGCAAAGAACGCAGAAGAAAATACAGAAGAAAGAGAGCAAAGAACGCAGAAGAAAATACAGAAGAAAGAGAGCAAAGAACGCAGAAGAAAATACAGAAGAAAGAGAGCAAAGAACGCAGAAGAAAATACAGAAGAAAGAGAGCAAAGAACGCAGAAGAAAATACAGAAGAAAGAGAGCAAAGAACGCAGAAGAAAATACAGAAGAAAGAGAGCAAAGAACGCAAAAGAAAATACAGAAGAAAGAGAGCAAAGAACGCAAAAGAAAATACAGAAGAAAGAGAGCAAAGAACGCAGAAGAAAATACAGAAGAAAGAGAGCAAAGAACGCAGAAGAAAATACAGAAGAAAGAGAGCAAAGAACGCAGAAGAAAATACAGAAGAAAGAGAGCAAAGAACGCAGAAGAAAATACAGAAGAAAGAGAGCAAAGAACGCAGAAGAAAATACAGAAGAAAGAGAGCAAAGAACGCAGAAGAAAATACAGAAGAAAGAGAGCAAAGAACGCAGAAGAAAATACAGAAGAAAGAGAGCAAAGAACGCAGAAGAAAATACAGAAGAAAGAGAGCAAAGAACGCAGAAGAAAATACAGAAGAAAGAGAGCAAAGAACGCAGAAGAAAATACAGAAGAAAGAGAGCAAAGAACGCAGAAGAAAATACAGAAGAAAGAGAGCAAAGAACGCAGAAGAAAATACAGAAGAAAGAGAGCAAAGAACGCAGAAGAAAATACAGAAGAAAGAGAGCAAAGAACGCAGAAGAAAATACAGAAGAAAGAGAGCAAAGAACGCAGAAGAAAATACAGAAGAAAGAGAGCAAAGAACGCAGAAGAAAATACAGAAGAAAGAGAGCAAAGAACGCAGAAGAAAATACAGAAGAAAGAGAGCAAAGAACGCAGAAGAAAATACAGAAGAAAGAGAGCAAAGAACGCAGAAGAAAATACAGAAGAAAGAGAGCAAAGAACGCAGAAGAAAATACAGAAGAAAGAGAGCAAAGAACGCAGAAGAAAATGCAGAAGAAAGAGAGCAAAGAACGCAGAAGAAAATACAGAAGAAAGAGAGCAAAGAACGCAGAAGAAAATGCAGAAGAAAGAGAGCAAAGAACGCAGAAGAAAATACAGAAGAAAGAGAGCAAAGAACGCAGAAGAAAATACAGAAGAAAGAGAGCAAAGAACGCAAAAGAAAATACAGAAGAAAGAGAGCAAAGAACGCAAAAGAAAATACAGAAGAAAGAGAGCAAAGAACGCAAAAGAAAATACAGAAGAAAGAGAGCAAAGAACGCAAAAGAAAATACAGAAGAAAGAGAGCAAAGAACGCAAAGAAAATACAGAAGAAAGAGAGCAAAGAACGCAAAAGAAAATACAGAAGAAAGAGAGCAAAGAACGCAAAAGAAAATACAGAAGAAAGAGAGCAAAGAACGCAAAAGAAAATACAGAAGAAAGAGAGCAAAGAACGCAAAAGAAAATACAGAAGAAAGAGAGCAAAGAACGCAAAAGAAAATACAGAAGTAAGAGAGCAAAGAACGCAAAAGAAAATACAGAAGAAAGAGAGCAAAGAACGCAAAAGAAAATACAGAAGTAAGAGAGCAAAGAACGCAAAAGAAAATACAGAAGAAAGAGAGCAAAGAACGCAAAAGAAAATACAGAAGAAAGAGAGCAAAGAACGCAAAAGAAAATACAGAAGAAAGAGAGCAAAGAACGCAAAAGAAAATACAGAAGTAAGAGAGCAAAGAACGCAAAAGAAAATACAGAAGAAAGAGAGCAAAGAACGCAAAAGAAAATACAGAAGTAAGAGAGCAAAGAACGCAAAAGAAAATACAGAAGAAAGAGAGCAAAGAACGCAAAAGAAAATACAGAAGTAAGAGAGCAAAGAACGCAAAAGAAAATACAGAAGAAAGAGAGCAAAGAACGCAAAAGAAAATACAGAAGAAAGAGAGCAAAGAACGCAGAAGAAAATACAGAAGTAAGAGAGCAAAGAACGCAAAAGAAAATACAGAAGAAAGAGAGCAAAGAACGCAAAAGAAAATACAGAAGAAAGAGAGCAAAGAACGCAAAAGAAAATACAGAAGAAAGAGAGCAAAGAACGCAAAAGAAAATACAGAAGAAAGAGAGCAAAGAACGCAAAAGAAAATACAGAAGAAAGAGAGCAAAGAACGCAAAAGAAAATACAGAAGAAAGAGAGCAAAGAACGCAAAAGAAAATACAGAAGAAAGAGAGCAAAGAACGCAAAAGAAAATACAGAAGAAAGAGAGCAAAGAACGCAAAAGAAAATACAGAAGAAAGAGAGCAAAGAACGCAGAAGAAAATACAGAAGAAAGAGAGCAAAGAACGCAGAAGAAAATACAGAAGAAAGAGAGCAAAGAACGCAAAAGAAAATACAGAAGAAAGAGAGCAAAGAACGCAAAAGAAAATACAGAAGAAAGAGAGCAAAGAACGCAAAAGAAAATACAGAAGAAAGAGAGCAAAGAACGCAAAAGAAAATACAGAAGAAAGAGAGCAAAGAACGCAAAAGAAAATACAGAAGAAAGAGAGCAAAGAACGCAAAAGAAAATACAGAAGAAAGAGAGCAAAGAACGCAAAAGAAAATACAGAAGAAAGAGAGCAAAGAACGCAAAGAAAATACAGGAGAGCAAAGAACGCAAAAGAAAAGAGAAGAAAGAGAGCAAAGAACGCAAAAGAAAACAGAGAAGAGCAAAGAACGCAAAAGAAAACAGAGAAGAAAGAGGGCAAAGAACGCAAGAGAAATGAGAAGACAGCAAAGAATGCCAAAGAAAAGAGAGCAAGGAATGCAAAAGAAAAGAGAAGAGAGCAAAGAACGCAAAAGAGAAGAGAAGAGAGCAAAGAACGCAAAAGAGAGAAGAGAGAGCAATAAATGCAAAGTAAAGGAGGGAGAGAGAGAGAGAGAGAGAGAGAGAGAGAGAGAGAGAGAGAGAGAGAGAGAGAGAGAACACAAAAGAAAAGAGAAGAGAGCAAAGCACGCAAAAGAAAAAGAAAAAGAGAGAGAGAGAGAGAGAGAGAGAGAGAGAGAGAGAGAGAGAGAGAGAGAGAGAGAGAGAGAGAGAGAGAGAAAGTTAAATTCTAGTATGATCTCAAGGCAAAAACAAAAGTTTCAGAGTTGAAGCTAACATTTTAGTATGAATTCATAAAGAAGGCCCCTCATCCTCTTATAAGTCTATTTTCTGTCTTAAAAAAAGGGGGGAAATTTAAATCAATTGTTGTGGGTTAACATACAGCTATACGTGGTTGTACACAAACTGCTAATGAAACATAATAAACGCCTAGGGCCTGTAGTAATTGTGTCGGAGAGATGGTGGTTGATTGATTGATTTAAAGTTTATGGTGGGTTTGAGAAAAACCGAAACTAAGAATTTCAATGCATTTAACCCTAACTTAAAAAACGGATTTTGAGCGAAGCGAAAAATCTATATTTCGGTGAGATAGCCATGTCGCCCCGATGGAAGGTTCCTTCAGTAGCTTCCCAAGGGTATATATGACTACAGTAGATATTCCCAGAGAATTAAACTAATGGTTTAACAGAATTCTAACTTCTGGCGCGAGTATCCATAAGGTTTCCCTTTAGGATATCGTATAATAACAGGGGACGTATGCTTGACACGCCACATAGCTATCTTCACCCCACATAGCGTTTACGCTTCGAGGGGTAAGTTGGTGGCAAGTTATGGGAGGAGCCGATACAAGGTTCTCCTCCTGCGTTAAGCCCCCCTGACACTTGCACGCATTCGTGGCACGCACTGGCACGCATTGATGCGCGAACTCGCGTGAACGAGCCGTGAAAATGTCGTGAACAGTGCGGAAACTCGCGTGCCAGAGCGTACCAATGCGTGCCATGCGGGCCCAAAACTTTGAAATGTTTAAAGTTTGTGGCACGCATTGGCACGCACTAAATGGCCGTGAACGATGCGCCAACTGGAGTGAACTGGAGTGAACAGTGAGGGAACTGGCGTGAACTGGAGTGAACTGGAGTGAACGATGCGGGAAGTGGCGTGAACTTTATAATGAAGAGAAACAAAAAGGAAACGAAAATATTAATGAAAAGGAAAGAAAAATAAACCTAGTAAATTTTTATATTTGCTGTTTTAATGTGAAAAAAAAATGATATCTTATTTCAAACTATTTCTATAACTTTATAATGAAGAGAAACAAAAAGGAAACGAAAAAATTAATGAAAAGGAAAGAAAAATAAACCTGATAAATTTTTATATTTGCTGTTTTAATGTGAAACAAAATTATATCTTAAAAATTCAAACTATTTCTATAACTTTATAATGAAGAGAAACAAAAAGGAAACGAAAAAATTAATGAAAAGGAAAGAAAAATAAGCCTAATAAATTTTCATATTTGCTGTTTTAATGTGAAAAAAAATTATATCTTATTTCAAACTATTTTTATAACTTTATAATGAAGAGAAACAAAAAGGAAACGAAAAAATTAATGAAAAGGAAAGAAAAATAAACCTAATAAATTTTTATATTTGCTGTTTTAATGTGAAAAAAAATTATATCTTATTTCAAACTATTTTTATAACTTTATAATGAAGAGAAACAAAAGGGAAACGAAAAAATTAATGAAAAGGAAAGAAAAATAAACCTAATAAATTTTTATATTTGCTGTTTGAATGTAAAAATAAAATGATGTCTTATTTCAAACTATTTCTATAACTTTATAATGAAGAGAAACAAAAAGGAAACGAAAAAATTAATGAAAAGGAAAGAAAAATAAACCTAATAATTGTTTATATTTGCTGTTTGAATGTAAATATAAAATGATGTCTTATTTCATGCACACACTTATTTTCCTCTATTACCAATCAAGACCCAAAACTTTTGTTTTGAATAAAAATGAACTGTAAAATAAACCCAAGAAATTTTTAAGTTTGCTGTTTGAATGTAAAAATAAAATGATGTTTTATTTCATCAACATACTTATTCTTCTTTATTACCTTAAAATGAAGGGCAAAACAAATTTTTTCTGTTTGCAGTTTTAATGTAAAAATAAAATGATTTCTTATTTCAACACACTTTTTTCTCTTTACCTTAAAATCAACAGCCTAAAAACTTTTCATGTTTGCTGCTTTTAATGTTAAAATAAAATGCTTTCTTAATACTTGTACATATTTCATGTCTGCTATTTATATGTAAATCAAATGCTTTTTTATTGAAACTAAAATAAAGGGCAACAAAAAATACAAACGAAAAAGATACGTTTCTTCTCCTCAATGCAATGGTGTCTCTGACAGAAAGCATTGTTGTCTCTTCCGAACCCAATCCAAGAATGTCCTCGGGTTGGAGAAGCCCCGTTTTTATATGGAGTGGCCAATTCGTGAACTGGCGTGAACTGGCGTGACCAATGCGGAAACGATGCGGAATGATGAGTGAACTCGCGTGAACGTGTCGTGAACGATGCGCGAACTACGCGTGCCAATTCGTGCCATCGCGTGAACGTCGCGTGAACGTCGCGTGAACGATGCGCGAACTGGAGTGAACTGGTCGTGAACAGTGCGCGAAAAACACCAGTGCGTGCCAAAAAGTGGCACGCACTGGCGCGCATCAATGCGTGCCAGTGCGTGGCAAAAATGCGCGCAAGTGTCAGGGGGGCTTTACTGTTATGGTACTCGGATGACGTCATAAACGACGCTATCTTGGCTGACGTCATAACAGCGCGCCTTCTCCATTTCCTTCTCTAGTAGCGTCTATGACCAGGTGTTTTTCCCCTAACTTAGAAAAAGAAAATTTAAGGGAAATCTGTTTTCTTAAGCTATCCATTAACTGTTTGTGATAAATTTGCTTTAACCGATTCATAATATGATATTGAGTTACAGAACACAAAACCTATAACGTTCGACCAAGTCGATACCGTTTAAGCACAGAGAAAGCAAATTCAATGTGAAATTAAATTAAGGATCTTATAGATAATGATTTGAAAGTTCCTAGCGAGAGAGAGAGAATGGTGTTCGCTGGTAGTTCAATTCTTTTGCAAGTGCGATTTCGCCGGTTACTAGTAAGTACATATAAATAAAACTGCCCCAAAATTATCCGCTTTTGGAACACCATACAGAAGTTAAGAACCCCGAGTTATGGCTTTTGGTTTATAAAACTCAGCCAGTACTTAAAAATTAGTGAAAAAAAAGTTATAAATGGAATCAACAATTGCGTCTTGTAATATGATGAACAAAGATTAATGAATAAAGCTATAAAAGGAATCGACAATTGTGTCGAGTAATATGAAGAACAAAGATTAACGAATAGAGTTATAGGCTACACGGAATCAATTGTGGCGTGCAATGTGAAGAACAAAGATTAATTAATAAAGTTATACAGGAATCGAAAACTGCGTCCTGTAATATGATGAACGAAGATCAATGAATGAAGTTATAAATGAAATCTTCACCTACGTCGTGTAATATGATGCGAATCTCAGAAATTTTGGAAAACATTTATGAATTTTGGAAAACATTTATGAATTTTAGCAGCACCCTGGTGGCCCATGTAAAATCAAAACTTGGTTCTAAATCTAAAGAAATTCAAATTTGACTAATTTTTTTATGAAACACACACACACAATAGCCTATATATATATATATATATATATATATATATATATATATATATATATATATATATATATATATATATATATATATATACATGGTTAGGAATTTTATAGTGGAATTGAAGTATGCCTATAAATAGAAAATTAGTGCATATGCACAACAATGTATGACTTTCATAAAAAAATGAAAAATTTTAATTTGTTTAGATTTAGAACAAGTTTTGATTTTGCAAGGGCCACCAGGCTGCTACTAAAATTCATAAATGTTTTCCGAAATTTCAGAGATTCATATCATATTACACGACGTAGTTGAAGATTCCATTTATGATTTTATTCATTAATCTTCGTTCATCATATTGCACGACGCAGTTTTCAATTCCCTATATAGCTTTTTTTCATTAATCTTTGTTGATCATATTGCACGACGCAGTTTTCGACCGTATAATACCCACAGTAAATTTTGTGGAATAAAAGTATTAAATATTATGATTCAGTCTGGTAAGTTCCGTACTTAAATGCAACCAAGAATGAAACAAAAGTTCACTGTAGCAACGCCAAATGCAAGCCTTTATGCATTCTTGCTCGAATGGCCAGGTTACCATTGCACAGTTAATTTGCTCTCGTGAATGCATGAACAAAATTTTACATTGTGGCCACGTCGGCCAGTGGTCAAACAAACCATACAAGTATATGAAAGCTTGGATCATTATGAAAATAATGAGAAAAAATACTGGAACTATGCAAGTAGAAATGATACTCCATTTCAAAGCACTAGGAGGCAGACTCGTATCATAAAATTCAAGTGTCATTTCGTGTGATTATTCTCACCCCCCCCCCCCTTGCCAATGCTTTGTGAAGCTCAATTACAACATACCAAAACAGAGTATTGGACATAATGCTCTGACTGTCGAAATGAAAGAATGCTTCCCTACAACAACCATCTGTACTTTATAATTTATACTGTACCTCTCGATGTTTGGAGAGCATCGTTCCCAACAGTCCATCCAGGGTCTCAGGTCACTCCTGCAGTATTGACGTACGTGGATTCGTGAATAATTAAACAATGCAAGTATTAAAAGTATTTTCCTCGCTTCTAACTGGAAAGCGCACACTTAAATATTATGTCTCTGTGTCTGAACTAAAGACTGAGTAAGGAAGGACTAGACAATAACGTTGACTGGCCGGGCCAATGTTTCAACTGTTGTACGACCGCCTAAGATCATTATTGTTTACCTCAGTAGTTTGCCAGTTGTTATTGTTTTTCGTTCCTTTCCAAATAGTTTCTCTCTTTATTGGAAAGCTATAGATGTTGAACTAACGGAAAGTTGTGGATTAACATTAATACTAAAACTACTGTAGTAATAATTTAAAAAAGAAATAAAGGTGAATATGTGCAAATGTATAATTCACAATCCCCTATTTTTTTTTCGTGCTGATAAAGTACTTAAATCTGTATATTTCGGAAAATCTTTGCATTTGCATCAATAGGTTTTGGCAATAACAGAATATATATATATATATATATATATATATATATATATATATATATATATATATATATATATATATATATATATCTATATATATATATATATATATATATATATATATATATATATATATATATATATATATATATATATCTATCTATCTATCTATATATATATATATATATATATATATATATATATATATATATATTGATGCTCATGATTATTACAAAAGCATCACAAGCAGAAAAAATCATAATCATATGAGTCTAATTCAAACCTGTGACACCTACCTCAAGTTCAAATAGTACACGCCTATTTGGTAGGGAGTTAAAATATAAAAGGAAACAAAACAAAATCTAATATTCTTTTATATACACAATGGAAGGCAAGACATCAAATCCATGAAATAAAAGTATTTACAAAATTTCCTTAGATTTAGTTAAACCGATATAGAAATTATTCCACACGTAACAACCATAACTTTTACTGCATACATTCTGTTTTCAACAACCGATTTAAAGAAAGTATTGATTTTTCTTTATTCTTTGACGTTTTCTTCAACATAAAACTTTTTGATATCCATTTCTGATTTAAAATTATGTTCACAGTGTCTTCACTGTATTTCCTTTACTTAATATTAACGGCAAGTACATTGACCTATTTCCCACTGGCTCTATGCAACTTAACGGTTTCGTTCCTATTTTTAAATACGAAACTTAGTCCTATACATTTATAACTACTTTATATACACCGACGGCGTACGGCAATCACATAAGTATTATTCTTGAAATGATTAATTTTATAATAGGTTTCCCTAGTAGAAATGTACAGATTAAAAGCAAAATTTCGTTATGCTGAAAAGCATTATCTTTTCTGAATGTGTAAGTGAGCAAGTCTCACTTTCTTTTAAAAAATGGTACCTTTAAAAATCTTCCAACAATAATCAATGAAGATTTTGCTAATAATTACACACCTCTTTTTCAGATAAGAACGTCTAATAAAAGGGTAATTCCAGCGTAATTTTAAAGTTTGTTTATAGGATCTTGTTTTTATATCAATACGTAAATTATTTAAGATATTTTATCCTAATTTAAGACCACCTGATTGTATCCTTCCAGCCCCCAAAAACCACTTAAATGACGAACCCTGACACTTTAAGGCTAACTCAAAAGTTGTATCTAGACTATGCTTCTAACCTTGGATCGAAACTTTGAGTTCACACCTAAAAAAAGAGTATGAATCAAGTTTTTTTTCTCGTTTTTCAAAGGATAAAAAAAAAATAATTTAATTTATTCGGCAACGACATGAAGCTGTTGCAAACATCGACATTGCCAATGGTTGAGAATATTATCGTTTCGGTCAGTCAATGGTATCAACGTATTTCAAAATATTTCGTAATCAATAATACAGCATGGCATACGAGACCCACCATTTAGTCGTTATTATTATTTTATGAGTTTTGCGTAGTCGTTATTTATAATCTACAGATAATTGGTTATCGTTAAATATGAACCAAGCCATAATTATCTCCCGTTGCGTGAGCAGATAACATATTTTAGGTGATCGAAATTATCTCTAAACAAAATACCAGTTATGCATCCGTCATTTGATGTTAAAGACAACGCGTATGTAGCTACAGACGATGATCAATCGCCGTTGGTTATTTAGTTAATGAAAACCAAAAGTGAAGGGAATCAACAAGTAGGTCTACCTTCATTGCCATGCAAAAACAAGATGGATGCTTCTGAAACCTCACGTTATTTTTAACAATGGGGCAAAACAACTTAGATGCCTACTGATGCGAATCTCAATCTAAAATTCAACGAATACAGAAGGTATTCTTGCCCGGAGTGTGTTTACGAATTGGTAAAAGGACGGAAAAAACCTGCAAAACATGTTATCTTAGGGGTTATTGACCTACCTTGTCCACATCGTCCGCAACCAGACAAAAAAAAAAAAAAAAAAAAATTCAGAATTCCAGGATCGACTTATAAGACTTAGTTAGTTCTGCCACTGATAGATGGCTCTGTTGTTGTGGGAGTTTCTTCTTTGTTTATATATTCTGTTTAGTTTGTTTTCGCCATTCTAAAATAATTCGCGAATATTCTTTAAAAGGTAGGCTACAGAAATACAAACACGCATATATATATATATATATATATATATATATATATATATATATATATATATATATATATATATATATATGTGTGTGTGTGTGTGTGTGTATATATATATATATATATATATATATATATATATATATATATATATAATGAAAGGGAATTTAATATAATTTACAGAGTTTAAGAAAGATATGACTCACTTCACTAACACATAAAGGAAAATCGGTTGTTAAAACTAAATTACAAATTTTTTGGCCTCCTTGCTATAAAATATATCAATCACTTCTACTGATTGAAACAGGACGTGAAAATGCAGTAAATTACGGTTATGGCTGCTTGTGTTTGATACTAACTGGAATGGATTCTGGTGTCGCCTGCACTATTGCTGTATCGGCTTGGCTGTGCGTTTCCATACGTCCCACATTGGCTGGGATGATGCTACGGTGGCAGCCAAAATGGCAAATGGGCAATAGTCCTAGTAACTATTTCGACATGAGCCCCAAAAATCATTACATCGTTAAGACAAACTGTATATAATTTTTTAACTAAGTGGTCTGAACCCAATGTTGCACTTAAGTAACACTTGTGTCAACTTTTACCAGAGCTTCGGCCCTTAGGCCGATAAGGTACTTTGATTAAATGAACTTTCTTTTTGTTTAGTCAATTGTGTTCCCGTCTTTAGTCTCTGCAATTGCAGGACTTCTAGTTGACCTTCTAAAATGCTAATAAGACATTTAATAAATTTTTTGTTTACAAATTAATAGGTATATGAGTGTATTACAACATTCTACACTCACACAAAAAGGAAACTATAAAACAACCGTTTTCTCTGATTTGCTGAGGAACTGGGAAAACTAGTTTCAATAAAAGAAAGAAATTTTTACATTAAAAACTACGTTAAGACAAGACGTGACTGCCCAAAGTGCTGCAGATAATTCTGAAGAAATCCATATTATTTTTTTTTCTTACTACTTCACGATATAATTTTTAAATGAAAATCTTGAACTGAAATTTTATTTTTTTCTGTGCCTCAGAATGAGAGAAATTGGTCTTGAAAAATCAGAGTAAAGACGGTATTTTGAAAAATATATAAACATGATAACATTTAACTTAAAATGGCAAAATATAAGAGAAACTGACACTTTATGAGATCTTGCTACAAAAGCTATATTGGATCGCTATTTATAAAACAAGAAAAAAAAAATACTTCCCAATATCATTTCATGGAATTTTACACACGTTTGCTTGAAATATAGTTAACACTTTCCATCAAGTTTATGTACGGAAAAATGAGTCCCTAAAACTGTTCAAAACTTGATTTAAAACTGTTCAAAATTTAATTTGAAAATATAAAAGATTCTCTTTCTGTTTCATACAGTTTAGAGTAGAAAGCTACAGCCACCAATAAAAAAAATCTCTGATACAACGCAATGCGCAATAGATCCTAAACATTTTTATGTCTTACCGATGTAACAAATTTTCACACATCACAGTACTCTTTGATATATACGTATAAAGCAATCACAGTTATTCTAGAGTTCGTTCTATCGTGATATGGAATAGTGATTCGTAATAGTATGCTTCTCGTAAGGTTAAACTCAGGCTACGAATAGCACTCTCCTATAGGGGAGTAAATGAATTTTGTTCCGCTAGAGATAGTCCTTGCCATACAAAAATAGGCAACAGATATTTGCGAAAACAGTCTCGTGGTCTGCTGGCCTGTATTTTTAACACTTTTTTTATTATTTACACCAGAGCCTATTATACTAATTAATTATGCCTTATTTTTTACTCTTCATATTGCATTTCTTAACATAAAGGATTTGGAACTTTAATCAAAATATCTACATCATTGTTACACGTAAAAAAATCATATAGGCCTACTTTTCTAATTGCATCAGAATAAGAAAAAAAAATCAAGCTCAGCAGGAATCGTAGAACTGCATTTTGACAATCGTTGCCTCTTTGCTTTTCTGTTAATCTTCTTAATTTTACGACGAATGACCCGAGTTTTCCTTTACACACTAAAATACTCCACCTCCACTTTTCAAAGTCGTTTAGGCACTTCAATAACTTAAGCTCATAGAGCCTTAGTGCCCTTGGGAAGTTATTCAGCCTCTTAAGAAACCCACTAAAATTGCCTCACTCATCCACCTCATCGCTGTCCAGACTGTCCGGTTCACCAGAATTATCACTCTCATCACTATCGTCTCTAGCCGAGTGGCTAGTTTTTTCGGCATTTTGCGGTCCACCAGCAGGAGAACCAGTATCGTAATTACCGTAATCGTAGTAATCGTAATCGTTATAGTAATCGTAATCGCGGATTGGATTTGGCAGCCTGAAAGGCGAAGGTGTAGTCCGGGCCAGAGTAGCTGGTCTGTAGAAGTTCTCCAGATTCGGCGCCCCAACCACACGAATAGGCTTCGGTACTGGCCCGTTGGAATTCAGACTCTTGCTGTTAGATCTGAAAGGCACCAAGTTAAGCAGATGAATCCCAAGTGGGGCGAGGTTTCGGGAGGGCTGAGTTAGACGATCTGCAGTAGGAGGTCTGCCTGAGGTGTGAAGACCCATGATGACCCGTGTTGATGGATTCTGAACATTGACTGGTTGAGGTACGATCTGCGGCGGTCCTACCCTTGGCTTAGGTTCGGTTGGGATTCTCAGGCGGTCGATTAAGACAAAGTCTGAGCCTTCTGCCGGAGCGGGTAGGCGAGCTTCCAGGGGTAATTCCATGCGTTGAATTTCCTTCTGTATGTCAACAGGTGCTAGTATATTTTTGTTATCTACATTTGATCTTGAAAACATCTGCATAACTTTTTCTAGCATCCTCTGGCCGAGCACATTTTCTCCTCCTGTGCTGGACATGGACTTTGACAAACCTTTGGTATCAGAGCTATCCTCTTCACTTCCTTTGCTGTGAGCAAAAGCACCATTCCTTAGGACATGGAGATTATGTACAAATGCTTGAGAACCTTGTGCTCTTGAGGGGAAAATTTCCCCTGGTACCAGTGCAGATATCAGAGGCGTAGAATCCCTCGCAGTACCATCTGATGTTATTGGACTACTAGTAGTAGGTTTGATGTCAGCCTTCAGAGCAGCTTCAACCTGGGATATTTCAGGGAAGTTAGGAAAACCAAGAACCGAGAAATGGTTGCCAGTGTGAGTGTCTGAAGTTCTGCGAGGGCCTCCTAAAACGGGAGTCCCAATGGAGATTGGGTCCTTCTCAGGTAAGACAGTTGGGAGACTCTTTGCCAATGGATCTGCAACTGATGAGGCACCATCAGCACGCCCACTTATCACAGGAGTTCCGATTTTAAGGAAAGATGGCTGCTGACTGTCTAAAGGTACGAGGTCCCCATAAGCTCTGAATCCTCCAGTGTCTGCCACGTACCACACGTGATGCTGCTGTCCCCGGTTGTCCACCCAGCTGAAATATGAAAAAAGAGGTTAGCTTTCTTTAACATCATTAGTCTTATATCATTCATGATGAAACAATGCAAGGTAAGGATCACTGAAATTGTTGCAAGGGACTGAAATAATGAAGCAACGGTAGAAAAAATCATAAGTGACAA
>NC_090754.1:38615121-38625121 GCF_036898095.1 Palaemon carinicauda | reverse complement strand
CAAAGAAAACCAAAATGTCGTATATGGTTATGTTGGCATAGTAAAAAAAAAACTTGCCGCAAATGATTTTATGTTGAACCGGCTGACGTAATTCTTTTTATAGTTTATATATGAAATATTTGTTTTTCAAGTTGTTACTATGTTTAAAATATTTATTGTAATTGTTCATTATTTTCATATCATTTATTTATTTCCTTATTTCCTTTTCTCACTGTGCTATTTTTCCCTGTCTGAGACCTTGGTCTTATAGCATCTTGCTTTTCCAGCTTAGCTAATAATAATAATAATAATAATAATAATAATAATCACTAATCTTATGATAGCAAAGGGAAACAAAATGGCCTCTACGCTAATGGTAGTAAAGGATGACCAAAATGGCGTCTATGCTTATAATTACAAAGTAAAACTCGACACCATAAAGCAGGATAGAATTTGATCAATGGAATAATTAGTAACACTATTGGTGTCGCACCGAGAGAAATAATTGTCCTATACTCTGCCTGTTAACCAAAGCCAAATGTTAAGGTGCCACAGGTTTCAGGTATTCAAGTAGAAAATATAAGGCATTAAAAATTTAACTTACCATGAGAAGAATGAAGTTTTATTCCAGCTATGGGTAAATTGTGGAATGATCTTCCTAATTAGGCAGTTGAATTTTGGAACTTCAGAAGTTCAAACTTGCAGTGAATGTTATTTTTTATGTTGGACAGGCTGACACAAGACTCTTTTTATAGATTATATATGAAACACCCATTTTAATGTTGTTACTGTTCTTAAAGTATTTTATTTCCATTGTTCATTAATTCTCTTGTAATTTATTTATTTCCTTGTTTCCTTTCCTCATTGGGTTATTTTTTCCCTGTTGGAGCCCTTGGGTTTATAGCATCCTGCTTTTCCAACTAGGGTTGTAGCTTAGTAATAATAATAATAATAATAATAATAATAATAATAATAATAATAATAATATCTTGATTAATCTAAGAAAGAAAGCTGTATCACAGACTTGACCAAAAAAAAAAAAAAAAAAAAAAAAAAAAAACGTTACCTATAACTTTGCAATTAAAGCAAAATGGAGTGTCACTCCAAACAATCAGTTAAGGAAAAACAAAATGGCATTTAAGAGCAGGTTGCAAACAAGGAAAAACAAGACGTCATACAAGGTCTGACAACCAAAGGAAAAAAATTAATATCAATGTTCAAGGTAAATGGAAAAGTAGTCCAATTGCTCCGGTAAGAAAGGGACAATTAAATCTTTTTTTTTCTTTTTGAGAGAGAGAGAGAGAGAGAGAGAGAGAGAGAGAGAGAGAGAGAGAGAGAGAGAGAGAGAGAGAGAGAGAGAGATTAGTTCACAAAACTTTTAACTGGATTCCAAAAGACACTAGAAGAGTTGGAAGACCCAACATACATGGCTGAGGACTATGAAGCGTGAAGTACACTGTTAAAAATTTGCTGCAAAAAAATAAGGTAAAAATCCTGGAATAAATGTTGCCAGGCATTTACCGTTTTAAAAATAGATTTATTGACGTAGAGGAGTGAAAGATAACAACAACGAAGGATAAAATTACGGTCGTCTGTATTTTACTGAAATACGGCTGAGAACACTATATTTTTACGGAGAATTTCAGATTAAAATTACGGGTTTTTAAGGTATAGGAGGTGATGAATGGAGAAGTATTGAATTAAAAGGTAAAGATAGAGATGACTGGCGAAATCTAACCGAGGCCCATTGCGTCAATAGGCATAGATGACGATGACATGAAAATAAAAAGTTGATGTACATATGCAAATGTAAAAAGTTATATTACGTGACAGAATTTTTTCAATCCCGAATGTAAACAAAACAATAAAATTAAAAAAAAAATATTTCATTAACTTGTTACTCTCCAAATTACAGTTGATTAAAACAGATAATATCAATTGTTCAATTTATTCTTAGATTGATTTTTCTTCTGTTATATAATTATCTTTAACTTCAGAAGTCCAATCCATTTTAAAATAATTTTTCATTTGTTTATTAGAATATAATCTTTTCCTCTTTCAATTTCAGTAACCTCGTTTTTTATGTAATATAATTAGGGTTATATCACAATTCAAAGTACTCCCATATTAACTTATTTTTCATTTCAGTTAAGTTTACTGTCTTCATTACCATTAGGAAAATATATGATCTTCATAAGCATAAACCCAACAAGAGCAATCACAAATTTCTGGAGTCCGCCAAAGGTTAAAGGAGTCATCCATGGCTTAAGATCTATCTGTGGTGGAAATTTCGTCAAAATCCGACAGATTTGTTTTGACGTTATCTTTAAAATGTCGAAAAATGGAAATCAAGATCTCGAATCTGGATCCGGATCATCTCCAAAATTTAATGAGGTCGACCTTGACCCACGACATATCTGTAGTGTAAATTTCATCAAAATCCGTCAATTTGTTTTGACGTTATCTTTAAAATGGTGAAAAATTGAATTCCGGGTCAAGAATCTGGATCCGGATCATCTCCAAAATTTAATGAGGTCGTCCATGACCTAAGATCTATCTGTGGTGGAAATTTCGTCAAAATCCGACAGATTTGTTTTGACGTTATCTTTAAAATGTCGAAAAATGGAAATCCAGATCAAGAATCTGGATCCGGATCATCTCCAAAATTTAATGGTGGAAATTTCGTCAAAATCTGTCGGGTAGTTTTGACGTAATCCTATTCGTCAAAATTGTGAAAAATGCAAATCCGGATCTAGGATCCGGAACCGGATCATCTCTAAAATTCAATGGAATCGTCCATGACCCAAGATCTATCCACAGACAAATAAATAAATGAATAAATCGACTCAAAAACACAACCTCCTTGGTGAAGATAATTATGAAAAAGACAATAACAACCCTCGAAGCTTTCACACTATTGGAATTTTCATAATCTACAGCTATCTTTCGATATACAAGAAAAACAAACAATACAGAACTCTGATTATTGTTTCCATACCTCCACTTTCCAGTAACGTTGGTGCCTGGAACTCCAGCCTCGGTCCTGGAATGCTGCGCCTCCTCGTAACTCAAAATGTGGCCGGCCAGTGACCCTCCCAACACCCCTAGCAATAACACAACCTGGTGGGGGAGAAATAAAGAAATAAAATAAGTAAAGCAGAACATTAATCAAAGTAAAAATAACGGGGAAAAGAATTACATGACAATTCCACAGTTCAAAATAGATTTACAACAGGAAATATGAATTAGAGAGGAATGACAAAATGGCAGCTAAAATGCTGATAAGAAGGCGTAAATTACATTACACTTTGGAATAACAGCTGGAGATTTCAGTTGGGAAAGCATAACAAAATTACAATAAGCAAATCAATACACACACACACACACACATACACACACACACACACACACACACACATATATATATATATATATATATATATATATATATATATATATATATACATATATATATATATATATATACTCAATACACACACACACATATATATATAAATATATATATATATATATATATATATATATATATATATATATATATATATATAAGTTCATCTGAAAAATAACTTTGCGAACAGTTGGACACTAGAGTCCCATGGTACACCTCGCTCCGAAGATGTGCACCCTGTCACATCCTTACTTCCCCGTGAGAAACCAAACGGATAGTGTAGGAAGAGATGGCAGAGGTGGTGGGCTGGGCTAAAGTCAGGAACTCATCACGCAGTAGAGGTGTGGATGGGTGCAGTTCTTCAGAGCTAGGTGTATCAGGAATTCTTGAGTCCTACTGTACATGTACAGTTAGAATCAAAAGAACGCCGACACTCTGGGGAAATCTTTCGTCAGATGTCTCTATTGTTCCCATGACAAAACAGACAAGGTGTTGCTCTTCTTATTACTGCTATGAAATGGGCGGAGCCTTCTCCAACTTTAGCGAACCAAAGACAGTAAAGGGCTGTCTTTGTTAGCAAAAGCATACAAGAGTTACAATCGAGTTGCCATATTTCAATTTGACGTCTCAACTATCCACTGCAAATACAAAACACACCCACACATTACACACACACACACACACACACACACACACAACAGGGGGTTTTGGTCCCCTATGTGAGAACAGCCTCGAGTTGAGAATGGAAGTAATACTGTGGTTTCTGGAAGGGTTACAAGATTTCGGTATGTTTGGATAAATGGATAAATGCCAGGAATTTAGAAGGTAAGAAGAACTAATTACGCTTAATAAATCCAAAGAAATATCTTGCAATTCCAAATTATCAAAGGGCTCAGTGCGCGAGCCAATACGCACCTCGACAGAACTCTCAAAATTTTCGTTTTGGTCCAGTTATTATTATTATTATTATTATTATTATTATTATTATTATTACTATTATTATTATTATTATTATTATTATTATTATTATTATTATTATTATTATTATTATTATTACCTCCGCCAAGGAGGTCATGTTTTCACCTCTCTATTTTTTTGTCACCAACCTAACTCAAAAAGTTACGGGCGAATTTTGACCAACGTACTACAAATATAATTAAAAACGATGTATTCAGGCCGAATCTCTCTCTCTCTCTCTCTCTCTCTCTCTCTCTCTCTCTCTCTCTCTCTCAGATGACGCAAAATAGACAAGTAAAAAAAAAAAAACTGGGTCATTAGAAACTAGTTCGCCGAATGCCAGAGTCACTCCATTGGCCAATCAGACGTTCACCCACACGCCCAAAGGGTGTTCGTAGACGTAACTTGATGTTACGACTACAACGAATTCGTGTTCAATGAACCAGAACGTCGTGCCAAGAAACTTGGTGTTCAGGGTGCCCTGTTGTGTCATTTTCCGCTAGTCTTCTTCTTTGCTGGTTCGGTAAGTCAGGGTTTTCCATAGATATCTTACTGTGTTCCACACTTGAGGCTTTGCAGTTATTATTATTATTATTATTATTATTATCATTATTATTATTATTATTATCTAAGCTACAACACTAGTTGGAAAAGCAAGATGCTATAAGCCCAAGGGATCCAACAGGGAAAAATAGCCCAGTGAGCAAAGGTAACAAGGAAATAGATAAATAAATAAACTGTATATGAAGTAATGACGTTAGTTTTTCGATTTTTCATTATGGGCAATATCGAAAGTTCTGTGGAGAGCAATATCAATTCTGGAGAACAATATTAGTGATAGAATGTCTCATTGGTTTGTTCTATAATGCATTCTCAATATTAAGGAAAATCCTCTGTTGTTAATATTATTTGTTTGAAAGTCAATTTTTTTAGATCTATCATGGTATGAAACAGGCAACGAAATTACAGTCTATAGTATCCTTAGATTTCCTCCACGTTTATAAAGTCCTATAATTTTCTACCTTTATATATTTTAAAATCTGTCATATTATTATAATAATAATAATAATAATAATAATAATAATAATAATAATAATAATAATAATAATAATAATGATTATGATAATAATAATAATAATAATAATAATAATAATAATAATAATAATAATAATAATAATGAATATTGGCACAGTGAAGGTCTCGGTCTGTTAGATTCGACATTGCATCGACTGCTTCGACGATAAGATCGTCGAATGCGCCAGGAATCATTAACCATACTGTGTGGTCATTCTCTTAACAAATGACATATGACCCCATGAGCGCTGACTTGTGCTTATTAATCTCTCTCTCTCTCTCTCTCTCTCTCTCTCTCAGCTTTTTACTCAGTCCCATAGCAAACGTAAATACTTGAATAGTACCTACGAGAGAGAGAGAGAGAGAGAGAGAGAGAGAGAGAGATTTAGTATTTTTAATATTATCTTTTACATTCGTGATAGTCATAGATGCTGAATACATCTCAAAGACACACACACACACACACACACAGAGAGAGAGAGAGAGAGAGAGAGAGAGAGAGAGATTTAGTATTTTTAATATTATCTTTTACATTCGTGATAGTCATAGATGCTGAATACATCTCAAAGACACACACACACAC
This sequence comes from Palaemon carinicauda, assembly GCF_036898095.1. Taxonomy (NCBI): domain Eukaryota; kingdom Metazoa; phylum Arthropoda; class Malacostraca; order Decapoda; family Palaemonidae; genus Palaemon; species Palaemon carinicauda. The sequence goes on along the minus strand of NC_090754.1, from coordinate 38,619,119 downwards.
ACACAGAGAGAGAGAGAGAGAGAGAGAGAGAGAGATAGAGAGAGAGAGAGAGATTTAGTATTTTTAATATTATCTTTTACATTCGTGATAGTCATAGATGCTGAATACATCTCAAAGACACACACACACACACACACAGAGAGAGAGAGAGAGAGAGAGAGAGAGAGAGAGATTTAGTATTTTTAATATTATCTTTTACATTCGTGATAGTCATAGATGCTGAATACATCTCAAAGACACACACACACACACACACAGAGAGAGAGAGAGAGAGAGAGAGAGAGAGATTTAGTATTTTTAATATTATCTTTTACATTCGTGATAGTCATAGATGCTGAATACATCTCAAAGACACACACACACACACACAGAGAGAGAGAGAGAGAGAGAGAGAGAGATTTAGTATTTTTAATATTATCTTTTACATTCGTGATAGTCATAGATGCTGAATACATCTCAAAGACACACACACACACACACACAGAGAGAGAGAGAGAGAGAGAGAGAGAGAGATTTAGTATTTTTAATATTATCTTTTACATTCGTGATAGTCATAGATGCTGAATACATCTCAAAGACACACACACACACACACAGAGAGAGAGAGAGAGAGAGAGAGAGAGAGAGATAGAGAGAGAGAGAGAGAGATTTAGTATTTTTAATATTATCTTTTACATTCGTGATAGTCATAGATGCTGAATACATCTCAAAGACACACACACACACACACACACAGAGAGAGAGAGAGAGAGAGAGAGAGAGATTTAGTATTTTTAATATTATCTTTTACATTCGTGATAGTCATAGATGCTGAATACATCTCAAAGACACACACACACACACACAGAGAGAGAGAGAGAGAGAGAGAGAGAGAGAGATTTAGTATTTTTAATATTATCTTTTACATTCGTGATAGTCATAGATGCTGAATACATCTCAAAGACACACACACACACACACACACAGAGAGAGAGAGAGAGGAGAGAGAGAGAGATTTAGTATTTTTAATATTATCTTTTACATTCGTGATAGTCATAGATGCTGAATACATCTCAAAGACACACACACACACAGAGAGAGAGAGAGAGAGAGAGAGAGAGAGATTTAGTATTTTTAATATTATCTTTTACATTCGTGATAGTCATAGATGCTGAATACATCTCAAAGACACACACACACACACACACAGAGAGAGAGAGAGAGAGAGAGAGAGAGAGATTTAGTATTTTTAATATTATCTTTTACATTCGTGATAGTCATAGATGCTGAATACATCTCAAAGACACACACACACACACAGAGAGAGAGAGAGAGAGAGAGAGAGAGAGATTTAGTATTTTTAATATTATCTTTTACATTCGTGATAGTCATAGATGCTGAATACATCTCAAAGACACACACACACACACACACAGAGAGAGAGAGAGAGAGAGAGAGAGAGAGAGATTTAGTATTTTTAATATTATCTTTTACATTCGTGATAGTCATAGATGCTGAATACATCTCAAAGACACACACACACACACACAGAGAGAGAGAGAGAGAGAGAGAGAGAGAGATTTAGTATTTTTAATATTATCTTTTACATTCGTGATAGTCATAGATGCTGAATACATCTCAAAGACACACACACACACACACACAGAGAGAGAGAGAGAGAGAGAGAGAGAGAGAGAGATTTAGTATTTTTAATATTATCTTTTACATTCGTGATAGTCATAGATGCTGAATACATCTCAAAGACACACACACACACACACAGAGAGAGAGAGAGAGAGAGAGAGAGAGATTTAGTATTTTTAATATTATCTTTTACATTCGTGATAGTCATAGATGCTGAATACATCTCAAAGACACACACACACACACACAGAGAGAGAGAGAGAGAGAGAGAGAGAGAGAGATTTAGTATTTTTAATATTATCTTTTACATTCGTGATAGTCATAGATGCTGAATACATCTCAAAGACACACACACACACACACACAGAGAGAGAGAGAGAGAGAGAGAGAGAGAGAGATTTAGTATTTTTAATATTATCTTTTACATTCGTGATAGTCATAGATGCTGAATACATCTCAAAGACACACACACACACAGAGAGAGAGAGAGAGAGAGAGAGAGAGAGAGATTTAGTATTTTTAATATTATCTTTTACATTCGTGATAGTCATAGATGCTGAATACATCTCAAAGACACACACACACACACACAGAGAGAGAGAGAGAGAGAGAGAGAGAGAGAGATTTAGTATTTTTAATATTATCTTTTACATTCGTGATAGTCATAGATGCTGAATACATCTCAAAGACACACACACACACACACACAGAGAGAGAGAGAGAGAGAGAGAGAGAGAGAGATTTAGTATTTTTAATATTATCTTTTACATTCGTGATAGTCATAGATGCTGAATACATCTCAAAGACACACACACACACAGAGAGAGAGAGAGAGAGAGAGAGAGAGAGAGATTTAGTATTTTTAATATTATCTTTTACATTCGTGATAGTCATAGATGCTGAATACATCTCAAAGACACACACACACAGAGAGAGAGAGAGAGAGAGAGAGAGAGAGATTTAGTATTTTTAATATTATCTTTTACATTCGTGATAGTCATAGATGCTGAATACATCTCAAAGACACACACACACACACACAGAGAGAGAGAGAGAGAGAGAGAGAGAGAGAGAGATTTAGTATTTTTAATATTATCTTTTACATTCGTGATAGTCATAGATGCTGAATACATCTCAAAGACACACACACACACACACACAGAGAGAGAGAGAGAGAGAGAGAGAGAGAGAGATTTAGTATTTTTAATATTATCTTTTACATTCGTGATAGTCATAGATGCTGAATACATCTCAAAGACACACACACACACACAGAGAGAGAGAGAGAGAGAGAGAGAGAGAGAGAGAGATTTAGTATTTTTAATATTATCTTTTACATTCGTGATAGTCATAGATGCTGAATACATCTCAAAGACACACACACACAGAGAGAGAGAGAGAGAGAGAGAGAGAGAGAGAGAGATTTAGTATTTTTAATATTATCTTTTACATTCGTGATAGTCATAGATGCTGAATACATCTCAAAGACACACACACACACACACACAGAGAGAGAGAGAGAGAGAGAGAGAGAGAGAGAGATTTAGTATTTTTAATATTATCTTTTACATTCGTGATAGTCATAGATGCTGAATACATCTCAAAGACACACACACACACACACAGAGAGAGAGAGAGAGAGAGAGAGAGAGAGAGAGATTTAGTATTTTTAATATTATCTTTTACATTCGTGATAGTCATAGATGCTGAATACATCTCAAAGACACACACACACACACACAGAGAGAGAGAGAGAGAGAGAGAGAGAGAGAGATTTAGTATTTTTAATATTATCTTTTACATTCGTGATAGTCATAGATGCTGAATACATCTCAAAGACACACACACACACACACACAGAGAGAGAGAGAGAGAGAGAGAGAGAGAGATTTAGTATTTTTAATATTATCTTTTACATTCGTGATAGTCATAGATGCTGAATACATCTCAAAGACACACACACACACACAGAGAGAGAGAGAGAGAGAGAGAGAGAGAGAGAGATTAGTATTTTTAATATTATCTTTTACATTCGTGATAGTCATAGATGCTGAATACATCTCAAAGACACACACACACACAGAGAGAGAGAGAGAGAGAGAGAGAGAGAGAGAGAGATTTAGTATTTTTAATATTATCTTTTACATTCGTGATAGTCATAGATGCTGAATACATCTCAAAGACACACACACACACAGAGAGAGAGAGAGAGAGAGAGAGTGAGAGAGAGATTTAGTATTTTTAATATTATCTTTTACATTCGTGATAGTCATAGATGCTGAATACATCTCAAAGACACACACACACACACAGAGAGAGAGAGAGAGAGAGAGAGAGAGAGAGAGATTTAGTATTTTTAATAGTTCTTTTACATT
>NC_090754.1:38577309-38609809 GCF_036898095.1 Palaemon carinicauda | reverse complement strand
TGATAAATTTGCTTTAACCGATTCTCTTAATAAGATATTGAGTTACAGAACACAAAACCCATAACATTCTACCGAGTCGATACCGTTTAAGCACATAGAAAGCAAATTCAATGTGAAATTAAATTAAGGATATTATGGATAATGATTTGAAAGTTCCTAGCGAGAGAGAATGAATGGTGTTCGCTGATAGTTCTACTGAAAAAGGAAGATGGATGAGATAGGCTGTGCATGGACTTCAGAACAGTAAACAGTAACTAAGAAAAATAATTCCCCCCTTCGCATGATCGATGATTACTTAGAATCGGAAGTGATCAATTATTTTGCAAGTGTGATTTCGCCGAAGGTTACTGATAAGTAGGCCTACATATAAATAAACGGGCCCGAAAAATATCAGCTTATGGAACACCGTTCAGAAGTTATGAACCCCGAGTTATGGCTTTTTGTTTATAAAACTCGACCAGTACTTAAAAATTAATGAAAAGGGTTATAAATGGAATCAACAATTGCGTCGTGTAATATGATGAACAAATATTAATGAATAAAGCTATAAATGGAATCGACAATTGTGTCGAGTAATATGAAGAACAAGAACAAGGATTAACGAATAGAGTTATAGGCTACACGGAATCAATTGTGGCGTGCAATGTGAAGAACAAAGATTAATTAATAAAGTTATACAAGGAAGCGAAAACTGCGTGGTGTAATATGATGAACGAAGATTAATAAATAAAGTTATGAATGGAATCTCTTAACTACGTCGTGTAATTTGATGCGAATCTCAGAAATCTTGTTAAACATTTATGAACTTTAGTAGCAGTCTTGGTGGCTCTTGCAAAATCAAAACTTTTTCTAAGCCTAAAGAAATGCCAATTTGGCTCATTTTTATTTTGTATGAAAAACACAAACACATACACACAATACAGACACACAATATATATATATATATATATATATATATATATATATATATATATATATATATATATATATATATTATATATATATAATATATATATATATATATATATATATATATATATATATATATATATATATATATATATATATAGATAGATAGATAGATAGATAGATAGATAGATAGATACACTGTGTATATGAACTGATTTTCTAGTTATAGGCTTACTTCAATTCCACTATAAAATTCAAAATCATGCCTACCAAATAATACACACTAAGTTTTTTTTGGAATATAAGTATTTAACATCATTATTCAGTCTGGATTTAAGTTTCGTAGTTAATTGCAGTCAGGAATGAAACCAAAGCTCACTGTTGCAACGAAAAATGTAAGCGTTTATGCATTGTTGACCATTGGCCAGGTTACAATTGCACGGTTAATTTGCTCTCGTGAATGCATGAACCAAATTTTATATTGTGGCCACGTCGGCCAGTGGTCAAACAAACCATACAAGTTTATGAGAGCTTGGATCATTATGAAAATAATGAGAAAAAATACTGGAACGATGCAAGTAGAAATGAAACTCCATTTCAAAGCACTAGGAGGCAGACTCGTATCATAAAATTCAAGTGTCCTTTCGTGTGATTATTCTCACCCCCCATTACCAAAGCTTTGTGAAGCTCAATTACAACATAGCAAAACAGAGCATTGGACATGATGCTCCGACTGTCGAAATGAAAGAATGCTTTCCTACAACGACCATCTGTACTTTATAGTTTATACTGTACCTCTCGATGTTTGGAGAACATCGTTCCCAACGGTCCATCCAGGGTCTCAGGTCACTCCTGCAGTATTGACGTACGTGGATTCGTGAACAATTTAACAATGGAAGTATTAAAAGTATTTTCCTTGCTTCTAACGGGAAAGCGCACACTTAAATATTGTCTCTGCGTCTGAACTAAGACAGTAAGACTGAGTAAGGGACTAGACAATAACGTTGACTGTGCGGGCAATGTTTCAATTGTTGTACGACTGTCTATTATAATTATTGTTTACCTCAGTAGTTTGCCAATTGTTATTGTTTTTCGTTCCTTTCCAAATTTTCTTTATTGGAAAGCTATAGACGTTGAACTAACGGAAAGTTGTGGATTAACATTAATACTAAAACTAGTAATAATTTATAAAAGAAAAAAAGGTGAATATGTGCAAATGTATAATTCACGACAATCACTTAATTTTATCGTGCTTTTATAGCACTTAAATCTTTATATTTCGGAAAATCTTCGCATTTGCATCAATAGGTTTTGGCAATAACATAGAATATATATATATATATATATATATATATATATATATATATATATATATATATATATATATATATCGATGCTCCTGATTATTACAAAAGCATCACAAGCAGAAAAAATCATTATCATATGAAAGTCTAATTCAAACCTGTGACACCTACCTCAAGTTAAAATAGTACACACCTATTTGTAGGGAATTAAATATAAAAGGAAACAAAACAAAATCTAATATTCTTTTATATACACAATGGAAGGCAAGACATCAAATCCATGAAATAAAAGTATTTACAAAAATGTCCTTAGATTTAGTTAAACCGATATAGAAATTATTCCACACGTAACAACCATAACTTTTACTGCATACATTCTGTTTTCAACAACCGATTTAAAGAAAGTATTGATTTTTTTTTTATTCTTTGACGTTTTGTTCAACATAAAACATTTTGAAATCCAATTTCTGATTTAAAATTATGTCCACAGTGTCTTCACTGTATTACCATTACTTAATATTAACGGCAAGTACATTGACCTATTTCCCACTAGGCCTAGGCAACTTAACGGTTTCGTTCCCATTTTTAAATACGAAACTTAGGCCTATACATTTATAACTACTTTATATACACCGAAGGCGTAAGGCAATCACAAAAGTATTATTCTTGAAATGATTAATATTATAATAGGTTTCCCTAGTAGAAATGTACAGATTAAAAGCAAAATTTCGTTATGCTGAAAAGCATTATCTTTTCTGAATGTGTAAGAGAGCAAGTTTTACTTAATTTTCAAAATGGTACCTTTAAAAATCTTCCAACAATAATCAATGAAGATTTTGCTAATAATTACACACCTTTTTTTCGGGTTGGAACGTCAATTAAAAGGGCAATTACAGCGTAATTTTAAAGTTTTTTTTTTCAAAGGGCCTTGTTTTTATATTAAGCAAATCATTTAAGATATTTTAACCTAATTTAAGACCACCTGATTGTATCCTTCCAGCCCCCATAAACCACTTAAATGACGAACCCTGAAACTTTAACTCGAGAGTTGTACCTAGGTTAATGCTTCTAACTTCTGATGGAAACTTTATTTTACTTTTTCACACCTATAAGAAATATGAATCAAGTTTTTTTTTTTCCTTTGTCAATGAAAAACATAACTTCATTTAATCGGCAGCGACATGAACCTATTGTAAATTGTCATTTCCAATGTTTGATATTATCGTTTCGGTCAGTTGATGGTATCAACGTATTTCAAAACATTTCGTAATCAATAATACAGCATAGCATACGAGACCCATCATTTAGTCGTTATTATTATCTTATGAGTTTTGCGTAGTCGTTATTTATAATCTACAGATAATTGGTTATCGTTAAATATGAACCACGCCATAATTATCTCCCGTTGCGTGAGCAGATAACATATTTTAGGTGATCGAAATTATCTCTAAACAAAATACCAGTTATGCATCCGTCATTTGATGCTGAAGGCAACGCGTATGTAGCTACATACGATGATCAATCGCCGTTGGTTATTTAGTTAATAAAAACCAAAGGTGAAGGGAATCAACAAGTAGGTCTACCTTCATTGCTATGCAAAAACAAGATGGGTGCTTCTGAAACATGTTCTTTTCATCAATGTGGCAAAACAACTTTGATGCCTACCGATGCGAATCTCAATCTAAAATTCAACGAATACAGAAGGTATTCTTGCCCGGAGTGTGTTTGCGAATTGGTAAAAGGACGGAAAAAACCTGCAAAACATGTTATCTTAAGGGTTATTGACCTACCTTGTCCACATCGTCCGCAACCAGACAAAAAAATTCAGAATTCCAGGATCGACTTAAAAGACTTAGTTAGTTCTGCCACTGATAGATGGCTCTGCTCTGTTGTTGTGGGAGTTTCTTCTTTGTTTATAATATATTCTATTTAGTTTGTTTTCGCCATTCTAAAATAATTCGCGAATATTCTTTAATACGTAGATTACATAAATACAAACATGCATATATATATATATATATATATATATATATATATATATATATATATATATATATATATATATATATATATATACTGAAAGGGAATTTAATATAATTTACAGTTTACAAAAGATATGACTCACTTCAATAACACAGAAGGAAAAACGGTTGTTAAAACTAAATTACAATTTTTTTGCCTCCTTGCTATAAAATGTATCAGTCACTTCTATTGATTGAAACAGGACGTGAAAATGCAGTAAACTACGGTTATGGCTGTTTGTGTTTGATATTAACTGGAATGGATTCTGGTGTCGCCTGCACTATTGCTGTATCGGCTTGGCTGTGCGTTTCCATGCGTCCCAGATTGGCTGGGATGATGCTACGGTGGCAGCCAAAATGGCAAATGGGCAATAGTCCTAGTAACTATTTCGACATGAGCCCCAAAAATCATTACATCGTTAAGACAAACTGTATAGGCTAATTTTTTAACTAAGTGGTCTGAACCCAATGTTGCACTTAAGCAACACTTGTGTCAACATTTACCAGAGTTTCGGCCCTTAGGCCGATAAGGTACTTTGATTAAATGAACTTTCTTTTTGTTTAGTCAATTGTGTTCCCGTCTCTAGTCTCTGCAATTGCAGGACTTCTAGTTGACCTTCAAAAATGCTAATAAGACATTTAATAAATTTTTTGTTCACAAATTGATAGGTATATGAGTGTATTACAACATTCTACACTCACACAAAAAGGAAACTATAAAACAACCGTTTTCTCTGATTTGCTGAGGAACTGCGAAAACTAGTTTCAATAAAAGAAAGAAATTTTTACATAAAAAACTACGTTAAGACAAGCCGTGACTGCCCAAAGTGCTGCAGATAATTCTGAAGAAATCCATATTATTTTTTTCTTACTATTTCACGATATAATTTTTAAATGAAAATCTTGAACTGAAGTTTTAATTTTTTTGTGCCTCAGAATGAGAGAAATTGGTCTTGACAAAACAGAATAAAGACGGTATTTGGCAAAATTAATAAACATCAAAATATGTAATTTAAAATGACAACATATAAAGAGAAAACTGACACTTAATGAGATCTTGCTACAATACCTTCATTGGATCTCTATTTATAAGCAGACAGAAAAAATACTTTCCAATATTCTTTCATGCAATTTTACGCAAAAGTTTGCTTGAATATAATTAACACTTGCCATCAAGTTTATGTCCTTAAAACTGTTCAAAACTTAATTTAAAACTGTTCAAAATTTAATTTGAAAATATAAAAGATTCTCTTTCTGTTTCATACAGTTTAGAGTAGAAAGCTACAACCATCAATAAACAAAAAAGCTCTGATACAACACAATGCGCAATAGATCCTAAACATTTTTATGTCTTACCGATGTAACAAATTTTCACACATCACAGTACTCTTTGATATATACGTATAAAGCAATCACAGTTATTCTAGAGTTCGTTCTATCGTGATAATGGAATAGTGATTCGTAATAGTATGCTTCTTACAAGGTTAAACTCAGGCTACGAATAGCGGAGAAGTAAATGAATTTTGTTCCGCTAGAGATAGTCCTTGCCATACAAAAATAGGCAACAGATATTTGCGAAAACAGTCTCATGGTCTGCTGGCTTGTATTTTTTTAACACTTTTTATTTTATTATTTACACCAGAGCCTATTACACTAATTAATTATGTCTTATTTTCTACTCTTCATATTGCATTTCTTAACATAAAAGATTTGGAACTTTAATCAAAATATCTACATCATTGTTACACGTAAAAAAATCATATAGGCCTACTTTTCTAATTGCATCAGAATAAGAAAAAAAATCAAGCTCAGAAGGAATCGTAGAACCGCATTTTGACAATCGTTGCCTCTTTGCTTTTCTGTTAATCTTCTTAATTTTACGACGAATGACCCGAGTTTTCCTTTACACACTAAAATACTCCACCTCCACTTTTCAAAGTCGTTTAGGCACTACAATAACTTAAGCTCGTAGAGCCTTAGTGCCCTTGGGAAGTTATTCAGCCTCTTAAGAAACCCACTAAAATTGCCTCACTCATCCACCTCATCGCTGTCCAGACTGTCCGGTTCACCAGAATTATCACTCTCATCACTATCGTCTCTAGCCGAGTGGCTAGTTTTTTCGGCATTTTGCGGTCCACCAGCAGGAGAACCAGTATCGTAATTACCGTAATCGTAGTAATCGTAATCGTTATAATAATCGTAATCGCGGATTGGATTTGGCAGCCTGAAAGGCGAAGGTGTAGTCCGGGCCAGAGTAGCTGGTCTGTAGAAGTTCTCCAGATTCGGCGCCCCAACCACACGAATAGGCTTCGGTACTGGCCCGTTGGAATTCAGACTCTTACTGTTAGATCTGAAAGGCACCAAGTTGAGCAGATGAATCCCAAGCGGGGCGAGGTTTCGGGAGGGCTGAGTTAGACGATCTGCAGTGGGAGGTCTGCCTGAGGTGTGAAGACCCATGATGACTCGTGTTGATGGATTCTGAACATTGACTGGTTGAGGTACGATCTGCGGCGGTCCTACCCTTGGCTTAGGTTCGGTTGGGATTCTCAGGCGGTCGATTAAGACAAAGTCTGAGCCTTCTGCCGGAGCGGGTAGGCGAGCTTCCAGGGGCAATTCCATGCGTTGAATTTCCTTCTGTATGTCAACAGGTGCTAGTATATTTTTGTTACCTACATTTGATCTTGAAAACATCTGCATAACTTTTTCTAGCATCCTCTGGCCGAGCACATTTTCTCCTCCTGTGCTGGACATGGACTTTGACAAACCTTTGGTATCAGAGCTATCCTCTTCACTTCCTTTGCTGTGAGCAAAAGCACCATTCCTTAGGACATGGAGATTATGTACAAATGCTTGAGAACCTTGTGCCCTTGAGGGGAAAATTTCCCCTGGTACCAGTGCAGATATCAGAGGCGTAGAATCCCTCGCAGTACCATCTGATGTTATTGGACTACTAGTAGTAGGTTTGATGTCAGCCTTCAGAGCAGCTTCAACCTGGGATATTTCAGGGAAGTTAGGAAAACCAAGAACCGAGAAATGGTTGCCAGTGTGAGTGTCTGAAGTTCTGCGAGGGCCTCCTAAAACAGGAGTCCCAATGGAGATTGGGTCCTTCTCAGGTAAGACAGTTGGGAGACTCTTTGCCAATGGATCTGCAACTGACGAGGCACCATCAGCACGCCCACTTATCACAGGAGTGCCGATTTTAAGAAAAGATGGCTGCTGACTGTCTAAAGGTACGAGGTCTCCATAAGCTCTGAATCCTCCAGTGTCTGCCACGTACCACACATGATGCTGCTGTCCCCGGTTGTCCACCCAGCTGAAATATGAAAAAAAAGGTTAGCTTTCTTTTACATTATTAGTCTTATATTATTCATGTTGAAACAATGCAAGATGAAGCTCAGTGAGATCGTTGCAAGGGACTGAAATAATAAAGCAAGGGAAGAAAAATCACATGTGACAATATTATAGTAAAAATAGCTGTACCTCGTTGGTTCCATTGTTTATACCTTACAGTTTTCAACTGATACCCTTATCCACTATAATGGTGGCATACCAAGCCAAGTATAGAGTAATAACGTAACCAATCAATCTATCAATGCAAACGTAACATAACCACATGTCTCTACCTTCTCACAACTTTACGGATAAAAGAAACACAAACAAAAAAAGGTGAGAACAAGAAAAATCAACCGAATAGACTCATAACACGCGTAAAAACAAGACTATCCTTGGTGTCTCGAGATTCAAAAAAAAAAAAAAAAAAAAAAAGAAAGAAATAAAAAAAACAGCAAAGGATGGAAGGTTCGCCAGACGAAGGCCGTTCTTCGCCGACTACCGACGGACACAGGAAAAAATAAGAAAAAAATAGTCGCTGGTTTCAAAGAAATATTTGCCAGCTCTTTGGAGTGTGGTACTCAAGCCTTTGTTCGCGAAGTAGTGATTCCCCCTAATAGTAATAAATTTTTCCATTTTATAAATTTTCACTAGAGGCAAATATGCAAGGTGACTATCAATTACTAGTGTAAGCGACCCGTCAAAATTGACGGGTAATTATTTAGATAAGACATGCACACACACAGATTCAACCATTCCTACCCTCTGCCCCTTTTCTAACTACAATATGGCCGTTTCGGCAATCTGTGGGGCATTATGGTTTACGAGTGTAATACTTGGGATACCCTTCTCACCGGGGTATGTCTACTCCCTCTCCTCCTACCTGAGGGACACGGGGAGACCGATTAGTCTATCGTTGCCGCTGAGCATGACCGGAAAGAAATATACAGTAATATATATATATATATATATATATATATATATATATATATATATATATATATATATATATATATATATATATGTATCTATATATATGTATATATATATATATATATGTATCTATATAAGTATATATATATATATATATATATATATATATATATATATATATATATATATATATATATATAAGTATATATATATATATATATATATATATATATATATATATATATATATATACATATATATATACACACGAATTATTTTGATACGATTTGCTCAAACACCATGTCCAGTAGCTCTTGACAGCTTTAATATTCACTTAAGTGATAAGAAAAATGTTAATTCATTCTCTATTTCTATATATTTAGAATAAATATATAATGGAAAATACAGAAAAACGGGTTTGCATAAAATTTATAAAAAATACAGAAAGAGAAAGCTCTAATAAGCTCAATACTACACAGAAATCTAGAAGTTTTATTCCAGCTGTGACCAAGTTGTGGAATGATCTTTCTAATCGGGTAGTTGAATCAGTAGAACTTCAAAAGTTCAAAGTTGCGGCAAATGTTTTTATGTTGAACAGGCTCACACAAGTCTTTATAGTTTATGTATGAAATATCAGTTTTAATGTCGTTAATGTTTTTACAATATTTAAATTTAATTGTTCATTAATTCTTATATCGTTTATCTATTTCCTTATTTCCTTTCCTCACAAGGCTATTTTTCCTTATTGGAGCCCTTGAGCTCTTAGCATCTTGCTTTTCCAACTACTGTTGTAGCTTAGCGTATAATAATAATAATAATAATAATAATAATAATAATAATAATAATAATAATAATAACAACAACAAAGACAGCAACATGAAGTCAAGGATGCTTTATTCAGTCAGGGATTAATAAAAAAAGAAAAAGAAAAAAAATCCCAGAACACCGAGGGAAGATTATCCGAGATATTCTTTTTGCGGTTGATGTAACTCTTATTAATTTCCCAAGGCTGACAGGTATTACCCACATGCCACCTTTCCTAGCAGAACATAGCATGCCATGATATCGAGAGAGAGAGAGAGAGAGAGAGAGAGAGAGAGAGAGAGAGAGAGAGAGAATTCTAAGTCATCCTGTCATTCTCACTTCTTCGTGATCTATTTCAATTTTGTTTCTATGTGGTTGATTGATATTGGTCTCAGAGAGAGAGAGAGAGAGAGAGAGAGAGAGAGAGAGAGAGAGAGAGAGAGAGAGAGAGAGAGAGAGAATAAGTAATTATTAGAATAGGCCAAGATGATCCTTTCTTACTTATTCAAAGAAGGTTAAAAGTCCTTTGCTAAATACCAGATGCTTAGCCAAGACTAGTTCTAATACCAGTAGGTGGCATTTAAACACAACAACACCTCATCAGCTGAGACTTTCAAGTTGTTTGGTTGAATAACAAAAAAAATAAATAAAACGACATTCAAGGTTTTAAAGGTTACTCATGAATGCACAAGCCAGGGACAGGGCAATGACCTAGAGATTGATCATATATATATATATATATATATATATATATATATATATATATATATATATATATATATATATATATATATATATATATATATATATATATATATATATATATATATATATATATATATATATATATATATATATATAAATTTATATGTATATATATATATATATATATCTATATATATATATATATATATATATATATATATCTATATATATATTGTCATATGTGCACTAAATTAAAGTATATTGAATTACAAAATTTGTGAAAAGGGCTTATCTTTTCATATATGTTGATATAAAAATAAAACAATTAATTTGATTTCATATATGTTGATGTAAAAATAAAACAATTATTCTTTTAAAATGTCAATGTAATTTATGACTGAAATATCGTTGTATTCTGAAACGAGTGTCCTAGATACTACTTCGACGCCAGCAAAAAGATTCAAGAGTTAGTCCCTGGCTACTGCTACTGCTCTTAGAGCGACATGCACTGAAGGTAAAGGACACGGGCTCTTGCGCCAAGGCAGTCCGTAAGAACTCAGCGTAAAGCTAGTCCTGAGAGTGTCTAGTCCGTCATTATTATTATTATTACTATCCAAGCTACAACCCTAGTTGGAAAAGCAAGATGCTATAAGCCCAGGGGCTCCAACAGGGAAAAATAGCCCAGTGAGGAAAGGAAGTAAGGAAATAAATAAATGAAGAGAACAAATTAACAATAAATCATTCTAAAATAAGTAACAACGTCAAAATAGAACATTTGGGAGTATTGGTCCCTCGTATATAAAGGACAGGTGACGAATGACAAGAAAGAGACTTGAACAAAATTATCGGGAGTTGAGACACTTCAGCTACATCCACCGTGACCTGGAATTTTTTTTACTGAACTTGCAACGATTTATCTTGAAGAAGATAAAGAAGTTCAAGCTTTCATTTCTTCAACATCAGAAGCTGTTCTTACATATCAACTTTTTATATCTGAAACTAAGCAGCGACTTTTGTCCCTCGCTGCATAGAAGCTTATGAAGTCAACTTAAGACCTTCTTCTTCGAAAGAACTTATGTACATCACTAATTAGTTTTGATGTGCCGTGAGTATATTTTATAACACTGTAAATACTTATGTTAAATCTTCAATATAGTTATATTTTATGTATGCTGGATATCATTTTCATTTGCCGTTAATGTTTTGCTATTATTTGATAAACATTTTGAGTTGATTTTGCATAATCTGAGTCGTGTACAATAGGTGAACTTAACAACATATATATATATATATATATATATATATATATATATATATATATATATATATATATATATATATATATATATACATATATATATATATGTATATATATGTATATATATATATATATATATATATATATATATATATATATATATATATATATATGCGTGTGTGTGTGTGTGTGTGTGTGTGTGTGAGATCAGCGCTCAAGACCCCTCTCCTTCAAGCTAGGACCAGGGAGGACCAGGCAATGGGTGCTGATGACTCAGCAGGCACACCTATCAAATCCCCCAAACCCCTCATTCTTAGCTTACGAGGAGCAAGACACTACAAAAAACTCGATTTTGAGCGGGACTCGAACTCTTGTCCAGCCGAGTGCCATGCTGGGATGTCTTCAATAGGCTATCACAAGAATTCCAGTTAACTCAAGGATAATGATTCCATATGATGAAGTTTTGTTAATAAAAGAAAGAAATTAACGTTTGTTAACTTGTTCTGGGACAATAATATGGCGTCAAGAGGTCTCTTTTAAGAGGGTAAATAAAATCTGATTATAGATTTCTGCTAATCACGTGAAAACAGCATCTCTGATGATTTCATGCTGTACAAAGATCTAGTTACTTATGGAAATGTAAGATGTTATTTACGATTTTCATTATTACTATTATTACTATTATTATTATTATTATTATTATTATTATTATTATTATTATTATTATTATTATTAGCTAAGCAACAACCCTAGTTGGAAAAGCAGGATGCTATAAGCCACAAGGGCTCCAACGGGAAAAATAGCCATGTGAGGAAAGAAAATAAGGAAAAACTACAAGAGAAGTTTAAGAACAATAATAACATTAAAATAAACCTTTCATATATAAACTATAAAAACGTGAAAATAACAAAGGGATAAAAACCTCAAAATAACAAGAGGAAGAGAAATAAGATAGAATAGTGTGCCCGAGTGTACCCTTAAGCAAGAGATCTCTAACCCAAGATAGTACAAGACCATGGTATAGAAGCTATGGCACTATCCAAGACTAGAGAACAATAGTTTGATTTTGGAGTGCCCTTCTCATAGGAGGAAAAGCAAATAGTCATTAAGGGATTACAGTAATAAAAAAAAGAACAAAAAATTTTATTTAAAGTTTTGGTAGATAGAAATAAAGTAGAATTCTATTTTGGTTTTCTGTTAATGATGGAAACAAATCCTGATATCTCCTTTATGAGCAAAAAAAAAAGGGTTTTTTAGTTTCAATAAATTAGAGACGACAAGATTTCATCTCCCACTTTTCTTCATTAGATAAAAGGAAATACAGTCTAGATATCTAGAAATTCAGCTAATCAGGGAAAACTAAATTCTTATCAAGAGTTTTGATAGCAAAAGAAAAATTAAATGGCATCTATAGTTATAATGGCAAAGAAAAAAACCGTCCAATGTTATGGTAGCAAAGGGAAAACAACCAGCCATTTAATTAAGGTTATGATGGCAAAAGAAAAACATAATGGGCTCTATGCTTGCGATAGCAAAGAAAACCAAAATGACGTATATGGTTATGTTGGCATAGTAAAAAAAAAAACTTGCAGCAAATGATTTTATGTTGAACCGGCTGACGTAATTCTTTTTATAGTTTATATATGAAATATTTGTTTTGAAGTTGTTACTGTGTTTGAAATATTTTATTGTAATTGTCCATTATTTTTCATATCATTTCCTTATTTCCTTTTCTTACCGGGCTATTTTTCCCTGTTGGAGACCTTGGTCTTATAGCATCTTGCTTTTCCAGCTTAGCTAATAATAATAATAATAATAATCACTAATCTTATGATAGCAAAGGGAAACAAAATGGCCTCTACGCTAATGGTAGTAAAGGATGACCAAAATGCCGTCTGTGCTTATAATTACAAGGTAATACTCGACACCATAAAGCAGGATAGAATTTGATCAATAGAATAATTAGTAACATTCTATTGGTGTCACACAGAGAGAAATAATTGTCCTATACTGTGTCTGTTAACCAAAGCCAAATGTAAAGGTGCCACAGGTTTCAGGTATTCAAGTAGAAAATATAAGGTATTGAAAATTTTAACTTATCAAGAGAAGAATGAAGTTTTATTCCAGCTATGGGTAAATTGTGGAATGATCTTCCTAATCAGGCAGTTGAATTTTGGAACTTCAGAAGTTCAAACTTGCAGTGAATGTTTTTTTATGTTGGACAGGCTGACACAAGTCACTTTTTATAGTTTATACATGAAACACTAGTTTTAATGTTGTTACTGTTCGTAAAGTATTTTATCTCCATTATTCATTACTTCTCTTGTAGTTTACTTATTTCCTTGTTTCCTTTCCTCATTGGATTATTTTTTCCCTGTTGGATCCCTTGGATTTATAACAACCTGCTTTTCCAACTAGGGTTGTCGCTTAGTAATAATAATAATAATAATAATAATAATAATAATAATAATAATAATAATAATAATACTATCTTGATTGCTCTAGGAAAGTAAGATGTATCCCAGACTTGATCAAACGACTTAAAAAAAAAAAAACATATGTTACCTATAACTTTGCAATTAAAGCAAAATGGAGTGTCACTCCAAACAATCAGTTAAGGAAAAACGAAATGGCCTTTAAGAACAGGTTGCAAACAAGGAAAAACAAGACGTCATACAAGGTCTGACAACCAAACGAAAAAAATTAATATCAATGTTCAAGGTAAATGGAAAAGTAGTCCAATTGCTCCGGTAAGAAAGGGACAATTAGATGACTTTTTTTTTTTTTTTTTTTTTTTTTTTTTTTTTTTTTTTTTTTTTTGAGAGAGAGAGAGAGAGAGAGAGAGAGAGAGAGAGAGAGAGAGAGAGAGAGAGAGAGAGAGAGAGAGAGATTAGTTCACAAAATTTTTAACTGGATTCCAAAAGGCACTCGAAGAGTTGGAAGATCCAGGCCTACGTGGCTGAGGACTATGAAGCGTGAAGTGCACTGTTAAAAATTTGCTGTAAAAATAAAGGAAAGGTAAAAATCCTGGAAAAAAATTGTTGCCAGGCATTTACCGTTTTAAAAACGGATATATTGACGTTGGGGAGTGATATTACGGTCACCACCCCGTAAAAGATAACAACAAAGAAGGATAAAATTACGGTCGCCTGTATTTTACTGAAATATGGCAGAGAACACTATGTTTTTACGGAGAATTTCCGATTAAAATTACGGGTTTTTAAGGTGTAGGAGATAATGAATGGAGAAGTATTGAATTAAAAGGTAAAGATAGAGATGATTTGGGAAATCTAACCGAGGCCCTTTGCGTCAATAGGCATAGATGATGATGACATGAAAATAAAAAGTTGATGTCCATATGCAAAAATCAAAATTAATATTACGTGATAGATTTTTTCAATCCCGAATGTAAACAAAACAATAAAATTAAAAAAATATATATATTTTATTAACTTGTTACTCTCCAAATTACAGTTAATTAAAACAGATTACATCAATTGTTCCATTTATTCTTAGATTGATTTTTCTTCTGTTATATAATTATCTTTAACTTCAGGAGTCCAATCCATTTTAAAATAATTTTTCATTTGTTTATTAGAATATAATCTTTTCCTCTTTCAATTTCAGTAACCTCGTTTTTTATGTAATATAATTAGGGTTATATGACAATTCAAAGTACTCCCATATTAACTTATTTTTCATTTCAGTTAAGTTTACTGTCTTCATTGCCATTAGAAAAATATATGATCTTTAAAAGCATAAACCCAACAAGAGCAATCAGAAATGTCTGAAGTCCGCCAAAGGTTAAAGGAGTCGTCCATGGCTTTAGGTCTATCTGTGGTGGAAATTTCGTCAAAATCCGACAGATTTGTTTTGACGTTATCTTTAAAATGTCGAAAAATGGAAATCCAGATCAAGAATCTGGGTCCGGATCACCTCCAAAATTTAGTGAGGTCGACAATGACCTACGACATATCTGTAGTGTAAATTTCATCAAAATCCGTCAATTTGTTTTGACGTTATCTTTAAAATGGTGAAAAATTGAATTCCGGATCTAGAATCCGGATCCAGATCATCTCCAAAATTTAATGAGGTCGTCCATGACCTAAGATCTATCTGTGGTGGAAATTTCGTCAAAATCCGACAGATTTGTTTTGATGTTATCTTTAAAATGTCGAAAAATGGAAATCCAGATCATCTCCATAATTTAATGGGATCGCCCATGACCTAAGATATATTTGTAGTGGAAATTTCGTCAAAATCTGTCGGGGTAGTTTTGACGTCATCCTATCCACAGACAAATAAATAAATGAATAAACCGACTCGAAAACACAACCTCCTTGGTGAAGATAATTATGAAAAAGACAATAACAACCCTCAAAGCCTTCACACTATTGGAATTTTCATAATCTACAGCTATATTTCGATATCCAAGAGAAACAAGCAATATAGAACTCTGATTATTGTTTCCGTACCTCCACTTTCCAGTAACGTTGGTGCCTGGAACTCCAGCCTCGCTCCTGGAATGCTGCGCCTCCTCGTAACTCAAAATGTGGCCGGCCAGTGACCTTCCTAACACCCCTAGCAATAACACAACCTGGTGGGGGGAAAATAAAGGAAAAAATAAGTAAAGCAGAACATTAATCAAAGTAAAAATAACGGAGAAAAGAATTACAGGACAATTCCACAGTTCAAAATAGATTTACAACAGGAAATATAAATTAGAGAGGAATGACAATATGGCAGCTAAAATGCTGATAAGAAGGCGTAAATTACATTACACTTTGGAATAACAGCTGGAGATTTCAGTTGGGAAAGCATAACAAAATTACAATAAGCAAATCAATATACACACACACACACACACACACATATATATATATATATATATATACACACATGTATATATATATATATATATATATATATATACACATATATATATATATATATATATATATACTGTATATATACATAAGTTCATTTGAAAAATAACTTTGCGAACAGTTGGACACTGGAGTCCCATGGTACACCTCGCTCCGAAGATGTGCACCATGTCACACCCTTACTTCACGGTGAGAAACCAAACAGATAGTGTAGGAAGAGACGACAGAGGTGGTGGGCTGGGCTAAAGTCAGGAACTCATCACGCCGTAGAGGTGTGGATGGGTGCAGTTCTTCAGAGCTAGGTGTACCAGGAATTCTTGAGTCCTACTGTACATGTACTGTACGCAAGATAGCACAGAACCACACAATTACAGCAACAACTATAACGATAATCAACGTGCCAAGTAAAATTATGTGAAATGCTTTGACATACACTTCTTACATTATTACAAGTAACATCAGAAGCAGAGGCTTGTCTTAAGACGCCAAATCATTCATTTTTGGGCTCAAGCCATGTCGTCCTGATGGAAGGTTCCTTTTTGGTAGCTTCCTTGGGTATATCACTACTAAATATTCCCAGAGAATTTAACCACAGGTTATCACAGAATTCTAACTTCTGGAGCAAGTATCCTAAAGGTTTCCCTTTTAAGACATCGTATATCAACAGGGGACGCATGTATTAACGCGCCACATAGCTATCTACACCCCAAACAGAGTTAACACTTCGGTGTGTAGGGGCGGAGAATAGCTGGGGAGCCGTTCCACAGCTAATCTCGTTCGTGGCTACTTTTGGTACTCGAGACGTAAACAAACGGGCGCCATTGCTAAATGACGTCACGTCCGTCCTCATCCTTCTTCTAGTAACTTGCCTTGCTAAGACGGATTTTCCCTTGTGTATTTTCATTAGCTTGCATCTTCGCTATGTCGCTACCTTCGGCCTCGCCTTCTTCTGGAAAGTTGAGTACAAGGTTCCAGTATTGTTTAAATAAGCTCTGACCGTAAAGTAACTTTTACTTTTCGAGATATTTGATGTTTTGTGGCAGAGCTGTGCCTCGACCGGACCGGCCATTTTATGGCGTCGCTGTTGTTTTGCATGCCTTATTTAGATAGCCTCAACAGCGTTTTCCGGCCTCATTAACTAATCGATACTATTAGTTATTTAGTCTTCATAGCTAGGATCTTTTATATCGTGTTTTGACGCTTTTTTATCGGTCATCAACTGACCCCATACCAGTTGGCTAGTATAGCCCCTAGGCCAGAGCGCCTATATCAGTGTTCATGCATGATATTTATCAGTGATCCTAGGTTTATTTATGAAGATAGTGGCATTATTTTACAATACTATTGACTGTGATGCAAGTGTTTTCGCCTTCAGGGACCATATAAGGGACAGGTTAGATAGTGTGTCTTTCTAACCTAACCTACAAGTAGTACCCCTATATGCTTCCTTCATCCCCTGCGGCGGCGGCCGCCACCCTGGTATTACTCTTGACTTCTATATTGTTTTCCTTAATGCCGGAAACTCTGCTGGAGCGGCCTCCGGCGTGCCGGCGGTCTGCCGGAGCCTTCCGGAGGCGTCAAGACAACTTGCACCCCCTTCTACTAGCTATCATCTGATGTTGATAGCCCTACATCGCAACCAGATGACTTGATTACGTAAATAGATTGGTATTATCTTACCGTTCTATTAGTAACCATGCTGTCTTCTTGCATATCACAGATTTCCAGCATGCTGTGTGTATCTTAGCACGGCTGGTTGCCGGAAACCGTTACCCTATGGGATCTTCTAGTTCCCAATTCTAGTGTCTGAGTGGCCTCAGTCCTAGCCTTATACCCTTGACAATTTCCAATAGAATTCCCACTGCCCTACGGGCATTCCATGTTGAATTCTATCCTGTGCCTTCGGTCACAGCAGATTGTCTATGGATGAAGGTCACGGTAACCAGCCGGGCGGGTTACACGGAGTATGTATCTATCTCCTTCTTTCCGCCCATTCTCTGTGCATCACACTTAATGTTAAGTTAAAATTAATCAATTAATATTTAACTTTAGTTTAAGAGTCATCCTTATGACTCCCCCATACTCATGTTCTCTTTCTCTTACAGGAGGAGCAACTGAAGTGCGACCACAGCTTCTGTGCAGTGAAGCGCCCGCACTTTTATGGACACACGGCGTGTAGGACCCACGCCCCTTGTGCCAACAAGAAAGGGGATCTAAAGTTCTGGGACCCGCAGAACTGTACGGTCTGCCAGGATCGCCTGGTCAACGCGTTCAACAATCCTCCCTCAGCGGAGGTTAGGGACGCTTCTCGAGAGAAGCTACGCAAATGGGTGCGTGGCTTCCAAAAGAACGCCACTGGACCGTACCTTGCCACTGAAGACATGAGGGCCTTATTGTTCCCAAAGGCATCCCCAGGTTCTGTGGTCCCCAAGGATCAGATCCCCACCGTCCAGATATCGGTGGAACCCGATGTTGTCATGGCCCAGTCCATGCACGAGTGTCACCTGGATGCCGACAACGAGGAACGTATGTCGGATATTTCGGAGAACACGGAGAGGACCCTCATGGCCCAAGACGCGGACAATGAAGAGGACCAGGTGGATTACATCGAGCCGGAGCAGGAGGTCGCTCCGCCTTCCACCCCCGCCCCTACTCCTACACCGACGGAAGTGTCTCTCCCGTCTACCTCCGCTACCCCGGACCCCATCCCATCCGCCCAGGAGATGTTCCGTATGATAGAAGCCCTTATGGACAAGAAGCTTCAAGTGACACACGAGTACATCAGGTCCATGGGAGGTTCCAAAGAATCGAAGAAGATTACGGTTAAGGACCTTCATCAGCGAGAAGATCGGCTCGGTTGCCCTGGAAGAAGTGGAGTTCTTCCCGAGCTTTGAGGCTTACCCGGACTGTTACGTCCGGCTTCGATCCGAACCTGCCTCTAAAGAGGAGACCGAACCAAAGGAGGTGATAGTTTTCGATCTCCAGAAGGCCCAGGCTATGCTAGCCAAAGCTGTTAAAAGTAGGGGCTTTACCTGCTCAATGCTCCCGGCACTGAGCAAGAAGCATCCTACCTACGTCGCACCCGACGACGCAGTCCTTCCCTTTACGGAAAAGGCCTTCGCTGCGTGTCACAAGGCAGTGGAAGAAGGGAAGCCCTGTCCTGCACTGGAGGAGTGCAGACCCTTCTCCATGGTGACTCCCCCCGACGCTCGACACTGGAAGGATATCCAGCATACCTTCGTGGTGGGAAAACTAGATCCTGACGTGGCTGGACGTCAGTTTAATGAAGACCTCCCGAAACTTAATGACCATCTCCTTCGTCGGGAACAAGACACGAAGGAAAGGCTCGCAGCATCCATGTCCCTCCAAGTACAGCTTGACGTCATGGCTGGTGATACCAGAGTCCCCGACCACTACATGGTACTCGCCAAATCGCACATGGCGACTTTGGTAAAGGACCTGTACAATTTCATGAAGGCTCGGAGAGCCTGTCGTGAATTCGTGTTCTCAGGTGCCACAGTGAGACACGAACCCCGGAGGCTGATTTCCTCCAACGTCTGGGGTAAGCACCTCTTTCCCTCCGACCTTGTGAAAGAGATCACCGACAAGGCCGCCACTGAGAATAGGAACCTTCTCAACAAGTGGGGCATGTCGAAAAAGAGGAAATCCTTTCAGGACGATGGCCCTCAACCTAAGAGGAAATCCTTCAAGCCAAAACCCCAGCAACGTCAACAGAGACGGCAGTTTCCGGGACCCGCTACTCCCCAAGTGGCTGCTCAGCCACAACAGACCTTTCAGCTGGTCACCCAACCGGTTTTGTCCCAGTCACTGGTTTTCACCCCTGCCTTTGAGCAACAGACAACTACCTTTCGTCCCAAAAGGTAGAGGCTCCAACAGAGGTGCAGGCAGAGACGCATCTCACCGTCCCTCCAGAGGCAGAGGAGGAAAGGGAGCTAGCGGCCGAGGCAGTAAGCCCTCGGGACACCAGAAGCAATGAAGTGCTTCCGGTGGGAGGAAGACTCCGCCAATTCCAGGATCGTTGGACCTTCGATCCCTGGGCACACAGCATCGTCAAGAAGGGTCTAGGCTGGAGTTGGACTCAACCACCCCCAACCTTCCAGCAATTCTTCCAACAATCAACCCCCCTTCTGGAAGAATATGTCCTAGATCTCTTGAACAAGAAGGTGATAAGGAGGGTAAAGTCAACCAGGTTCCAAGGGAGACTGTTTTGCGTCCCCAAGAAAGACTCCGACAAGCTCAGAGTCATTCTGGACTTATCCCCCCTCAACAAGTTCATAGTGAACAACAAGTTCAAGATGCTGACTCTTCAACAGATAAGGACCCTTCTCCCTCGAGGTTCTTACACGGTCTCCATAGACCTGGCGGATGCCTACTGGCACGTTCCAATGAACCATCACGCTTCCTCCTACCTAGGATTTCGACTCCAAAGGAAAAGCTACGCCTTCAGGGCCATGCCCTTCGGCCTCAACGTGGCCCCTCGGATCTTCACAAAGCTGGCGGACGCCATAGTACAACAGCTCCGCCTCCGAGACGTCCAGGTGATGGCCTACCTCGACGACTAGCTAGTCTGGGCTCCATCGCCCGAAGATTGTTTAAAATCCTGCAGCAAAGTCACCCAGTTCCTAGAACACCTGGGATTCAAGATAAACGAGAAGAAATCTCGCCTCTCTCCAGCTCAGAAGTTCCAATGGTTAGGAATCCAGTGGAACCTTCAGTCACACCGCCTTTCCATCCCCCAGAAGAAAAGGAAGGAAATAGCAGGGTCTGTCAAGCGACTATTGAAATCCAAACGGATCTCAAGACGCCAGCAGGAACGAGTTCTAGGCTCTCTACAGTTCGCCTCAGTGACAAACCCAGTGCTTCGTGCACAGCTAAAGGATGCCGCGGGAGTCTGGAGACGTTCTGCATCCATCGCTCGAAGAGACCTCAAGAGACGGCTCCCAAACAGACTTCGGCTTCTCCTCAAGCCGTGGTCGGAAGCGACGGCCCTGAAAAGGTCCATCCCTCTTCAACACCCACCTCCATCACTCAACATCCACACGGATGCTTCGCTGGAGGGTTGGGGAGGTCACTCCCACCAAAAACAGGCTCAAGGCACATGGTCTCCCCTATTCAAGACGTTTCACATCAACATCTTGGAGGCCATGGTGGTCCTTCTAACACTGAAGAAACTCTCCCCGCCTCCCTCGATCCATATTCGTCTAACCCTAGACAACTCGGTGGTAGTTCGATGTCTCAATCGCCAAGGCTCAAGATCGCCCCAGATAAATCAGGTGCTTCTGACAATCTTCCGTCTGGCAGAGAGGAAGAAGTGGCACCTGTCTGCAGTTCACCTACAAGGATTCCGCAATGTGACGGCGGACGCTCTATCCCGGACAAGCCCGATAGAGTCGGAATGGTCTCTAGACGCAAGATCATTCTCCTTCATCTCTCACCAAGTCCCAGAACTTCAGATCGATCTCTTCGCAATGAGCGACAACAATCAACTTCCTCGATATGTGGCCCCGTACGAGGACCCCAAGGCAGAGGCAGTGGACGCCATGTCACTGGACTGGAACAGATGGTCCAAGATCTACCTGTTCCCTCCCACCAACCTTCTGCTGAAAGTCCTCTCCAAGCTGAGAACCTTCAAAGGGACAGCGGCCCTAGTGGCTCCCAAGTGGCCCCGGAGCAATTGGTACCCCCTGGTCCTGGAGCTGCAGCCCACGCTGATCCCTCTCCCGGGCCCAGTTCTCTCCCAGCAAGTACAGAAGTCGACTGTCTTCGCTTCATCATCGAAAATCAAGGACCTTCATCTCATGATTTTCTCTCCCTAGCCGCGAAGAAAAGGTTTGGGATCTCAAAGAAAAGTCTAGACTTCCTCGAGGAATACAAGACCGAATCCACAAGACGGCAATACGAATCATCTTGGAGAAAATGGGTCTCATTCGTCAAGGCAAAAAATCCTACGGAAATCACCACTGATTTCTGCATGTCCTTCTTTATTCACCTTCATGGACAGGGCTTGGCAGCCAACACGATTTCTACTTGCAAATCGGCCTTGACTAGACCACTGTTGTATGCCTTCCAGATTGATCTGTCCAGTGACATCTTCAATAAACTGCCGAAAGCATGCGCTCGTCTACGCCCAGCACCCCCACCGAAACCGATCTCCTGGTCTTTGGACAAGGTGCTCCATTTCGCCTCCAACTTGGATAATGAGTCAAGGATCTGACTCAGAAAGTTATATTTCTTTTTGCTCTTGCTTCAGGAGCCTGAGTCAGCGAAATAGTGGCATTATCGAGAGAAGAGGGTCATATCCTGTTTACTGACTCAGGAGACCTTACCCTCTTCCCGGATCCGACGTTTCTCGCCAAAAACGAATTACCCACCAAAAGATGGGGCCCTTGGAGAATATGCCCCCTGAAAGAAGATGCCTCTCTATGCCCAGTAGAGAGCCTCAAGGTCTATCTTCGCAGAACTTCGGACTTTGGTGGAGGCCAGCTCTTCAAAGGAGAAACATCGGGCAGCGACCTGTCACTGAAACAACTAAGAGCGAGAATCACCTACTTCATTCGCAGAGCGGATCCTGACAGTACACCCGCCGGTCACGATCCTAGAAAAGTTGCATCGTCTCTGAATTTCTTTCAGAGTATGGATTTCGAAAGCCTTAAGAGTTTCACCGGCTGGAAATCCTCGCGTGTTTTCTTCAAACATTATGCGAAACAAGTGCACGAAGTCAAACATTTTGTGGTAGCCGCAGGTAGTGTTATGAAACCTGCACCTAACTCTGCATAGAACAGTGAGTTACTTGGGACTCTAACTCTTCGGGTGCCTATGTTGACCCTCGAGTGATACGTAGTGATGTCGAAAACACTTAGTGCTTTTCATATAACTGTTCTTATCCCAGGTGAAATGTCATAGTCGTCACACGAGTGCCGCATGCCTAGAGCATGATGTGTTTTATTTTAAAGACTGACGTTCCTCGAGAACGAGTGCCTACTAATAAATTTGAAATTCTCTTTCAGATTCAAGAGCAAGTCTTTCATTACTATGTACATTATAATTTGTTGTAAATTAACTTTACATATATTGCAATTCATTAATATTCTCTGCAATTGTGAAATAAAATTTTTATTTCATTACTTGTGCGTCTCAATCCGCTCCTACTTATACTATGAAATACATGCCTGTCATAGTTTTATTATCCCCTTCCTCTTATGGTTGATGAAGATACTAAGGTCTCAACCCTTATTATATATTCACCTGTGCAATGTAATATTCCAATACGAATACTTACTCTCTTCATACCTTAGAGACCAGACAATTCTCCATTAACATACAGTGCCTAACCACCACTTGTCTGCCCTTGAGAATGTTCCTATATGAATGCCAACCATTCAGTCTTGTCTCCAAGTTCTTCAGGTTCTTCTAGCAAGGTGAATAGCCCTTCGATAACCACTTTGATCTCGGCATGGCCCGTGGGAACTTCACTGCCAGGGGGGCAGGAAGGTCTCTTCCCTACGGTTCTTCTGTTAAGATTACTATGCTACCCTGTTCAAAGCCCTTGGCACTTGCTCAAATAGGGGAAAATCTACCACGATACATTGATTCTCTGGTATTCTTCCATCAGGACGCCATGGCTTGAGCCCAAAAAACGGATTTTGAGCGAAGCGAAAAATCTATTTTTGGGTGAGATAGCCATGGCGTCCTGATGGACCCTCCCTGCTACTTCGTCCAGTTTTTCAGGTCCCACCCTGCTCTGCTGTATCATGGCGATCGGCAAGCAACTGGCTTCAGGATGAGGACGGACGTGACGTCATTTAGCAATGGCGCCCGTTTGTTTACGTCTCGAGTACCAAAAGTAGCCACGAACGAGATTAGCTGTGGAACGGCTCCCCAGCTATTCTCCGCCCCTACACACCGAAGTATTAACTCTGTTTGGGGTGTAGATAGCTATGTGGCGCGTTAATACATGCGTTCCCTGTTGATATACGATGTCTTAAAAGGGAAACCTTTAGGATACTCACTCCAGAAGTTAGAATTCTGTGATAACCTGTGGTTAAATTCTCTGGGAATATTTAGTAGTGATATACCCAAGGAAGCTACCAAAAAGGAACCTTCCATCAGGACGCCATGGCTATCTCACCCAAAAATAGATTTTTCGCTTCGCTCAAAATCCGTTTTCTCTTTCCTCTCCTACATAATAAAGAGAAAGTGTCTGGATATATATATATATATATATATATACACACAAAATTTCTTTAATATTACATTTAGCGGTATTGGCAAACATGTAACTACTCGGTCTCTCCCAGTCCCTCATGTAGGGGGGAGACGGAGTAGTAAGGAAAGGAGGAGGGGGTGGGAAGGTTGAAATTTGTGTGTGTGTGTTTGTGCGTGTATGCATATCTATCTAAATATCTAACCACCTTTTTTGACGGATTGTGTACACTAGCATCTAATAAAAGATAAGGCTCAGTACAGAAAATGTAATTTTACCTGATTTGAAGGTGGTAACCCCGACTCAAATCCATCCATTTTTCTTTTTATTTGAACCTTTGACCTTGTATCGTCTTAATCTATATAAAAAAAAAAATAAAAAAAAACGAAAATCCAAGTTTTATGATATGTGATGCTTCTGTACATTGTTACAATAAATGGGACTAAGATTCTCTCTCTCCTCTCTCTCTCTCTCTCTCTCTCTCTCTCTCTCTCTCACACACAGATGACGCAAAATAGACAAGTAAAAAAAAAAACTGGGTCATTAGAAACTAGTTCGCCGAATACCAGAGTCACTCCATTGGCCAATCAGACGTTCACCCACACGCCCAAAGGGTGTTCGTAGACGTAACTCGATGTTACGACTACAACGAATTCGTGTTCAATGAACCAGAACGTCGTGCCACGAAACTTGGTGTTCAGCGTGCCCTGTTGTGTCATTTTCCGCTAGTCTTCTTCTTTGCTGGTTCGGTAGGTCAGGGTTTTCCATAGATATCCTACTGTGTTCAACACTTGAGGCTTTGCAGTTATTATTATTATTATTATTATTATTATTATTATTATTATTATTATTATTATTATTATTATTATTATTATTATTAGCTAAGCTACAACCCTAGTTGGAAAAGCAAGATGTTATAAGCCCAAGGGATCTAACAGGGAAAAATAGCCCAAAGGCAACAAGGAAATAGATAAATAAATAAACTGTATATGAAGTAATGAATAAATAATGTAAATTTCTTAAGATAAGTAACAACGTTAGTTTTTCAATTTTTCATTGTGGGCAATATCGAAAGTTCTGTGGAGAGCAATATCAATTCTGGAGAGCAATATTAGTGATAGAATGTCTCATTGGTTTGCTATAATGCATTCTTAATATTAAGAAAAATCCTCTGCTGTTAATATTATTTGTTTGAAAGCTCGTTCCGAAGTCGAAGTAAATTTTTTTTAGATCTATCATGGTATGAAACAGGCAACGAAATTACTCTATAGTATCCTTAGATTTCCTCCACGTTCATAAAGTACTATATTTTTCTACCTTTATATAGCCTATTTGAAAATCTGTCATACTATAATAATAATAATAATAATAATAATAATAATAATAATAATAATAATAATAATAATAATAATAATAATAATAATAATAATAACTGTACATAATGAATATTGGCCCCGTGAAGGTCTCGGTCTGTTATATTGGACGTAGCATCGACTGCTTCGACGATAAGATCGTCGAATGCCAGGAATCATTAACCATACCGGGTGGTCATTCTCTTAACAAATGACATATGACCCCATGAGCGCTGACTTATGCTTATTAATCTCTCTCTCTCTCTCTCTCTCTCTCTCTCTCTCTCTCAGAGAGCTTTTTACTCAGGCTCATAGCAAACGTAAAATACTTGAATAGTACCTACGAGAGAGAGAGAGAGAGAGAGAGAGAGAGAGAGAGAGATTTAGTATTTTCATTATTATATTTTACATTCGTGATAGCCATAGATACTAAATACAAGTCAAGGAGAGAGAGAGAGAGAGAGAGAGAGAGAGAGATTTAGTATTTTCATTATTATATTTTACATTCGTGATAGCCATAGATACTAAATACAAGTCAAGGAGAGAGAGAGAGAGAGAGAGAGAGAGAGAGAGAGAGATTTAGTATTTTCATTATTATATTTTACATTCGTGATAGCCATAGATACTAAATACAAGTCAAGGAGAGAGAGAGAGAGAGAGAGAGAGAGAGAGAGAGAGAGAGTATTTTTATTATTATCTTTTACATTTATGATAGCCATAGATACTAAATACAAGGAGAGAGAGAGAAGAGAGAGAGAGAGAGAGAGAGAGATTTAGTATTTTTATTAATATATTTTACATTCGTGATAGCCATAGATACTAAATACAACCCAGAGAGAGAGAGAGAGAGAGAGAGAGAGAGAGAGTATTTTCATTATTATCTTTTACATTCGTGATAGCCATGATACTAAATACAACTCAAGAGAGAGAGAGAGAGAGAGAGAGAGAGAGAGAGAGATTTAGTATTTTTATTATTATATTTTACATTCGTGATAGCCATAGATACTAAATACAAGTCAAGGAGAGAGAGAGAAAGAGAGAGAGAGAGAGAGAGAGAGAGAGAGAGAGAGAGAAAGAGTATTTTTATTATTATCTTTTACATTCGTGATAGCTATAGATACTAAATACAACTCAAGGTGAGAGAGAGAGAGAGAGAGAGAGAGAGAGAGAGATTTAATATCTTTATTATTATCTTTTACATTCGGGATAGCCATAGATACTGAATACAACTCGAGAGAGAGAGAGAGAGAGAGAGAGAGAGAGAGAGAGAGAGAGAGAGAGATATTTTTATTATAACCTTTTACCTTTGAGATAGCCACAGATACTATATACAACTCAAGGACACAGAGAGAGAGAGAGAGAGAGAGAGAGCGTTAATGACAAACTAAAATCATATACTATCAGATCTGGAAATATAAAAGGCATTATTATGACGTCCTTTGTTACACACTTGCAATATGTCATTACCGGTCTGTTACTGTTATCAGTTCAATTTCTGCATTTTACGGTATTCTCCTTTATTGCCTTCCCCACCCTTTTATCTACTTAATTCCTCTGCAATTCCTGCTACGGAGGATCTTGGTTTGGGGTTCTGCTTAGATATAGGATAGTTTTGCCATGCTGGTATGTTTTGGTTGTTTATAAATTAGAAATTAATAGCAATAATAAAAATAATGATAATAATAATAATAATAATAATAATAATAATAATAATTATTATTATTATTATCATTATTATTATTATTATTATTTGAAAAATCAAAATAGGAAATCAAACATTCTTTTATACACACTCACACACACGTATAGTATATATATATATATATATACAGTATGTATGTGTGTGTATATCATCACCTCCTACACCTATTGACGCAAAAGGTCTAGGTTAGATTTCGCCATTCATCTATATATTGAGCTTTTAAATCAATACTTCTCCATTCATCATCTACTTCACGCTTCATATATATATATATATATATATACATGGGGCAATTTATTTTCATTCGAGAGCATTTAGAACTCCACTCTCTTATCACGAACTAATTTAGCTAATTCCGAAAGCATCATAGAAACCGACAAATGTCTTGTAGGGGAATTCTATAATAAACGTGTAATGCCCTAAAAGTATTGATAATAGATATTGACAAAAAAAAAAAAAAAAAAAAAAAAAAGTGTTCTTCAACTTAACAGGAAGTATATGGCAATGAGAACAGCGAGCGCATTTTAATAGGCAGTTTGCGCTGGGATGTTACAACAGTAGCATAATTGGCACTCTGGGACCTTTGTTTCTCTATCGATGTCGTTGAACTTATACAAGGTTAAATAGCAATTATAGTTTTTATAGATTTATATAGGAAATATTTATTTTGATGTTGTTACTTTTCTTGAAATATTTTATTTTAATAGTTTCCCTATTTCTTTTCTTCAGTGGGCTATTTTCCTTGTTGGAGCCCTTGGGCTCATAGCATACTGCTTTTGCTAATAGGGTTGTAGCTTGGCTAATAACAACAATAATAATAATGATAATAATAATAATAATAATAATAATAATAATAATAATAATAATAATAATAATGAGGAGTTGGAGGAACGATTAAAATATAATTAGGTTAAACAGCCATTGTATGCATAACAAAACTATGTAAATAGTAATGATAATAAAAAATGGCACTATCACTAGCTTCCAACAGTTACCTGTAGGCCTATTTGATATTTTGTGGAAATACCGAAAGTTTTTTAGCAAATCAGTTAACCTTGCAAGGAAATGTCAAACATTTTATAGATTTCTATGAAATGTTTTAACATTTGAGAATCATCAATTATCGAACGTTACATAACATCATACCTTAATAAAGAATCATCAAGTTGAAGATCACCTTTCATTCCATGGATTATCGTACCTAATCAGGAATTATCGTACATTACAGAATAATCGAATTAGTGATACAGCTAAAGTAATTATGCAACATAATGCGGAAGCTCTTTATCTTTCTATTGTATATGTTGCACGGTAGTTCGAGAATATGTTGCACTGTGTTACACTGGTAGTTCGAGAATATGTTGCACTGTGTTACACGGTAGTTCGAGAATAGGTTGCACTGTGTTGCACAGTAGTTCAAGAATATGTTGCACTGTAGTTCGAGAATATGTTGCACGATAGTTCGAGAATATGTTGCACTGTGTTACACGGTAGTTCGAGGAATAGGTTGCACTGTGTTGCACAGTAGTTCAAGAATATGTTGCACTGTAGTTCGAGAATATGTTGCACGATAGTTCGAGAATATGTTGCACGGTAGTTCGAGAATGTTTTACGGCAGTTCGAGAATAAGTTGCACGGTAGTTCGAGAATAAGTTGCACGATAGTTCGAGAATATGTTGCACGGCAGTTCGAGAATAAGTTGCACGGTAGTTCGAGAATATGTTGCATAGTAGTTCGAGAATAAGTTGCACGGTAGTTCGAGAATAAGTTGCACGGTAGTTCGAGAATAAGTTGCACGATAGTTCGAGAATATGTTGCACGGCAGTTCGAGAATAAGTTGCCACGATAGTTCGAGACTATGTTGCAGACGGTAGTTCGAGAATAAGTTGCACGGTAGTTCGAGAATATGTTGCACGGCAGTTCGAGAATAAGTTGCACGGTAGTTCGAGAATATGTTGCATAGTAGTTCGAGAATAAGTTGCACGGTAGTTCGAGAATAAGTTGCGACGGTAGTTCGAGAATAAGTTGCACGATAGTTCGAGAATATGTTGCACGGCAGTTCGAGAATAAGTTGCACGATAGTTCGAGACTATGTTGCACGGTAGTTCGAGAATAAGTTGCACGGTAGTTCGAGAATATGTTGCATAGTAGTTCGAGAATAAGTTGCACGGTAGTTCGAGAATAAGTTGCACGGTACTTCGAGAATAAGTTGCACGGTAGTTCGAGAATAAGTTTGCACGATAGTTCGAGAATATGTTGCACGGCAGTTCGAGAATAAGTTGCACGGTAGTTCGAGAATATGTTGCATAGTAGTTCGAGAATAAGTTGCACGGTAGTTCGAGAATAAGTTGCACGGTACTTCGAGAATAAGTTGCACGGTAGTTCGAGAATAAGTTGCACGATAGTTCGAGAATATGTTGCACGGCAGTTCGAGAATAAGTTGCACCGGTAGTTCGAGAATAAGTTGCACGGTAGTTCGAGAATATGTTGCACGGCAGTTCGAGAATAAGTTGCACGATAGTTCGAGACTATGTTGCACGGTAGTTCGAGAATAAGTTGCACGGCAGTTCGAGAATATGTTGCACGGTAGTTCGAGAATATGTTGCACGAGTAGTTCGAGAATAAGTTGCACGGTAGTTCGAGAATAAGTTGCACGGCAGTTCGAGAATATGTTGCACGGCAGTTCGAGAATATGTTACACGGTAGTTCGAGACTATGTTGCACGGTAGTTCGAGAATAAGTTGCACGGCGAGTTCGAGAATATGTTGCACGGTAGTTCGAGAATAGGTAGCGGCTATTATACTATATGTGAAAGGTAATTATCCTTGAATTTTTTTGCTCGAATAGGGAAGCTGGTCATTTGACCGGTTTCTAGGGGAAATGTTTTTATTATACCATACGAGCCTTTGTTTTTTTTGCGAGATAGAATAGGGGACTGCGTCTCTCTCTCTCTCTCTCTCTCTCTCTCTCTCTCTCTCCTCTCTCTCTACATAAACATACACGAAATTATATATGAGATTAGATTAATTATTTAGTGTTTCGTTTTAAAAAAATATAGTTTTATATCACAAAATGTCTCGGCGATTGGATTTATAAAACTAAATTAACAAACACATACTATGTAATTTTTTTTGTTTATTTAAGTAATTATAAACAATAATAACAATAAGTATGGTAATTTGATAATATCTCTTCCATTTTAATCCCTATTGTAGTTAATTTCTAAATCATTTCCTCATCTTGCACGATAACACATTTCAAGTGATTCACTTTGCGTAACTGGTTACAAAGAACACCCCCCAATGACGTCACCGGCTCGCTTGTTAGCCACTTGGGTCTTAAAGTAATCCCCATTCTTCCTAATTTGTTCTATAACACCCTCCACCATTAGTTTTCTTCCCGGTCCATTATTCCCCAAGGTCTTCTGAGAAGCCATGCAATGAGTGGCCCTATCAGTGAACGTATCTTTGGGACACTTTAACCCGTAGAAGAATCAAAGTTCTGTGAATTAACTTTTTCCATTTTTTTTGGCGGGAAGATTCTTTGTGTATGTTTGTTTTATGTGCTTGTTTTCTTATGTTCTATGTTTTTTTTTTTTGTCAGGTCACACTTATTTCAAATCTCTCTCTCTCTCTCTCTCTCTCTCTCTCTCTCTCAGGGAGGTAAGGTTCACAGAGTAGCAATGACTGACCTTGTACAAAACTTTTTTTAACCTAGCCCTTTATCCCTTTTTATAAAGGAAAAAAAAGAAAAAAGTAATGGTCAAAGGGAGAGATGATAAAGGCACCAGGTGTACTATATATGTGAACCGCATGGAGAGAGAGAGAGAGAGAGAGAGAGAGAGAGAGAATTTAGTCTATTATTCAAAGCCTTTCTTTCAGATAACATAATGCTCTCAGTTACAGTATAAACTATTAATTTTCTTAATAATTCCTTTTTAATTAGCCTACTTAATAATTTCCTTTTGCATTTAAAGAGAATTCTACCTCATATGTTTTTAATTTTACTTTACACAATTTCTCCAAACACCATATAATGCCATTTACCTCTAAATACTACATAACTCGACAATTAATTCAAGGCTTCAACATCGAATGGAATAAGGTCAGCGGTAGTTGGAAATTTTTAGATATCGAGGTACAACTGATCCCGTACACTACTCCAAAGTTCCATAATCTTTTGAGTTATATTGCTTTTTAATCGTGACTGGTGTGGTAACGGAAGAAAACCCCTGGATAAAAAAAAAAAAAAAATACTGTACAGCAATATATGTAGATGATGAATTGGAAGGTCCATCGAATATATAAAAATAATTTTGGGTGGGAATCGGCTTCTGTGTTGTTTACATGCAAATGGCGGAGTTAGCGTCAAACGAGAACCTTTATTATTATTATTATTATTATTATTATTATTATTATTATTATTATCATTATTATTATTATTATTATTATTATTATTATTATTAACTTTTTCTAAGCTACAACCGTTGTTGTAAAAGAAGGATGCTATAAACCCAGAGGCCCCAACAGGGAAAATTAACCAGTGAGGAAAGGAAAAAAGAAAAGTAATTAACAATTAAAATAAAGTATTTAAGAACAGTAACATCATTAAAATAAATATTTTATAAATAAACTATGGTCTTTTACCTCTAATTGTGACGACCCAAAGAATTCTTTTAGCTTTTACTTAAATCCCATAATCTATAGTAAAACAGGTAAAGTGTCAATATTGTCTGCGAGTTAAAATAATCCCTAGAAATTAGTTTAATTTGATATTGAAATATGTGTAAAAAATAAAAAGTGTTTATTTACGTGTTTTACGACAAACTGATGACATGGCACTTTATAAGGAGATCGTGGCCGTGAATGTCATTGAAATTGACGTATTGATTACCTGATTATACGTAATTGGGACACCATCATAAGTCTCAAAGTCAAGAGTCCAGGAATCTTCTTGTCTGATGTATGATGATTTCGGATCTGCAATGATTTTCAGTTGGCACTCCTGGTCCTTATTCCCTTTTATTCTCCTTTATTAGACGCTACCAAGGGTTTAGAATTTTAAGGCAATTA